>NC_053026.1:153122770-153437860 GCF_003073215.2 Triticum urartu | reverse complement strand
TACCTCTCTTTGACGTGGCAATCATACACAACTTCATTGATGAGTGGTTTGACTCGCCCAACCTCAGCTTCGAAGATCTGCAACTTCCCATTGGCCTCAATGTCGCCTTCCATGGTGCCATTGCTTCAGATTTAGCTATCACCCAGCGCATTGTTGAACTGAAGCAGAAGATTGACTTTGAGAAAGCTCAATTCAAGAAGCATATGGCCAAGCTCAGCGTGCAAGAAGTGAAGAATTTCAAGATTATGCTGCACGAGCTCAAAGAAGCCTTTCTCAAGAAACTTGCAGAAGCTCAGGGTTCTCTTGAGCGCATGAAGAGCCTGGCTGACAAGTGTGTGCAAGGCTACAACGAGGCTGAGAAGTGCAAGGCCCTTGGGCGTCTGGGCATTGATCCCAGGATGGCTGCTAAGCAGAAGAAGAAGCCCATTGTGGCCGAACCCACACCAAGGCAGGAAGCAGATCCCATTGTCTTCCTAACTAGCATGACTGGCCCAAAGCCAAAGGCTAGGTAAACCGCTTCAAAACTGAAGAAGATGAGGACTGCTAAGGCTGAAGCTAGAAAGAGGAAACACTCTGAAGCCTCTGATGCTGCTCCCTCCAAGAAGAAGAGGAAGACCAAGAAGGAACGGGCTGCTCCCACAGAGCCCTTAATTGTTGAACCCATCTCCATGGTTCGCCCTGCCACTGAACACCAAGAGCGCCAGCTGACTGTCCATGAGCCTGCTTCCACAGGGGCTCATGAAGCTGAAGACTTTCCAGCAGCTGATCCCACCGCTGCTGAAGACATTGGTCACCATGACCATGTTGAAGATGATGAAGTTCTTCCTCAGATCAAGCACCAACAGGTATCATCGCCTGTGCTTACGCACAGCGAACTCATCAGCATTGGTCGTCCTGTGACACCAATTGCTCAGGATGCATCATGGGCTGATCACCCACAAGCGCAAGAGGAAGATGAATTTGAGGCCCAGCCAACTCCAACTCCACAGGCGTCGCCAGCGTTACGCAGGCTTCGCAAAGGACCTAGGCCTCCAGTCTCCGAGTCTGAAGCTAAAGCTGCTGAAGACATTCCGGCTGCATCAGCCAATGAAAAAGAAACACCAAGAGTTGCTACACCCCCGTCTCACCAAGAAGCTGTTCTCGAGGAGAACGAGTCTGTGCCCGACCCTCCAGCTCATCAAGTGGAGGTAGAAAATCTTGATGCTGCCACCACCAACACCAATGAAGCCACTGACGATGTCATGGCTGAAGCAAATGTGGAGCCTCTACCAAGCCACGAACCAGAAGTCAGTGAAGCAAATACTACTGCTCCTATTCCTGCGCCTGCTGCTGGTCCTCAGTTTGACTATCATGTTGAGCATAGGCCTCAGGTACAGAAGCCAATTCCAAGGTTGCCTAGGTTTCCAGGTCCTGCATCAGCACCTGGATCCTTCAACGTCAACGGCTTCAAAGCAGACAACACTTTCTTCAATAGCTCCAAGAACCCCTACTCAAGGGAAAGAATATCTTCTAATCGGTTCTGGAGCTATCCGCAGCGAAGCTATTACTCCTGCATTCTGTATAATCAAGGTCGCATCTTCCCACATAAGCGTCTTGACACAGAAGCCATAGCTGGTCTGCCCTGTCTGGAAGAAGCTCTGGATTGCTTCAAAGAGGTTGGATTGTTGCCGTTTGTCACTGACCAAGAGTACTGGAATGAAGAGTTGCTGCTCCAATTCTATGCCACACTTCACATCCGTGGGTACAACAGAGATCCGAAGACTTGGGTCCTGGAGTGGATGACAGGAAATGTTCATCACGAAGCCAAAGCCTTTGATATCATTGAGCTCACTGGTCTGCCCACTCCTGGCGATCTCTACGAACCTGGCTGTCAGCTTCATAGTGAAGCTATGGAGAGCATATTTCAGAAGCCTGAACCAAACACGAGCCAGATGCTCAGTATGATGAAGCCCTTTCCACAAGATGCTGCATATCCTAAGGAGTTCTTTGTTGAAGACCTTGAGTATCTGCCATGGACTATTTATCACATCATAAGGCGAACTATCTGGCCTATCAAAGGACATTCTCCCCATGCCAAGCTGGAAGGTGCAATGAAGACTTTGGTCTTCAATATTCTTCATGGCAAATGCTTCAATGCACAAGACTTCTTCATCCGCCAACTTGCTGCATCAGGCTCTGATCTTTTTGGCTTGAAGTTCTACGCTCCATGGATAATGCGGATAATTAAACTCCACTCCGCTATCTCATATCAGCCATCTGCTCGCAATCATCGGATCTTTCTGCCTGATGTGGATATGTCTGTTGAAGCCATTTATCCTGAGCCTGCCAAGGAACCTCTTAGTCTTCAGAATGCGGAGCATCAAAGTTTTTCTCAGAACATTGAAGGAGTTGAAGCAGTCACTCGTGTTTATCCTTTGGCTGGAACTACACGTGCACCACATCCTGCCCTTACTGAAGCCACCGATAGCATAATTGCCCAACGACCCAAGAAGCGCACTCGTGTTCTCAATGACCGAGAGCTTCTGGTGGCTCTTCATCAGAAACAGGATAGGCATCATGACTGGCTGAAGCGCCAAATTCAAAGCCTCTTGGTGGATGTCAACTGCATTCGCAATCTTGCCACCAAGAATGCCTTTGTTGCACATGAAACCTCTCGACGCACATGGAAAGGACTGATGCTTATGTGCTCTGAAGATGATCTTCAAGAGGATGGCTTCTCTGAACGCTTCAAGTTTGACTCCACACCTCCTCGAAGGGCAGTGCTGCGACGAACTCCATCTCTTGAAGACTCTGAGTTCTCTTCCTCTGCGGCAACTGTGAATGCCAGAGTGATCGAGGAAGAAGACGATGCTACTTCAGCGCCACCTCCTTCAGCATGCTTCGACACTGCTCCAAGTTCTTCTGCACCGCCGAGAACCAACGACGACCCTGCTGCTTCACCTACTCATCTTGGGAATGAGTAGATGCTCTATGTCTTCAAACCTTTTTGGTCCTTACTGACAAAAGGGGGAGAAGCATATGAGTTTGATAGTCTTCAAGCGGGTCCCTATGGGCAGTTGCTTTATATTTTGCCTAGTGTTTACAACTCTCGTTTTGATACGTTTGGTTCTTTGAGTCGTAACACTTAAACTCGATGGTCGTCTGCTACTTATTTGCTACTTTGTGATGCGATGATAAATTCCGCATGTGCGACGATAAATTCCGCACTTAGATCATTTTGCAGACGTCCATTTTCCATTATGCATGTCATTATCTTCACATACCTTCACATGCATAATGAATTGTCATCATAAGTTGAAGAGGATCTCCACAAGTACAACCTGCCATGTGCATTTGCATTCCGACAGCAAATTACTTATATGCACATCTTCAGGGGGAGCCCTTGCAGCTTATGAAGACAATTCCTTATCCTTTTACAATTTCACATATTATATTCCCCGTTGAAAACTTCTAATAGTTTGTCATCAATCACCAAAAAGGGGGAGATTGTAAGTGCATCTAGTGCCACCATAGTTGGTTTTGGAGTATTGACGACAAACCTAGTTGAGGGACTAATGTGTTTGTGAGAATTGCAGGATAACATAGGTAGAAGTCCCTCATTGATTCGGTTTTACTACCAGAGATGACCCCTAAAAATGTATGAAGACATTGATGTCAAAGGTGGTATGTGAAGATATTCACATTGAAGACTATGACACGAGAAGACGTCGCATGAAGCTTATGGAGCTCGAAGACTTAGATCTTTCGTAGTTCTTTTTCTTCTTTGTTGAGTCATAGGAACCACCGTACTGTTAAGTGGGGTCCAAGAGAACCAGTCAGAATGACTGAAGTGATGCTTAACCAAAACCTAAGTCTTCGAGTGAAGACTATGAGAGCAAATCTTGTCCAGAGTCGGACAAGTCAGCTTTTCTTGTAGCCCAAGTAAAGTTGTCGTGTGTGTTTGAAATCTGACCATTGGAACACGTGTCAGTTCCTTAGTGACCCAGGGTCATTTCGGACAAATCAGGTCGGGTTGCCTAGTGGCTATAAATAGCCCACCCCTACAACCATAAACGGTTGGCTGCTCAGAGTTAGAGTACGACTTTTGTCGTTTGAGAGCAACCCACCTCGAAGCCTTTGAGAGAAAATTCCTTGCGAGTATAAAGCCCTAACCACCCAGAGCCAAAGAGTGTTAGGCATCACTTAAGTCTTCCTGTCTGTGTGATCTGAAGACTTATTACACTTGAGGACTGTGAATCCTCCAGCCGGTTAGGCGTCGCGTTCTGAGCATCCAAGAGCCATTGTGGATCGCCGGTGAACGAAGTCTGTGAAGGTTTGGGAGTCTACCTTGAAGACTTACCAGAGTGATTCGGCGAGGTCTGTGTGACCTTAGCTCAAGGGGAATATGGTGAGGACTGGGTGTCCTGAGCTGCGTGTTCAGGACTGGGTGTCGGGGACTGTGTGTCCTTAGGTTTAAATACCTAGCCGCCCTAACCAGACGTACAGTTGTCACAGCAACTGGAACTGGTCCAACAAATCATTGTCTTCAACGAATCACTGGTTTCATCCTTCCCTTCCCTTTACTTACTGTTGGTCCTCGTGAAGTCATTGTATGATTGCACTATCTCTTGTCTTCACTGAGTGACTGCTTGTTCTGATTGGCTTCATAATATCTTCCTACCTGATCCTTACTACCTAGCTGCTATTAGTCATTGTGCTTTCACCTCATTGAATACTTGACTATGGTTTGCCTAGTGTAGTCTACCTTCCGCTGCATGGTAATAGGTTTATTTATATTGTTTGTCTTCGAAACTTCCACGTTTGAAGACTTTCATAAAAATCGCCTATTCACCCCCCTCTAGTCGATTTAACACACTTTCACAAAGATAAGAGGATTGTGTAGGTGTAAAAGACAAACAGAGATCATAATTCATTATAATAAGTGAATTCGGATTTTTGAAGAATTTATCATGGTGTTTTAAACCGACGCATGCGTGAATATATATATAACGGTGATACACATGGTGTGGTTATTGTCGGTGTCAAAACCGGCAGATCTCGGGTAGGGGTTCCTGAACTGTGTGTGTAAGGCAGATGGTAACATGAGGCGGGGGACACAATGCTTACCCATGTTCGGGCCCTCTCGATGGAGGTAATACCCTAATTCCTGCTTGATTGATCTTGATGATATGAGTATTACAAGAGTTGATCTACCACGAGATCGTAGAGGCTAAACCTAGAATCTAGTCTATGATTATGATTGTTATTGTCCTACGAACTAAACCCTCCGGTTTATATAGACACTGGAGGGGGCTAGGGTTACACAGAGTCGGTTAGAAGGCAGGAGATCTACATATCCCAATTGCCAAGCTTGCCTTCCACGCAAAGGAGAGTCCCACCTGGACACGGGACGAAGTCTTCAATCTTGTATCTTCATAGTCCAACAGTCCGGCCAAAGTATATAGTCTGGCAGTCCGAGGACCCCGTAATCCAGGACTCCCTCAGTAGCCCCTGAACCAGGCTTCAATGACGATGAGTCCGGTGCACAGATTGTCTTCGGCATTGCAAGACGGGTTCCTCCTCCGAATACTTCATAGAGGATTTCGAACACAAGGATAGTGTCCGGCTCTGCAAAACAAATTCCACATACCATCGTAGAGAGTATAATATTCCCACAAATCTAATCTGCTGACAACTTTTCATAACATGACATCACGCCATGGCCCGGTCATTATTCGAACTGTTTTTCTCAACCAGCTACTGCACATATTGCGAGGCGGTTTTCTTGGCACGTCTTGTCAAAGCAGAGATCGTGTCCACTTATCACGGGATTCACATCAATACGGGTGTGAGTAACCCAACAGCGCTTGGGGAATAAGCGAGCTTACCAGGCAGGTGGGGAGGCGCATAGTTTCTTCCGCCCTTATAAAGGGACAAGGACTCCTCCTTTTCACCCACACCTTCTTCTTCCCCGCCCATCCATTCTCGCGCACTCAAGCTCCAGTGCCCAAGTTCGCATTTTCTCCACAAAACCACTCCAAACATGTCTGGAGCGGGAGGCAAGTGGATGGTCTCCTCTGTTACGGAGGAGAACATTACAAAGCTCCGGGAAGCCGGATACCTGGCCGCAGATATCGCGCACCGGCTCCCAGACGTGGGCCAGATCATCCCTACCCCCCGAACCATATGAAAGGGTTGTATTCCTTACCCATTTCGATTGCGGGTTGGGATTTCCCCTCCAACCATTTGTCCGCGGGATCATGTTCTACTACGGGCTGGACTTCCATGATCTGGACCCCAATTTCATCCTCAACATCTCAGTGTTTATCATCGTGTGCGAGGCCTTCCTCCGCATCAAGCCCCACTTCGGCCTATGGCTGAAGACCTTCAACATTAAACCGAAGGTGGTGGTCGGCCAGCAAACGGAGTGCGGAGGCACCATGGTGGGAAAAATTCCCAACGTCAGCTGGCTCGAAGGCTCCTATGTGGAGACCGTGAAGGGGTGGCAATCGGGGTGGTTCTACATCACCGAGCCGCATGACACCAACTGGGTGGTGGCCCCCGAATTTCGATCCGGAATCCCCATGCGGCTAACCTCCAGGAAAGAGAAGGGCCTATCCCGGGGATCATCGGTGGAGCTGACTGGACTCCAGAACTGTGTTAAAAACATGATAAGTAAGAAAATCAAGCTTGTCAACGTGGTCCAGGTCATGCTCTTCCGCCGGATCCTCCCATGTCAAAGACGGGCATTCAATATGTGGGAGTTCGACCCGGCTAAGCACCAGATGCCACGAGAGCTCTTCGACACGACGCACCAGGATATCTGGAAGGTGTTGTTTAAGTCCGCCGAGGTACCTCCTCCCCTCACCGGGGATCGCAGACTCTGCGCAAAGCGCGCTGCTAATCCGGTGAGCTAGTTATATCTCGTAAGATGTTTCTTTCCCAAGTATAATCATGTGGGGGATCTAAGCCTCCACGCCATTTAACAGGAATCGGTCGCAATAGTGGAGCGAATCGATTGTCCAGCCCCACTGCCCGAAGATCCAGCAAGGGCTCCCTTAACAGAGATGCTGGTTCCGGCGCCCTATGAGTCTCCGGAGAAGAAGGCCAAGAAGAATGCCACGGGAACAAGGAAAGGTCTCCGTCGCAAGGTCGTATCGGTCTCATCGTCTGATAACACTGAGGTGCCCTCCTCCCACGAAAACGAGGTGGAGGAAGAGGAAAGTTCTCCCCCAGCCGAGGGAGACAAGAACAGGAACGCCGCCTCGTCCGGGGCGGCCGAAGGGTCCATGAAGGGAAGGACTCTCCTTCCGGACTGCTCCTCTGCGACCGCTTTTAGTGACGAGGAGTGGTTACATAGGGACAAGCCCCTAGCGAAGTCGTAAGTATTCGGATACCATAATAGTTCCTGGTATGTTTTATTCTATTGCTTCTTATCATGCCGAACATGATCATGGAGCCCATCCAAAGCCCATATCGACGTATCCTCTTTGGATGAGTCTTTGGGCCCGTCGGAGATGAACAGCGATTCACTGCCGACCGCCTCCTCCCCCCGCCCTACGGACAATGTCGAGGTGTTGTCTCAAAGGGTACTGAACCAAGGGGAGTTAGTTTCGGAGGTGCCCCAAGGCGACATTCCGGACGCTGGGCGCACGAGGGGCAAGACTCCCATGGGCTCTAATGCCGGGGGCAGCAAGTCTAGCCCCTAGCTGAATACTGCACCGGAACCTCTAGTGGTTCCGGATTCTGTCAGGCGACCCCTCGCCATGGGGGGCAAGCCATCTGTGCCAATGGCCTCTGTCCATCTAGAGGCATCGGACAATTTGCTGGAAGTGCTTCACGGCGCTTCCATTGACGAAGAGCACCGCACTATCATGAGTGCGGTGGTCAAGAAGGTTCGGTCCGCCAAAAGTGGACTGACTGAAGCCTGTGCCAGCCTCCTAACAGGCTTTGAGGCAAGTAATCAAATTATGAGTAAATGTTAAAGCATAGACATTAGCGCCTGATGCTCTATTTGGTGTTTGCAAAGAAAGGCCGAATAGAGGATCAAATAATAATCACAGGAGTCTAATCAGAATATGTCTATGTGAATAAGCAGGCTTCGCTGCTGGCCGCTGCCGCTCACACGGCGGAGGTCTCCGCACTGAAGCGGGACCTTGAGCGGTCCGAGGAAGAGCCCGGCCTTACCAAGAGGCAGCTCGAAGAGAACAAAGGTAAGTAATACCTTGTCTTTTATTGATAAAGAAAAAGGAAATTGGTTGTTAGATCACAGGAGCATCATGAATTTTGCTAGGGTCCACGACCGAGTGGCGGCCCAGAAGAAGGCGCTGTCCCAGGCCGAAGGCAAAGCGGCCAAGGAGTCGCCGAGCACGAGAAGCAAGAGGCCCGAGTCGGTGAGGTCCAGCAAGAGCTTCAGGAGTTTGTCAAGAAGTACGAGTCCTTGGAGCGTGACTCTAAGACACAAAGGTCCGAGCTTGCGAAGGCCCTCGAGAACGCACAAAATCCCAAGGCCGAAGCCCAAAAGGCCCTCCAGGAAATTGAGGCGATCAGGAAGATAGCGGTGGTTAAGGCATTCGTTATGAAAAGCAAGCATGTGAATGAAACTTTCCTTTTACTTACCCGAATTCGGAGCTCTCCAGGAGCGTTCACAGATCTACCCAGCAGTGTGTCGGATGCCGCGGAGTTCTACCGGGCCGAGGAAGGGAGCTCGACGGAGAAGTTGTTCTAGTATCAGTATACTGGGACCGAACGTCCGATGCCCTTGAGCGACCAGTTGAAGCAACTGGTCGAGCTTCACAAGGCGGACGAACTGGCCATGAAGGGCCTCATAGTCCGGTTGTGGCCTGGCGAGGCCCTGCCTTGCAGCTATTTCGGCCTGGTAAGGCGGCTTGTGAATGCCTGCCACCGGTTTTAAGTCATAAAGCGGTCTATTTGCATTGAGGGTGCGCGCAGGGCTTTTGCCCGGGCGAAAGTGCACTGAGCGAAGATGGACGCCGAAAAGCTGGTGAAGGAGGGGCCGCCAGAGGGCAACGAGCATCGCCACCCCGAAGAGTATTATGACAGTGTCCTGAAGGGTGCTCGCCTTGTGGCATAGGAATGTGCTAAGGATGTAATATTTGAATGAATGTACTCATGTGATCCTGTAATGTGAAACGAGTTCATGTGCGCTATGTAACGCTTGTTAATTTAAAATATTACCTTCTGTGCGACCGTTTATAAAATTTGAGAGTTTGCCAGTCGTCGGCTTCTACTCTCATGTAACTAGTACTGAGGTGTTCAGGATAAACCTGATCACTCTTTATCCCAGTTTTGGGTCCTTGGAAGGAGGTGTTCAGCACAATGAACCAGACAATCGGACTATAAAGCTTTATCACTCTCACTTAGCCATAGAAGTCTACAATTTTAAATTTTGGCGAAGCCCCTAGTATTCGGAAGGCCGAACTTGGGGCGCTATGTACGCCTAAATCGGACAAGGCCGACTCCTCACCCGAAGCGGAAAAAAACTTTAAGGATTTGAGACCTCTCGAACAGCGACCAACTCTCGCCGCATCATGACAGTCAGTTTTCGTGTTTCTCTACTGAGGTGCTCGTCCGGAAGAACTGGGACACAATCGCAGTAGTTCTCCCAGTGCTACCTTAGCCGATATAGTGGAACGTAAGGTACCAAAACATGGGAGCCGGGCAAACCCAACTATTGACCCAAGACATGATTCGGAGCTGATGCATATAATGCTATAAGTTCGGGGTACCGCTCTGTCGAAAGTGTTCGGACTTTTCATGCCGTGTTATGGGGTACAATGAAGCCCCTGGCGCACTGGTCATATCAGAATGTACGGGTGTGATTTGTCATAAATAAGAAGACAGGGAAAAAAAGATAAAGGAATGCAATAATGAGCTGATGCTGTACATTGTTATTTAAATAATACGTCAAGGCGTATGCGTACATGTAGTGAAATAAGTAAAAAATAGGACTATTTTACATGTCCTATCCAAGGTCATGCTGCGTGTGGGTATGCAAAATAGGTATATCGATCGTTATTAGATTCCACCTGAGGATTCCCTTATACGTCAAAGCTTCTTGTTTCCTTGGTGTTTCCTTCCCGTGACGGGTCCGATAATCAGACGATCGGAGAGGGCCTTCACAGAATAGGGGCCTGAAAGGAAGAAAATGTTAAAGATATACGGGTCCTGTAGCGGTTGAGCCGCATTGTGGGCCGTGCCATGGCCGTGCCTCTGCCTATGCCCATGGTATGTTGAGTGCGTAATTATGTATGCGCGGCGCAAATTTCGCCGCTTGACTAGGACTAGGACAGATGCCGAATTGCTAGGCGAGCTTAAAATGTGCCTGGCGATCCTCTTGCAGGGTACTCCGGACTCGCTTAAAGGTGTCCGGGGTCTTTTTCGCTGAATTGGCGGTTTGCCTCATGAGGCTGCTTTGCGCTTCTGCTGCGAGGGCTACAGTGTGCTCCTCCGTGCGGAACGAGCGTTCTATGTTTCCACTAACTGTTATAACCCCGCGAGGTCCTGGCATTTTGATCTTGATGTATGCATAATGCGGTACCGCAGTGAATCTGGCAAATGCGGTTCGTCCGAGTAGTGCGTGATAGCTACTGCGGAAGGGGATGATATCGAAGATTAACTCCTCGCTTTGGAAGTTGTCCGTAGATCCGAAGACTACTTCTAGTGTGATTGAGCCTGTGCAACAGGCCTCTACACCTGGGATGACACCTTTAAAGGTGGTTTTGGTGGGTTTGATCCTCGAGGGGTCTATACCCATTTTACGCACTGTATCCTGATAGAGTAGGTTCAGGCTACTGCCACCGTCCATTAGGACTCGAGTGAGGTGAAATCCGTCAATGATGGGGTCAAGGACCAATGCGGCAGAACCGCCAAGACGGATACTGGTGGGGTGGTCCCTGCGATCGAAGGTGATCGGACAAGAAGACCATGGGTTGAACTTTGGGGCGACTGGCTCCATCGCATAGACGTCCCTCAGTGCATGCTTCCTTTCCCGCTTGGGAATATGGGTTGCGTATATCATGTTTACTGTTTTCACTTGGGGAGGAAATTTCTTCTGTCCTTCTGTGTTCGGCGGCCGGGGCTCCTCCTCGTCGTCGCTATGCAGCCCCTTTTCCTTGTTTTCGGCATTCAACTTGCCGGCCTGTTTGAACACACAACATTCTCTGTTGGTGCGGTTTGCTGGTTTATCGGGGGTGCCATGAATTTAACACAATTGATCGAGTATGCGGTCTAAGCTGGACGGGCCGGATTGCTTCTTCTGAATGGCTTTTTTGCTGGCCGGATTTAGAGCCACTGAATCCGGCATTAACTGTCGTGTCTTCGACGTTGTCGCCGTTGTTGAGGCGCTTGTGTCTGTTGCGACGTGGCCTGCTATTGCTATCTTTGGCATCTGAATGGCCAGGGTTTCTTGATGTGTTGTTGCTGCGAGCCAGCAAGCTATCCTCGCCCGCACAAAAGCGGGTCATGAGTGTCGTGAGGGCTGCCATGGATTTCGTCTTTTCTTGGCCGAGGTGTCGGGCGAGCCACTTGACGCGGATGTTTTGCTTAAATGCCGGCATCCGGACAGTCGACAATTTGGTTCTTTTTAGTTGGGAACCGAGTCCAGAATTTCCTGACTGATTCCCCTGGCTATTGGGTTATGTGACTCAAGTCATCGGCATCCGGTGGTCGCACATAAGTGCCCTGGAAGTTGTCAAGGAATGCGTCCTCCAAGTTCTCCGAACTGCCAATGGAGTTTGCCGGCAGGCTATTGAGCCAATGCCGGGAAGGTCCTTTGAGTTTTAATGGGAGGTACTTGATGGCATGTAGATCGTCACCGCGGGCCATGTGGATGTGGATGAGGAAATCTCCGATCCATACCACGGGGTCTGTTGTACCATCATATGACTCAATATTCACGGGTTTAAAACCTTTGGGAATTCGTGATCCATTACTTCATCAGTGAAGCATGGGGGGTGTGCGGCACCTCTGTGTCGGGCTATATCATGACGCAGTTCATATGAGTCTTGTCTACTGCATTCGGCCCGGACGGATTTGCTTTTAGTATATCTGGCATGACGGTCATCGTCACGCGTTGGGGCGTGCCCCCGTGATCCATAGATCGATCTTGCATGTCGTGCCTTGTTTGCCAATACGTCCCGCAGGTCCTGCGTGTTACCCCGGGCCCTGGTATTTTTGTTTAACTGGTGACGGGTTGTCGGCTGGACTTCGGCTTGACATGCCGCTTTGTCTCGGCCATGAGGTGGCCAGTCAGCCGCATCATACGCTGGAGGTGTAGGCTTTAATGCTTCTTCCTCGAGTTTGGGTAGCAACCTGCGCTTTGGGTAACTTTTGGTTGGGTGCTCGAGTTCGTATTCCTCGGCCGCCAGGACCCCGGTCCATCTATCTGTTAGCAGATCTTGGTCAGCTTGAAGCTGTTGTTGCTTTTTCTTCAGGCTTTTTGTTGTGGCTATAAGCCGGCGCTTGAAGCTCTCCTGTTCGGTGGGATCATCAGGCACGATAAATTCTTCGTCGCCGAGGCTCACCTCACATTCAGAGAGAGGCATGTAATTGTCATCCTCTGATTCTCCATCTGCTGCATGTTCCTTAGGGCTAGCTTGCCCATCCTCCCGCTCGAGGCCTGGCTGGAGGGGATTGTCTTCGTCTTCGGCACTATCCGCAGCGTTATTGTCTCTTGTGCCGGTATCGCTGTTTTTGCTATGGCAGGGCTTAGAGTGGCGTCGTTGATGCCGGTGCTTATATTGCTTCTCGAGGGGATTATCCTATGTTGCCTTATTGCCATCGCTTTCTTTGGGGGTGTCCACCATGTATATATCATATGATGAGGTGGCAGTCCAGCGCCCTGTGGGCGGTGGTTCCTGTTCTTCTCCTACATCGTCGTCCATACCGTGGATGTCTTCGGAGCCGAAATCAAGCATGTTGGTTAAGTCGTTGACAGTGGCTATTAAGTGGGTGGTGGGTGGGGAAGGAATTTCTTCGTCGTTCGCTTCCCACTCAAGCTGGACATAGTTCGGCCAAGGGCCTTCCGACAAGGAGAGAGACCTTAATGAATTCAGCAGGTCGCCCAGGGGTGAGTGCTAAAAGATATCCGCGGAGGAAAACTCCAAAATCGGCGCCCAATCAGATTCGACAACACGGACGCAGGCGGTTCGGAGCCCGTGGCCGGGGACGAATCTAAGGGTCCGGCAACACAGGTCTCGTAGGAGGTGAAGTTGGTATTTGGCTCTATTGCCGCTGAGTGTGCGGCCTTCGTGGTGGGGTCCATCCAACCATCCTCGGACAGCACGATCTGCTCCGGATCAAGGGCCAGAGTTGCCACAGGTGTGATCTACCGAACACTGTTCGGCGGCAGAGCTAAATCATGCTCGTCGTGGCTGCGCGGCGCACCTGACACGGGCTCGAATCCGTCGAAGATCAAGTCTCTACGGATGTCGGCAGTATAGTTTAAGTTTCCAAACCTGACCTAACGGCCAGGGGTGTAGCTCTTGATCTGCTCCAGATGGCCAAGCGAGTTGGCCCACAGTGCGAAGCCGCCGAATATGAAGATCTGTCTGGGGAGAAAAACCTCACCCTGGATCGCATCGTTGCCGATGATCGAAGGAGCCATCAAGCCTTATGGTGACGGCACAGTGGAACTCTCAATGAAAGCACCAATGTCGGTGTCAAAACCGGCGGATCTCGGGTAGGGGGTCCCGAACTGTGCTTCTAAGGCGGATGGTAACAGGAGGCGGGGGAGAGAATGTTTACCCAGGTTTGGGCCCTCTCGATGGAGGTAATACCCTACTTCCTGCTTGATTAATCTTGATGATATGAGTATTACAAGAGTTGATCTACCACGAGATCGTAGAGGCTAAACCCTAGAAGCTAGCCTATGATTATGATTGTTGTTGTCCTACGGACTAAACCCTCTGGTTTATATAGACACCGGAGGGGGCTAGGGTTACACAGAGTCGGTTACAAGGGAGGAGATCTACATATCCGTATTGCCAAGCTTGCCTTCCATGCAAAGGAGAGTCCCACCCGGACACGGGACGAAGTCTTCAATCTTGTATCTTCGTAGTCCAACAGTCCGGCCAAAGTATATAGTCCGGCAGTCCGAGGACCCCCTAATCCAGGACACCCTCAGTTATGAACATGTTATACTACATATAATATATTTTATCTCTACTCTTATAAAAACAGAGTTGTTGATGATGGTGTGCCTGCCATCCTGCAATATAGGCCGTCCGATTTATATCTAATGGACAGGAAGGAAACTATGGCGGTTTTGCAAAAAGATACCCACACCCATCTCCACATTTGCAAATAAGGCATCCCCTCGATCATGTTGATGTTCTGTGGAACGCATGGGCATCTTGCTAGTACTACATATAATATATAGAACATTGATTATAATTTGGGATAATGTGTGGCTTTTGCAGCTCAAGGCTAAATACTTATCATAATGTAGGGGGTGGGGAACTATACTATGTGTGTTAAACACAGTGTACTTATGGAACATGGTCTAGATTCTGAATATCTAGTTAGTACATCAAATGTACTATTATTTGGAAACAACATCAAGTATATTCAAAAAATTGAATTCGAGTTCATATAGTACACATAGTTCATATCTATCTCTATAGTAATCATGTGGTGTGTTGTTAAGGTAATACACGAACAATGGTTGAAGTTGGCAACAATCATGATTATAGATTCTTATCCAAATAGAGAAACTAATTCCAATTTAGTTCGAATTGCAGTGGAAGTATAGACATTTGGAATGCACTAAAATGTTGGTATGAGTAGGTTACATGCATTATATAGCCAGCGAAAAAATTTAATTGGACATAACATGTATTCATAGCTTTGAATAACATTTGTATAATAAAATGGGAGAAGACACTCTCTTTGGGTCATGTGAATAGTTTTATTTTTTTTCATTTTTTCATTGAGGGAAGTGCGAATTGATTTGGTACGTACAAGGACTATATTACACGTTAGGATTGTCCCTAAAATCCAACTCGTGCCTTGTTATATCCAAAAAATTCAGATATCGTGCTCCCAAAACTCACACCTTCACAACCCGCGCCTTGCTATCCCGAAATTATAACGCGCGTGAAAACTCCCTCCAGCTGCCAAATCCCGACACACGAAACCCCCCTTCTAACCCTGAGCCGAAAGGGCCGCTGGTTCAAATCGGTGGGGGCACTTGTGTAACACACCCCACATTTTTGACAACCATGTCCCTAAGTCATGGTTCCCCCTCCCATTGCCTCCTTTTCGCCATTCGAAATCCCAGGCCGCCATAACCTCTCCCCTCCAGCCGCCAAACCCCACCCTCCTCTGTCCGCCACCTCACCACTGCCCAGCCGGAGCCTCTTCCCCGACGACATCGTCCACTGCAATAGCTCCACGTCCCTCATCCACGTCCCCGGATGAGGATCTGTCGTCCATCTCATCGTCCCGCCGGTTCAGCCACCCCGTCCTGCACCTCCAATGAGCTGCTCCTACGATCGCCATGTCTATCTCCGCTGCTCCATCCCCACAGTGCCGCCTTAACCTGCTCCACCGGAACCGCAACATCCTCACCGACTCCTCGGACGAAGCCGAGGCCAACTCGGCGCCACCAAAGAGGTTGTACACTCATCACATCGCACCTTCTCCTTAACTCGACCTCCTAGCACCGACGGTGCTCCATCCCGCACCCCCATGTCGCGACTACCTCGAAGCCGGCGCTGCAGGCGACATCTGCACGGCGGCTCTCCCCCAGTGCGAGGCCCATTCGGCAATGACGTCTATACCAGCCGGATCTACTGCTGCAGCTCCGGCTCTCGCTCGCTCGCTCGCACTGCTACTGCTGCTGCTCTCCCCCTCGCTTCTTCTGCTGCTCTGCTCCGATTTAGCTACACTTCAGTCAACTGAATCGACTTTTGGGTCAGTCAATTTTTAGGGGGTGGGGGGCTCGCTGGAGTTAAGGAAGAACCACCCGCAGTGGGGAGGGGGGCTCACTAGAGAAGTATCCCACTATCTATCTTAGGGCTCAGTGCGGGGGAGGTGGTCGCCGGCGGTGGGGGGCGCGGTAGCGTGGGGGTCGCTGGCGGTGGGGGGCGCGGTGGCGTGGGGATTGCCGGAGAAAAAGCTCAGCGTCGGGGGGGCTAGAGGGCTGGCTGGGGAGGTGGCGGACCGACGGTGGGGAGTTGTTTCGGGGCGGCGAGGTGGCGCGGGAGCACCGCCGGCGGGGGCCGGCGGTTTGGACGGCGGTGGCTGGCGGCTCAGGGGGGTGCAGGTTGAAGATGAATTGCAGGCCTTCCCTAAACTACATGTGAAGTGCCTCTCTGCTACCATTGCGTTCAGTTTCGACAGTAACATTCAGATTCCATAGTAAATTAAAGTTTCGACAGTTAAGTTCAGAGTCAATAGTTTTTACCTCATCTGTTGTAGTCAGGTGTTTTTTGGTGATGTAAATTTTACATCTACCACTTTTGGGTAGTGTATTTTACATCATCTATAGGAGATGCTATTAGAATCCCACTTGAGATTAACGATATTTGTCTTGTACTACTTCATCCTCAACGTCCTACGGCTCGCTGGAGCTCCTCCAATGATGGAACCATCCATCACAACAGAGATGTGCCCTGGACGCCGTCTAGAGATTCCTCTCAGATCTTCCTCCACTCCTACGACAGCCTCCTCTGCCTCAACTTCTTCAGCGACCAACCCAATGATGCTGAGGTCGACACGGCTATGACAAAGAGGTTGTACACTTGTCACATCACTTATTACTCTACATTCATGTCGATCCATTAGGGCTATTTTGGTTAAAAGGAAAAAAATAGCAATAGGAAATTTTCCTATGGCACTCTACTATTCAATTATTCATGCACTTCGCTGAAAGGAATGGAGCAAAACATCCACCTAGACCTACTTTTCAAAATCCTATGCATGACAACAAGACCAAGTGCATTAGTGGCAGAATAACATTCTAACTGTAAACGTTTTCATATGGTTTCACTTTAATTTGGCCATGTTTCTTTGCATTCCTCTGCTCTTCCAATTCCTGTGAACCAAACACCCAAGTTGACAGAAATCCTGGTGTTTTTCCTATCCCTGCGTTTTTAGAATCATGCAAGCCAAAGGAGCCCTTACAGAATTACTTCAGTTATAGGTAGGTGTCGAACAAAACTTTGTGTGGTTTGTCCTGCTCTTACCGTGATGTTGTCCACCTCACTTGAGCTCCTCCATCAAGAGAAGCATCCACCAAACCAGACATCACGACTCCTGACCATCTTTCGCCAACTCAGGTCTCCTTCCCTGCTGCTGGCACCGACCGCAACAGCATCACCATCATCAACTGAGCAGATGAACCCGAGGAGTACACGGGTCCGCAAGAGAGGTCGCACTCTTTTGTTTCTTCTTATGTTATGCATTGCTTAATATTACCTGCTACTTTTTCGTCCTGTTCATCTCTTAGACTCCAAGTCAGGTCCAAAATAATGTTCAAACTTGAGTTCTAAATTAGTTGTGGGGCACATATCGAGGCAGCAAAGAATAGTATCTCTGTCTAATATCTGGTTCACCTAGGGTATGCCTATGTTGTTCATCTTGGGTGGGAAACAAATAGTAAAGCAATCATCATCTGTATTTTTATTAAATTAAAGCAATCATCATCCTGATATCATTATTTTTGGATCCATCCACTGGTTGTTACCATCACTCTGGATTTATGCATGCTCTCCTTACATAATCTCACTATATTTTTTTCATTGGCATGTCGGATATTGTACACAGTCATGCTAAATATTTCTTAGTTCAGACATCGCTCCATGGTGGGTTCAATGGCTAACCCTCCCTCCCTCTCCAGATTGTAATCCAGAGGAAGATATCTATTATAAGGCGGATTTAGACGCAACTGACCACTCCTATTTACCCCCCAAGGTGTTTGCTCTAACTTGGCATGATGTTGTTAGTCATATCATGCATATGTTGCCTTGCAGTGCCTACTTTCGACATCATATATGTCATCTGCTCAGTTTAGACATGTTCTTTAATGCCACCTGTTTAGTTTCTATATCATATATGGGAATTATGCAGCTTCATGTCTTTTAGCCAGCCATAATATATGTGAAATGTGCAATGCCATCCTATTTAACCAGGCCTCATATATTTGAATGATATCTTGCCCATCCTTTTCTTCTTTACATTTCCATTTGTTGACAATGTTTGTACATTAAACTACTCTTCCTGTGAATCAGCCATTTGAGTGCGTGATGGAAAAATTTGGAGTTAAAACAAGGCCTTCAGAGCAGACAGTGATACCTGTCGAAGTAGATCTCTTGCTGGGTCCCGATAGCTCCTCAGAGATGGATTCAGAGACAGATGACCAGTCATATTCCCCCACCGAGGTATATGCTCTAAGTTGGCACGGTTATACTGCTCATATCATGCATATGGTGTCTTACATTGCATAGTTTAGACATCACATACACAATATTCAACACCATGTTCTTAGTTTAGACATCATATATGTGAATGCCTTCTGCTTAGCATATAAATAACATATGTGAATTAAATAATGCGATCCTGATTACTTAGATAACATGTATGTGAATTATGTCATGCGATCTTGTTTAGTTAGTCATCACATCATTGAATTATGTTATGCTATGCTATCCAGTTTAGATAGACATCATATATGTGAAATTATGTCATGATATCTGTTTTAGTTAAACAATATACATGTCAACTATTTCATGCCCTCTTTTTTCCACACTATCTATTGCATCTGTCTCTCATACAATGTACGTACATTCAACTATATTTCCTGTTTATCAGCCATTTGAATTGGAGCGAGTGATGGCAGTATCTAGTGGAGTAAAAACACGGTCTTCAAATAAAACAGTGCTACCTCTTGGTGGAGATAGCACCCCAGTTGTACATGCACGAGAACCAGCCCTACCACACATAACCCGGACTCTCGCAGATTGTACCCATACTGCGATGGACAAAAACTAGCTTCACCCAATCTAACCCCAACCCAAGCAGATAGTAACACAGTTCCTGTTGACACAACACCATCTCCACCATAGAGCTCCCAAACAAGAGCAGTTAGTAAGGCAGCTCCAGTGCCCAAAGCGCCAGTACTACCACGACGAACCCCAACTCCACAAGTTAGTAAACCTATTCCTGTGGAGGAAGCACAACCAACCATTCATAGTTTAGCATCTATCGCATTTGATGTTGATAAATCCTATGTGCGTATCTTCTCATCATGGAAATATGATACTCAAGATGAAGGAAAATGCCAGTTGCAGGTGTTTGTATAGGAGTTATGTGTAAGTAATGTTATTCATGGCAACTACTTTGCTTTGTCCCATACACTCTACCTCCATGATGGTTATAATACAGCAAATTTTCCCATTTTTCTCTATAGAGAAGGACCGATTTGGAAACTCAGGATGAGGTAACATGTGCTAATACCTCTGCTATTTTCAAGAATGCTTGGTGGCAGTATCGGAATTAACTAAAGAAAACATACTTCACTGGCAAAGAAACTCATCAAATTCCCTTACATTCTCCTGAGACACATTTACTAGACGATGACTGGGAACACCTTCTTCTGTACTGGTCCCAAACCAAGAATGTGGTAAGGTCTATGAGCTCATTTTTAAGTACTATATGCTTGTGTCTTACTGTACTTTGTTCATGTAGAATAAGTGCTTAAACATGAAGAACAACTGTTCTCATATAAGATTCCATTGCTATCATGCATACTGCTTTGCTCTTGTATCACTATATTTACTCATACAAACTTATTTTTAAATGAAACTATCCAATGGAAACTCCAATGGCACAACGGGTATGTTTACGCATGTTTCTTTATCAGGTTTGCTCTTATAAATAGCTCTGCTGATTTCAATTTCAATTGTGTATACAGTTGACTTCTCATATCATGCACATTACTAGCATCACAACAGAGACAATAGTGTTGTCGTACATGTAGAACTGTGGTACCCATCTGAAATGTTGTTGTGCCGTGTAGTTTCCCATGCTTTATATTCTTTCAGTGCTACTTTCTCTTGAACTGATATGATTTGATCCGTGTCTCTATTTTGATTTGGCAAGACAATGCAGTGACCATAGGACATAGATATATGTTTGTTTGATGCTTTTATAATGTACTGCTTGGCAATACAAGACTTGGTAGTTTAATCTTGCCCACCTTACTAATGAACTGGTTCACCGAAATGAGTTTCATATACTAGTACATGCTAAACCTATTACTAGAATGCTAACAGAATATTGGGGAAGAGTGCCTTATTAAGCAATGGTAAAGGAAGTAATGCAGATAAGGTTCAAGATAGTGAGACATCCTTGTTGGTATCCAACAAAGCTGATAAAACAGCTAAGGAAAACTATCTTGAAGACAATTAGACAACCACAAAGTCTTGTCTTGGTTTAGTGTTCGAGTTACTGGCCACTACCACTGGCACAAGCTATTCAAACTCACTGTCCGAATCAATTCGGTTTCTTGAGTCTCAACTACAAGCTGAAAGACATCGATCAGCTGTGCTGCGACAAGAAGCGGAAGGACTATGGAAGTCCCTGGAGCATTCAGATGCCTACTTTCTTGTGCAACATCAAGCGTTGGAGGATTTTAGCGCCAAACGGGACAAAGCTAATAAGCTTTCTAAGCTTATTGCCAGCATGGTGGATACCCAGGATAATGTTTCTTGAGCTCTTCTGAAGTTGTTTCAGTTATGGACTTGTTTTGCTGCCGTGTTTATTTGCACTGGCGGCCAATTTAGACGGCCACTGTATGAAATATGCTGCTTTGTTCTATATATTTGCACTGGTGGTGAACTTTGATGCCTAGTAGATGTAATATGTCTAATAGCCGTAATGGCCTAGCATTAGTTGCTTGCTTATTTATTTCCTTATTGTCTTGTTTAGTTGTTTGCTTGTAGTCAGTGCAGTTCTTTTTCCGCATTTTTCTAGTGGCCACAATAACCTATTTTTGGTCACTAGGCCACAATAACCATGGCAACACACGGGCTTTAGGATCCATGGGCCTCCTACGGGTCGTAGGATCCATGGGCCTCCTACGGGCGTAGGATCCATGGGCCTTCTACAGGCCGTAGGATCCATGGGCCTTCTACGGGTCATAGGATCCATGGGCCTTCTATGCGGCGTATAATAATTTCGCCAAACATGGGCCATACTATTCATGGACCATAACGGGTCGTTAATAGGTCGTATATCATAACATTGTGAAAATATCCCAATGGGTTAACGGGCCACAAACGGGCCAAATGTAACCACGGGTTGAATTTGTCCCACAAACGGAACAACCAGTAACGGACTGTAACCAATAAATTCTAGAAACGAGCCCAGGAATAAATGGGCCCTTAGAAGGCCGAACGTTCACATGGGTTGGAAACGGCCGACCGAATAATGGGTCGTTGATGGGTATAAAGTGATACACTGTTCATTATGGGACAATTTCATGTAGGGCCTTTAATGGGACCAGAGTTATGAAGGGACTCCTATGGGCCGAAAGACGTCATGGGCCATACATGGGCCGGAAATTACAACGGGCTAGTATCATATTGGACGGCCCAGATGACGCTACTGGGCCAAATTCCGGTAGGCCATGAGTTAGCGGGCTGTAAATGGGCTATATGCGAACACACCGTTAATAGGCTTTCCATGGGCCAGCCCGCTACCTTTTGACCAAGTCAAACGGGCCGGCCTTTTCACTGGAATGGGCCTCTGTTGGGCCGTGCCACGTGTCAATGAATCATAGGCGCCTTCGGTCCAATGAGTGGATGACATATGTCCCAACGGTGAGATGACACATGGTTACTCTGGCCATTGAGAATTGTAGACATGGAAAATCCCCATTGGTCTGGTCTGTTAATGGGTTATCGGATCCAACCGGAATTCGATAACTTAACGGTGACCCGTTACGGTGGATGCCACGTGTCGGTCACCCTTAACGAAAGCACTTCTGTGACGCGCGATTTATCTCCATGGAAGTGGACACTTCCGTGATGATAATTTTGGTAATGTCATGGAACACTTCTATGACAGTACATGTATGCCTATCTTGATTCTGTCATGAAATTGTCATGGATGTACATGCATGACAGAAAACATGACCTATTGTGACAAACACGTATCATCACGGAAGTGTATTTTTTTGTAGTGCAAGCATCTAATAGCAAGCATTCCACAAGAAAAGCCAAACTAACACTAAGGTGAAAGGTCATCAAACCATTAATAGTAATATGCACATCGTACAAGGCATGTGAATGGAGAATAACTAGAGGTCTTAACAAATAACACAAGCATCAGACATACAAGTGATCATGAGAAGATACTAAACTAGGAGATGGTCTTAATAATAAAGAACAACTAATACTAATGACCACTAGCAACAATATTATCACCACATGCTTGCAATAATAAAGAACGATACACACACTGAGTGTGTGATCAAAGCACAACTCTACTGACATGACATATGACTCGTCCTATGTATAAGAGTCATAGCAACAAGTATTAAAACATTCATAAGGCCAAGATGTAACGAAGTTAAACATCTACAAAGAAGAACTAAACTAGGCAACTATAACACAAAGAACTTCATAAAACATGAAAGATCACTTGCATGACAATGGCTACACATACAACAATGCAACAACTAGATATAATAGATATGACAAAGGACATGCACACAAGAAATGCAATAGTAAGATAAACCCGATATGATGCTAAGCATGGGTGATCATCACACGAGATGCCAAAGTATGCTACTAATAGAATGAGATTACTTAGTTGATAATAACTAACCTAAAGATCAAACACGATGTTAGCATACAACACTATACCATGATACTTATGGTAAATAAGCACATGAAAGCACACTACGCCTGTAGAGAAGTAAACAACTAGATCATCTCATCAACCAAATCAACATGTATTATAGAAGCAGGAATAACAAGATGACATGTATTTCTATCTAGTACAACCTACAATTGCAAGTACATAAGATGCATCACTAGTCATGATCTTCTAATACATGAATTGGTACACACACACGCACACACTATGTAGTGTAGTTATACAATCACAACATCATGGCATAGTATTGGTCAAGCAAGAAAGAAACTACTTGTTAAAAATATATGAAACTATATAATTTAGATAAACAATAACCTACACCATGTCATCACTTCAAATAAATAAAACACATATGCAACATGTTTGAGAATGACTCTAGAGACCGAAACTAAGACACCTGCATTGCTACTATAATCAAAACAATTAAACAACACATATACATTATTTAGTAACTCAAACAAATTCAAGACACAATGTACACAATACTAAGCATGACAATAATTCATAACAAAATAGTGCACACGCATAAAATACAACTATACGTAGCAACACAATTTATCGAGCCGACACAAGACGTACAACTATTTTTACGAATTAAATAAGAATAGAGTAAATCTACTAAATCATATGTTACTCCTTAAACCATGAAATTAATCAAAGATATTCCCATACATATCAAGAACATAAAGAAAATAATAATAACACAAATTTCACTACAACCCCTATGCGATGTACTCAAAATCTAAACAACCGATGGCTACCCAGGGTCATATAGAATATTTCATCTATTAGTCTCGACATTAACCAAGGAACAAAAACTATGGGAACATGCCGATGCCATCAGTTGACATCCGGTCATGCATCGGCATGCACGACACCGGAAATTGGCCGAACCATGATGTCTAAGAGGTACTAGTATGTGATGTTGAGAACACTTCCAAGGTGGATTGGTCAGATGATCACCGAGTTTGATGGAACGCTAAGATGAACTCGACGAACAGAGTCGCAGAAGATGCAAAAATAATTGTGTGTGGTCGGTCAATGATGTGGACGAAGATGTTGGCGTGCTCCTGCATGTGAGGTGAAGAAGATCACGCAGATGGAGTCAGATGCGTCCTCGCACAATGATGGCATCGTGCCTGAGATGTAGCAGCGGAACGGCTCCATTGTGCGCGCATCCAACAAAATAAATAGGCCAAACTATGATGTCTAGGAGATTGGTTGAACATGGTTAAGTACACAAGAAATAGAATTGAAACGAAACTCACCAAGTGCGATGAATCGATGAGATGAACTCCACGAACAGTGTAGACATACATGTAAAATTGTCCGCGTGTAGTCAACGGAACGAGTTCCTTCTTCTCTGAATGGATTCACAGCATGGAGGAGAATGTTGAGTATGATATTTGTGCATGTATATTGTCTTTTGCCCATTAGGCCCACCTCTCTAGTTTGTTGTATAGATTGAGGTAGAGGCCCCACCTTGTACTTATATATACCGTGCACATTGCACTGAATTAATACATCATGCAATTCATACATCTTCATGGTATCAATTTTTAGGTTTAGGTTTTTACACTAGCTTCCGCTACCGCCGCCGCCGCGCTCCTCCGTGCTGCCACCGCTGCTACCCCCGACCTGCTCCCTCCCGCCTGCTAAGCCGCCGCCTAGCCCCGCCCGCCCCTCCCGCCCGCCCCAATCCCTCCCGCCCGCAAGCCCCGCTCCCTTACTCGCCCCCGCTCGCGCCAAGTGCCAACCGGCCGCTCGTTCACCCGTGCGAGTCGCCTCGTCCGTCGGCCGCACTCGCGATCGTCTAGTCGCCTGCTCGCCACTTCTTGCGACTCAGACCAGCTGTCAGGACCCCAATTCCAAGTCACATCGATCTAGCTAGTAACACCTCGTATCACTTTGCGGCCTCGCGCACGGTATTCCCACGGGTGTCGCCTTACCATGGCCCGGGACCGTTTGCGCCTTTTGGCTCACGTATATGATAGTGTCGCTAGCATCCATATGACAGAGAACCCGGGCTGACATGACTAGTCGTGAACCCAAAGTGGCACTAACTTACGGAGACAGGCATACATGAATCAACATCGAGCATGTCGGTCAGCAGCGTGTGAATCCGGGCTGTAGCACTGGGCTAACAGGACTCCGGTGAACTGGGCTGTAGAAGGCTAGGCAGGACTCCGGATATCACCGCGTGACATTTCCCCAAAGGGACAGACACATGAACGAAGTGAATCACATGCCGGCCAGTCAAGTGTTCCGGAGCAGTAGTGCTGGGCTAGCAGGACTCCGATGAACTGGGCTGTAGCGGACTACTAAGGCTCAAGGAAGCACAAGACTACATTTCCCCACAAGAGAGGCTACCAAGGATAAACAACTAGGTTGTCGGATCCCACACATACCCAGCATTTCAATCATACACACAATATGCTCAATATGTGCAATACAACATGGCATCACAACAAGACTCTACGACTCATAGTATTTATTCATTAGGCTCCGAGGAGCGAGATATTACAACATGGGTCTCATGACCCACCAATCATAGCATACAATCAGAGCACATGCGGAAGCTTAACATGTCTGAGTACAGACATCTATAAATGAAAAAGGCTGAGAAGCCTGACTATCTTCCAGATCCTGCCGAGGGCACAAGATCTTAGCTGAGGTATCAAGCTGAACGTCGAAGTCCACACGGAACTACTAGTGAGACTGACGTCTCTACAAAACATAAAATAAGCAAACGTGAGTACAAATGTACCCAGCAAGACTTACATCAGAACTAACTACATATGCATCGGTATCAACAAAGGGGGTGGTGGAGTTTAACTGCAACAAGCCAGCTTTGACTCAGTGGCTAACCAGAACTACGACTGCAAGTAACTCTTTTGAGGTGGCGCACAAGAGTCCACATATTCACCATACCAATACACCACTATGGATCCGCTCCCGTCTCCCTACGAGAACGCCATCCATAGCACTCACGCTTATCTTGCGCATTTTAGAGTATCCACTCTCACTTGTCTATGAACGATGCAAGGGGTCCAAGTTTCCATATCCGAGGAATCCGGCTATTCGAATAGATAATGATAACCCTGCAGGGGTGTACTTCTTCACACACGCTCTCGCCACTTACCACCATGTACATGTTGTGTATCTCGGCAACCTTCAAGCGGAAGCCCGGCGAGGGAGTCGGCCACGACCTGACTAACCAACAAGTCTCTAGTCCAGGTTTATCGCCTATTCCGGTTCCATCCGCAAGGAGATCCGGTCGGGGTGTCGCTCACGGCCCCAAACGATGTGTATAGGGTTCCCAAGCCCACCATCCGGGTGCCAATTGGTACACCGGGCCACGGTGCCTAGTCTGTCCCAAGCCCACTTGTACCGGGTGCCACTTGGTAGACTACTAACACTACCTACAAACACCAGAAACTAGTTGCAACTCCTGGACAGAGATCAGGTTGATTAATAAGTCGAGAGGGGCACTTAAGCATTCCAATGCGTGGTAGTAGCTGTTCATGGATCACAAACACAGAACTCAGTTCCTAAGGATGGCTGCAATGAGACAACCCACCATGTACTCCTACATGGCCTCTCACCGCTACCTTTACCAAATCGTGTTCACACACTTAGCTCTCAACAGTAGGACATGTTCACCACATTCCAATTCATCCCCGATGAATCAGACCTGACTCAACTCTAAGCAGTAGCAGGCATGACAAACAAACATGAATGAGTAGGCACATCAGGGCTCAAACAACTCCTGCTCATGCTAGTGGGTTTCATCTATTTACTGTGGCAATGAAAAGTCATGCAGAGGAAAGGGGTTCAGCTACCGCAACATGTAACAATTGAAACGTTGTCGTCCTAATGCAGTGAAAGAGAGCAGGAGCGAGAGAGTGGGATTGTATCAGAATGAACAAGGGGGTTTTGCTTGCCTGGCACTTCTGAAGATAGTATCTCATCGCCGGAACAACATCTACCGAAGGGGGACAAACACCGGCAACTGAGAAAGAGCACAATCAACACATGACGATATGCAACAATATGATGCATGCTATGACATGGCAATATGAATGTGTTTTGGGATAATGCAACAAAAAGTCATTTTAATTGAAGTGGAATTCAAAATTATATCAAATTCCAACTCCAAACCTATTATGAATTTTTCCCTAATCATGTTTCATCCTAAACAGTGAGGTTAGCTTGCTCAAACATGCATGAAAATGGTACAGATGGATTCCCTGAATATTTCTGATAATTTTTCATATATAATTTATTTCATTTGGAGCTATAGATTAATTTCTATGATTTTTAGAAGTTTTGGGCATTTTTTGGAATTTCCTGAATAAACTTAAATCAGAAAATGATTTATAGCGTCAGCATGACGTCTGTGTGACATCAGCAGGTCAACTGAGCTGTTCTGGGTCAAAACTGACCAGTGGGTCCCACTGGTCAGTGACACGGTGCTGGCCAGGGTCACTGACAGCTGGGCCCGGTCAATGGCCACGTCAGCGTAGTCAAAACTGACACATGGCCCCATGGTAATTAGATTATCCCTAAACGATTTGGTTAGCCGATTAGTAATGCGGTGGGGCCCGGCTGTCATTGATTGCAGGGGTAATTAGCATGGTGCTTAGGCCCTAATGTATAGTTACGCCGACAGTTAGTCACCGACGACCACAGCCGACGGCGAAGGTACTCCGGCCGGCCGATTCCGGCGGCCGTTTGAAGCGCGGCTAGGCTCTTTCGAAAGCTCGCAGAGAGGAGCGTCGGGTGGTGCAAGTGGCAGCTGCAAGGGAGGGATGTGGCTTCGCCGGCGTTGTGGTGGCCGGCGGCGGCGCTCGGGCACATGCGGGCAGCGGTGCTACGGGTCACGGGTGGGCTAGCAAAAGGGATAGCCGGCCTCCTAGAGGCACGACGAGCTCGTTGCCATGCTCTGCAACGACGGGCGCAGGCTGCAATGGTGGCGCACGACAAGGCAGGCGGCGGCGGAGCTCGGCCATGGTGGCAACGCTAGCTAGAGGTCGAGCGAAGCAACGAGGTTAGGGGTAGGGGAAAGAGGGGCTCACGGAGGTCTCGCAGAGAAGCTCAGAGTGCTCGGGGAGGTCCTGTAGCTCCTGAATCGGCGGCGAGGATCCGCGGTGACCGACGAGGGGAACGACGGTGTTGGCAAGGCTTCAGGGCGTTCGGCGTCGCGTGAGTCGTCGAGGAGGCGTAGACAACGGAGGCGGAGCTCATGGGCACGACGGAGGGGCGAGGGGGTGGCTCTGGTGACGACTACGGCGAACGGCGGTGAGGATGGTGCTCGGCCATCGCGGGAGAGGGTGAGGGAGACGAGGGGGGAGAGGGGAGAGGTGCAGGGGGTGCTGGGCATCTCCGTGGCGTGGCTGGAAGCGCCGGGTCATCGCGCTGGAGCAGGAGGTGGCGTCGTCGGCCGCGCGTGTGCAGGCACGCAACTGCTTCTCCTCCTGGCAGGAGGAAGAAGACGGTGTTGCCCCTGTGGGCTGGGCCAGAACAGGAGTTGGGCCAGGCAGGTAAGTCAGGTAAGGCCCTGCCTTTTCTATTTTCTGTTTGTTCCATTTTCTATTTTTTAAGTTTGTTTTGAGTTTGGTTTTCAAACAAACCAATATTTATGCTTCTAAAAATTATTTTGTGGACTTAGGAAACTAGTTCACAGCCACATGCAAATTTTCAAAATTATTGGGCTTATATCTATCTTGTAGTAAATATAAACCCAAATCAAATAGCTAGTGATTTAATTCAAATGCCCAAGAATAAATATTTCTGTGATTCCAAAAATATTGGTTTGAGTTATAGCTCTTGCCAATATTTTTAGAGGTTAGCAGGAACATTTTGTTGGGCTCATTTGAAACAATTTTTAATGTTGATCATTTTTGTTAAAGACTTCTGAGGCTTTCCACTTTCCCCAATTCAACTTTCAATAAAATTTAAACATGATGCAACAAGATCAAGCAAGGACAACAGGGGCTGAGCTAGGGCTATGACACCAGCCGCTACTACCACCGCATCTGTGTGACTCGCCAGCCGCCCCGTCCGCTGCCGACCTGTCGGATCATCCAAAGCCGCTGTTGCCGCCAAGAGCCATGTCGTCCGTGACCTCCTCCGTGTCCACCAACTCCAACCTGTTCACCGACACCAACCCTCCTGACATCAACGACATCTGCAAGCTCAACATCTTCGAGCGGGTGCTGGTTCGTCTCTCCCAGGCGGACTCCTCCTACCACACATGGAAGACGTATTTCTCCCTCGTGTTCCGGGAGTACCATCTCATGGACCACGTGGACGGCACCGTCGACTCCAGCCTCATCCCCGAGTTTCATGACTGGTCCACCATTGACACCACGATCATCCACTGGTTTTTCAAACAATCATGACGGACGGTGATGATGCCTGCGCCGTGTGGACCAAGCTGAACGGGCTCTTCACTGACAACAAGCTCCAGCGTCGTGTTTTTCTGCATCAATAGTTCTTTGGGTGTCATCAGGACAACACCTCCATCGATGACTATTGTCGCCGCCTTAAGACTCTCGCTGACGAGCTTCGCGACATCGGTGCCAAGGTCGATGATGACCTCCTCCTCAGCACGCTCACTACCCGGCTCAACGAGGACTTTGACAACGCCGCAGGGAACCTTAGTCTCATCCCCAACCCGTCCTTCGCCAAGATTGTTGCGTACCTCTGCTTTGAGGAGCGATGGATGAAGCAGGTGAAGATGCGTGCCGTCCACACTGCCCTCGCCACCAGCACCACCCGCGGCGGGCCTCTAGAGCCTCCTACTACCGTGGCGCCCCAACAACGTCCTCCAGCGCCCTTCCTGGCACCCCAGCAGCCGGGGCTCCTGCCACAGCCATACGGCCCGCCCGCGCCTCCTGGCCCTCCCGCTGCCAAGCGCCGCGCGGGCCGGCGCGGTGGCCGCCACGACGGTCAGCAGCAGCCGCAGCAGTTTCAGGCGCCACCGCAGCTACAGGTGCCGCCCCCATGGGCCTCCGGCTACAACCCTGGACCGGTGTCGTCCATGCGTACACCATGTCGGTTCCACGGGCTCCTGCACTAACGCTTCCCGTGTCGCGCCCACCGGCACACCAGGCATATTACGCGGCTCCGCATCCCTACAGAGGATACCGACAGCCACAGCTGAGCAGCGGCTACGACAGCCCCATGGCGCCGCCGTCACCTTCACCGGCCCTGCCGCCGGCCCCTTGGGATCCAGCGCTCCTCGCCGCGCTGCACACCGCTCCTATGCCAAACAACTACACTGGAGGTGGTGATTGGTACATGGACATCGGTGCCACAGCTCACATGTTTGCTCATCCTGGTAATCTTACCTCCTCCACTCCCGTCACCACCGATCGCCGCATCATTGTCCGCGATGATTCCACCCTTCCTATTACACATATCGGGCACACCTCTTTTTTGTCTAACTCCATGCCTGTATCTTTGTCTAACATACTTGTGTCACCTCATCTTATTAAGAATCTTGTTTTTGTTCAGTGTTTTACTCTTGAAAACCCTGTTACTGTTGAGTTCGACCCGCTTGGTTTTTGTGTCAAGGATGCTTGAACCAGGATGGTGCTTCACCGATGTGACAGCCCCGACGATCTATATTCGATGCACTCGCCTCCATCCACCACCACCGCACCGGTTGCTTTCTCCGCTGGCGTCGATCTCTGGCACGCTTGTCTGGGTCATCCCAACCCCGTCACACTTCATCATATTCTTAGGAGTTTCAGTTTCAGTTTTAATAAGATAGATGATCACACTTATCATGCATATCGTGTCGGCAAACATGTTCGCCTCCCGTTTAATAACTCTACCACCATCGCTTCTTTTCCTTTTCAATTGATTCATAGTGATGTGTGGACCTCTCCGATTCCTAGTAATTTGGGATTTTTATATTATCTGGTTATTCTTGATGATTATTCTCACTATGTGTGGACTTTTCCTTTGTCATGCAAGTCGGATGCTCTTACCACTTTGTCAGCTTTTTACTCCTATGTCAGCACGCAGTTTGGGCGTCCCATTCTTGCTCTTCAGACAGACAATGGAAAAGAGTTCGACAACCTCACCTTCCACATTTTTCTGTCGCACCAAATCACAGTTTTTCATCTCACATGCCCGTATACTTCACAGCAGAACAGTCGAGCCGAATGCGTCCTTCGCACTCTGAACGACTGCGTTCACACGCTCCTGTTCCATGCTAATGTGCCGCCTCATTTCTGGTCGGATGCACTCGCCAGTACTTCACTTGCCCTTAACGTCAGACCCTGCCGCCCATGGTAGAACTTTGCACCTCATCATCTCCTCTTCGGTACGCCCCATCCTATGACGGCTTGTGTATATTCGGGTGCCTTTGCTATCCTAGCACCACCGTCACCGCTCCTCACAAACTCGCACCCGGTTTTGTCGCTTGCATCTTCATTGGCTACCCTTCTAACTCTAAGGTATATCGGTGCTATGATTCCATCTCCCACCATGTGTTCACTTCCTGGCATGTTTAGTTTGATGAGCATGTGTTTCGGTTTCACCAGGTACACCCGGTTGTTCCTCCCGCCACCTGTGACGTAGGCCCCTCGCGTGCCTCCCTTGGCCCATCGCCAGGCTTTGAGGTGCGCCCCCTGCATGCGGCGGCCCCTACAGTCACGGTGCCCGCTGCCCCCTTGGCGTCCGCGGCCCCTCTGGCGCCCGGGGTCCCTTCGACGCTCGCGGCCTCTCCGGCACCCTCCGTCCCCTCGACGCCTGTGGCACCGGCGCCCGCTGACTCGACGCCATCCTCATCGGCGCCTGTGGCCTGTCCGGTCACCCGCGCCCGTACGGGCATCTTTCACCCGACCTCGCGCTACGCCTCGGATGACTACGCCCATGCAGCATCCACCTCTGATCCATCGCCATTGGCGTCCTCCGTCCGAGCCGCTCTCCGTGACCCGCTCTGGATGGCTGCGATGCATGAGGAGTTTGACGCCCTGTTGCGTAACCGGACGTGGCGGCTTATTCCCCGTCCCTGGCACGCCAACATGATTACCGGTAAGTGGGTCTTCAAACACAAGCTCCGTCCCGATGGTACCCTTGATCGCTATAAAGCGCGTTGGGTCATTCGTGTCTTCTGACAGCGTGCTGGCATCGACTTCATCGACACCTTTGCTCTGATCGTCAAGCCCGACACGATACGCACGGTTCTCCACCTTTCGATCTCCGTGCTTGGCTGGTGCACCTGATGGATGTCTCCAACGCCTTCCTTCATAGTCATCTCGAGGAGCAGGTCTTCTGCCAGCAGCCCACTGGGTTCGTTGGTCCGGCGCTTCCCGACCATGTGTGCTTGCTTTCGCGGTCCTTGTACGTACTCAAGCAGGCTCCGCGCGCTTGGTACCAGCGCATCGCGGCGTTTCTTCATCAGCTTGGGTTCTACTCCACTCGCTCAGACACATCGCTCTTCGTCACCAGGGCTCCGACACAACCTATGTGCTGCTATATGTCGACAACATCATCCTGACGGCATGTATGGCTGGTCTTCTCAATCAGCTCACGACTCGTCTTCGCGCTGAGTTTGCCATCTAGTAGTTGGGTCCTTTTGCACTACTTTCTCGGTGTTGTGGTGGTGCGCCATTCGGATGGCTCCTTTCTCATCAGCGGAAGTACGCTCATGAGCTCCTGGAGCGTGCTGGCATGCTTAACTGCTGGCCCGCCGCCACGCCTGTTGATACAAAGGCCAAGCTCTCTACCACGGATGGTTCCCCTGCTTCGGATGCTGCATCCTATCGGTCTATTGTTGGTGCTCTCCAGTCCTCACTTTGACTCGACCAGAGATCTAGTATGCCATGCAGCAGGCGTGTGTCTTGATATACATGCTCCTCGGGATGTTCACTGGGCCGCTGTCAAGCGGATTCTCCGCTATGTTTGTGGCATGATGGATCTTGAAGTCACGCTTCACGCCTCCGCCGACACCGCCCTCACCGCCCACTTCGATGCAGACTAGGCGGGCTACCCTGACACACGTCGCTCCACCTCGGGCTATTGTCTCTACCTTGGGCCCTCACTTATCTCGTGATCGTCCAAGAGGCAGCCTACGGTCTCTCGCTCCAGTGCTGAGGCTGAGTATCGTGCGGTGGCCAACACCGTCGCCGAGTGTTCCTGGCTTCGTCAGCTGCTTCAGGAGCTATCTTGCCCTGTTGACCATGCCACGGTGGTCTACTGCGACAACGTCTCGGCGGTCTACCTCTCCGCTAACCAAGAGAGAATGAACTTGGCGCAAGCGTTTATACATCTTCAGAGAAGAACTTGGTGCAAGGGTTTGGATGGAGATGCTTGGAGTCACCGGGAATGAGCACCGGTGCCCATGAAACACCTTCTGTTAGCAGAGACTTCAAGAGAGAATGAGGAAGGAAGAAGGCAGAAGTTTCTATGGTATTGGAAGAGGAGATGGAAACGCACATACACATATCTTCAGTTTTGGAAACTGTAGCAATTAAAGGGAGTAAGTGGAGGAGGAGAATGGTTGGTTGTACGTTTCTTTTTCTCTAAGTTGTGAACGTAAGGAGAAGAGGAGGAGGAAGGGGCGGTAGGTCAGGGAGGCATGGGCCAGGTGGAAAGAAATACGCAAAGGCCCAGGTGGGAGAGAATTAGTAGTAGAGAGAGAAAAATTGGGCTAGGCCCATTCGGTTGGAGAAAGGAAAAATAGAATTAGGTGGCTACGCCTAGGAAAAGAGATAGAGAAAATAAAAATAAAACCAAGAGATGAAATTGGACTATTCGGTGGACCAACACAAATAAGATACACACCAAAAAGAAAGATGGATTGGGACATGGAAATTATGTCCAGAGTTTGATAGGTGGAAAATAAATTAATTTCCTTTTAGGACATATAGAGAATTAATAGAAGCTCAAGAAATATCAAACAAACGGAGAAATCCAATAAATTGGAGACTTGCATATTTAAATATGCCAAAGAGGAAAAATTACTCGAACTAGATTTTTTTGGCAATAGTTAAAATTAAATCCTCCAAATATAAAAGTCCAATTTAAACTTTGTGAACAAATAAAAGAAACGAAATTTTCTCGCCTGATTTTTGAAAAACTTTTTCTTAAACATACAGAAAATCTGGATTTTACATTTAAGTCAATGTTATATTCATGCCCCAATAATGAGCTCTCAAGGGCAATTATCATTCAGAATTTTTATGCTCGGCTTTCCTGTGATGATCAATCCATGCTCGATACTTCTTGTATTGGTTCTTCATGAAGAATACTATTGAATTCAGGTGGGATCTTTGAGAAAGAATTAAATGCAACTCCGAAGATTGAGAACTCAACAAAGTTAAAGAGTCAGGTATTAAGCTTATGTTTGATTGTATTAAATCTTTTATGAATATCGATGCTTTTGAAAAGTTAAGCACTAAATATGGACTTGACTCTGAGATACTAGCCTCCTTTGTGAATCATTTTCTACTCATGTTGATCTCCCTAAGGAGAAGTGGTTTAAATACCATCCACCTATTAAATTAGAAATTAAGGAACCGATAATAGCTAAAGTTGAAACTATTATTTATAATGTTAATCCAGTTGTTCCTACTGCTTATATTGAAAAATCACCTTTCCCTCTTAGGATAAAGGAACATGCTAAGGTTTCAACTGTGATCAATAAAAGTTATATAAGAGCACCTAAACCTACTAAACAAATCAAAGTAGAACCTAGCATTGCTATGGTTAAAGATCTCTAGGTAGAAGATATAGATGGGCATGTTATTTACTTCTGTGATGAAGCTACTAGAATTGCTAAACCCGATGAGAAAGATAAACATAGACCTGTTGTTGGCATGCTTGTTGTCTCAGTCAAAATAGGAGATCACTATTACCATGGTTTATGTGACTTAGGTGCTAGCATGAGTACTATTCCTTTTACCTTATATCAAGAAATTATGAATGATATAGCACCCGCTGAAATAGAGTGCATAGATGTTACTACTGAACTTGCTAATAGAGACACTATCACACCACATGGGATTGTTAGAGATGTTAAAGTCTTGTGTGGGAAAATAAAATATCCTACTAATTTTCTTGTTCTTAGTTACCCACAAGATTACTTTTGTCCCATTATCTTCGGTAGACCTTTCTTAAACACCGTTAATGCTAAAATAGATTGTGAGAAACAAACTGGCGGTGTTAGTTTTGGTGATGAGTCTCAAGAGTTTAATTTTTCCAAGTTCAGTAGAAAACATCATAAGAAAGAATTTCCTAGTAAGGATGAAATAATTGGTCTTGCTTCTATTGTTGTGCCTCCTACTGATCCACTAGAAAAATATTTGCTAGACCATAAAATTGATACACATATGCATGAAAGAAATGAGATAGATAAAAATTTCTTTGAACGACGACCTCTGCTTAAACACAATTTCCCTATTGAAATTCTAGGAGGTCCTTCTCCACCTAAAGGTGATCCTGTGTTTGAATTAAAACAATTGCCAGACACTTTGAAATATGCTTATGTTGATGAGAAAAAGATATATCATGTTATTATTAGTGATAACCTGTCAGAACATGAAGAAGAAGGATTATTGAAAATTCTGAAGAAGCACCGTGCTGCTATTGGATATACTCTTGATGATCTTACGGGCACTAGTCCCACTCTTTGTCACCACAAGATTAATATGGAACCTGATGCTAAACCCGTTGTTGATCACCAACGACGTTTAAATCCTAAATGGAAGAAGTGGTAAGAACTGAAGTACTGAAGCTTCCGGAAGCATGTATAATCTATCCCATAGCTGATAGTAGATGTGTAAGTCCCTTTCATTGTGTCCCTAAGAAACGAGGTATTACCGTTGTTCCTAATGATATGAATGAACTTATTCCTAAAAGAAATGTTACTAGTTATAGAATGGTAATTGATATTAGGAAACTAAATAAAGCTACTAGAAAAGATCATTACACTGTACCTTTCATTTATCAAATGTTAGAAAGACTATCTAAGCACACACACTTTTGTTTCCTTGATGGATATTCTGGTTTTTCTCAAATACCTGTTTCACAACCTGATCAAGAGAAAACCACCTTTACTTGCCCTTTTGGAACTTATGCTTATAGACATATGCCTTTTGGTTTATGCAATGCACCTGCTACCTTTCAAAGATGTATGACTGCTATATTCTCTGATTTTCCTGAAAAGATTGTTCAGGTTTATTGTATGATTTTTCCGTTTACAGAACTTCTTTTGATGATTGCTTAACCAACCTTGATCAAGTTTTGCAGAGATGCGAGCAAACTAATCTTTTCTTTAATTGGTGGAAGTGCCACTTTATGGTTAATGAAGGTATTGTCTTGGGCATCATGCGGGAGATAGAAAAGCTCACAATGTATTGCAATCTAGTTTTTGTAGGCCTACTCTCTTCAAGGATGCTGATAAGTTTGTTTTATCTTGTGATGAATGTCAAGATTTGGTAATATTGGTAAGTGTCAAGAAATACCTATGAATTATTCACTTGCTAGTGAACCATTTGATGTTTGGCGTTTTGATTACATGGGACCTTTTCCTTCCTCAAATGGGTATACTCATATTTTGGTTGTTGTTGAATATGTTACTAAGTGGGTAGAAGCTATTCCAACAAGTAGTGCTGATCACAATACCTCTATTAAAATGTTTAAGGAAGTTATTTTCCCAAGGTTTGGAGTACCTAGATATTTAATGACTGATGGTGGTTCACACTTTATTCATGGTGCTTTCCGTAAAATGCTTGCTAAGTATGATGTTAACCATAGAATTGCATCACCCTATCATCCTCAGTCTAGTGGTCAAGTTGAACTTAGCAATAAAGAAATAAAATTAATTTTACAAAAAATGTCAATTGGTCCCAAAAGAATTGGTCTAAGAAATTAGATGATGCACTTTGGGCTTATAGAACAGCATATCAAAATCCTATGGGCATGTCTCCTTATAAAATGGTTTATGGAAAAGCTTGTCATTTCCCTCTTGAGGTAGAACATAAAGCATATTGAGCAATTAAAGAACTCAACTATGATTTCAAACTTGCCGGTGAAAAGAGGTTATTTGATATTAGCTCACTAGATGAATGGAGAACCCAAGCTTATGAAAATGCCAAATTATTTAAAGAAAAAGTCAAAAGATGGCATGATAAAAGAATCCAAAAGCATGGGTTAAAAGTTGGATAATACATTCTTTTGCACAACTCTTATTTCAGATTCTTTGCAGGAATACTTCTCTCCAAATGGGAAGGACCTTATGTTATCGAGGAGGTTTATCGATCTGGAGCTATCAAAATAAATAATGCTGAAGGTACTAACCCGAAGGTTGTCAATGGCTAAAGAATAAAACATTATATCTCATGTACGCCCATTATTGTTGAAAGCAATATTATCCAAACTATGACACCTGAAGAACACATAAAAGAAACATTCCGGAACACTGTAGAATTGTGAAAAAAGAGGAGGTACATGATACGGTAAGTAAACGGACTCCAAAAAATCTGCAAAAATATTTTCTATAAGTTTTGGAATATATTAAAAACTAGGAAAATAAGAACAGCCAGGAAGGTAACCCTGGTGGGCACAAGACACCAGGGCGCACCTGGCAAGGTGGGTTGTGCGCACCTCAGGTAGTTTCCAGACTCTGTTTTTCTCCCATTTGCTTGTTTCCCAAGATAAACAATCTTTATATACCCCCCGAACCTATTTCCCATCGTATCGCAGAGAAATCTTCTGTTTTCTTTTCTCACTATTTTCTGTCAGGTCCATGAAAGCCAGCATCATGTATTCCCCCTCTTCCAACAACGGAGAAGACGATGCAGGGTTGCTACAAGAGGAGCTAGAGGGGGAGGGAATTGAAGATGTGGCGATGGAGGAAGATGAGGGGAACTTACTTGGAGTTCACCCTCCAGCCTCTAAGAGAGGCACCCTAGCCGACATCTCCACTCCTCCTAATCCTCATCAGGCCATGAGACTAGTGAACAATCGGGAGAGCCCTGAAGTGCAAGAATAACTCCCTCCAAGGAGGCCTTTACATAGGTTACATCGAAATAATTTTTACAACTTGATTCATAATTATGGGTTCGAGAATAATCCTCGTGTGCACCTACCGTCCAATTGGGACATTCCTCGTCGAAGAGAAAGTGATGCAGGAACAAACTCTTGGGGGGCAGAGAATAAACACGTTATGGGTGAAGTGGAGAAAAATACTGAATTACTTCATCGAGCCCTTCGATAGATTCAAGACTTGAAGGGGTTACTCATGAGTATATTGGGGAACATGACCTCACCACCGCCACCTTCTTCATCACCAAGGGAGAATTGAGTATCGGGTATGGGCACTCCCCTTGGCTTGTGCCAAGCTTGGGGGAGGTGCCCCCGTATCGTATCACCTCCACTATATTTTGCCTTTACTTATCTTAGTTCGATCATTAGTTGTCTTTCGCTTTAGTTGAATAAAAGTTTAGTTTGATCCTTTCTTTTCAAGTGCTTACTTAGTGATATATCCCTGTAATCGTGTGCGAGATATATAATAAAGTTTAGTTTGAGTTTTTGCTTTCTTTATTTTCAGGTTCAATAAAAAGAAAGGAAATAAATGAAAAAGATCATATGCTCATCTTATGGTAAGTAATGATAGCACATAATGAAGAGTATAAGTAGAAAATTTTATTGGAGATTTACAAACATAGCATTGGTCAATGATGCAATTCAGGAAAGACTAATAAGGGAAGATAAGATTCACATGCAAATACACTATCTTGGACATCTTTTATGAGTGTGAGCCCCCATCAAAATATTATATGCCAAAATTGTTGACGTTGGACAAGGAAGAAAACGTAATGATTTATCTTTGTTCATATTCACATAGAAGTTATATTGTCATAGATCCTTTAACATGTGGTGCTTGCCCCCTATCTTTTCTAGCCAAAAATTCCGCACTAAGTAGAGATACTACTTGTTCATCCAAAACCCTAAACCCAAATCTTATTTTGAGAGTCCACCATACCTACCTATGGATTGAGTAAGATCCTTCAAGAAAGTTTTCATCGGTGCAATAAGGGAATAAAAATGGCTTCTAAATGTGTTGGATCATTTAGTGTAAGAGAAAATTGAGCATTGTACGAACTTGTGATGGCAAAGAATAAAAGCGACAGACTGGATAATAAAGGTTTCTATTATAAGGGGCAATATAACATGACGTTCTTTTGCCCTAAGATATTGAGCATACAAATAAAAAAGCGCATGAAAACCTCTGCTTCCCTCTACAAAGGGCCTATCTTTTACTTTTATGCATTTACTTTTATGCAGAGTCAAAGTTTCCTTCTTTATTCCTTTTTATTTTTCTCTTTTGGCAAGCACCATGTGGTGAGTAAAGATCTAGGCACATATATCCAGTTGGATATGGGAGGGCATGAGTTATTATTGTTGACATCACCCTTGAGGTGAATACGTTGGAAGGCGAAACTATAAGCCCGCATCTTTCTATGTGTCCGGTTGAAACTTTTTTCTCATGTGTATGTGGTGAGTGTTAGTAATCATAGAAGACTATATGATGGTTGAGTATGTGGACTTGCCAAAACGGCTCTGATATGTGACCCTTCCTAAAAAGATGATGAATTGTAGTTGTAAAGTTGACTGAGAACATAGTTTGTTGGTTTTCAATAGAGTTTATGCTTTATACTACGATGTTGGGATGAATTGTTACTTATTCATGAGAAGTCTATGATAAAATTTATCTGATAAAAGTTCTATGATAAAGTGTGTTGCTATTATAATAATATACATGATGCTTCTATGTCCGTATTTTATTTTCTCGACACCTCTCTGTCTAATTTTCGATTTCGGTTTTCACTTTAGGACAAGTGACGTCTAAGCTTGGGGGAGTTGATACGTCCATTTTGCATCATGTTTTACTACTATTATTTATGATGTTTTTATGTATAATAATGCTTTATGGAGTCATTATAATGCCTTTTCTCTCATAATGTGCAAGGTTCACACAAAGAGGTAGAAAACCGGGAACTGGAATTCTGGACCTGAAAAAGCTACACCAGGCCACCTATTCTGCACATCTCCAAATGAGCTGAAACTTCGCGGGGATTTTTTATGCAATATATAAGAATTATTGGATCAAATAACTACCAGAGGGGGCCCACTAGGTGCCCCTATTGTGGTATATAAGTTATTTTGACCTAGAAAAAATAAGGAGAGGACTTTCGAGACGAAGAACCACCGTGTCGAGGCGGAACTTAGGCAGCCCTTCTGTGGAGTGATTACGCTGGGGGAACTTCCCTCCCGGAGGGCGAAATCATCGTCATCATCATCACCAAAACCTCTCCCATCTTGGGGAGGGGGTGTCGGTGTCAAAACCGGCGGATCTCGGGTAGGCGGTCCCGAACTATGCGTCTAGGATTGATGGTAACAGGAGAAGGGGGACACAATGTTTACCCAGGTTTGGGCCCTCTCTATGGAGGTAATACCCTACATCCTTCTTGATTTATCTTGATGAATATCAGTATTACAAGAGTTGATCTACCACGAGATCGTAATGGCTAAACCCTAAGAGTCTAACCCGGCTATGATTATTAGGATTCAGCCTATCTACGGACCTAGCCCTCCGGTTTATATAGACACGGGAGGGATCTAGGGTTACACAAGTGCGGTTACAGAGAAAGGAATCTTCATAGTTGGTCGCCAAGCTTGCCTTCCACACAAAGGACAGTCCTATCCGGACACGGGTGGAGTCTTCGGTCTTTGTATCCTTACAGCCCATCAATCCGGCCCATATCCAATAGATCGGACACCCGAGGACCCGTTAGTCCAGAACTCCCTTAGGGGGGCAATCTCCATCAACCATCAACATCTTCAACAACACCATCTCCTCTCAAACCCTAGTTCATGTCTTGTGTTCAATCTTTGTTCACGAACCTTAGATTCGTGCTTGTGGGTGACAGGTAGTGTCGATTACATCTTGTAGTTCATTACTATATGGTTTATTTGGTGGAAGATTATATGTGCAGATCCATTAAGCTATTTAATACCCCTCTGATCTTGAGCATGATTATCATTTCTGAGTAGTTACATTTGTTCTTGAGGTCACAGGAGAAATCTTGTTGCAAGTAATCATGTGAACTTGATATGTCTTCGATATTTTGATGATATATATGTTGTGATTCCCTTAGTGGTGTCATGTGAACGTCGACTACATGGCACTCACCTTATTAGGGACTAAGGGAATGCATTGTGGAGTAGTTATTTGATGATGGGTTGCGAAAGTGACGCTTAAACCCTTCTTTATGCGCTACTTCGTAAGGGATTGATTTGGATCCAAAAGTTTAATGCTATGAGATTTTATCTTAATACTTTACTCATAGTTGCGGATGCTTGGGAGGGGGTTAATCATATGTAGGAGGTTCATTCAATTAAGAACAACACCTAAGCACCGGTCCACCCACATATCAAATTATCAAAGTAGCGAACACAAATCAAACCAACATGATGAAAGTGACTAGATGAAATTCTTGTGTACCCTCAAGAACGTTTTGCTTAACATAAGAGACAGTTTTGGCCTGTCCTTTGCCGCAAAAGGATTGGGATACCTTGCTACACTTTTGTTACCGTTAACGTTACTTGCTCGTTACAAATTATCTTGCTACCAAACTACTCGTTACTTATAATTGCGGTGCTTGTAGAGAATACCTTGCTGAAAACTACTTGTCATTTCCATCTGCTCCTCGTTGGGTTCGACACTCTTACTTATCGAAAGTACTATGGTTGATCCCCTATACTTGTGGGTCATCAAGGCTATTTGGACCCTCTGATTATATCAGACGGTCGAGAACAAATAGGCTAGGGAATTCCAATGGAAAAACCAAAGATGTTAGGCATGTTCGGGATTGATCTGGACCCACCGGTAATGACTGAGCGGTTCGGGTTCGAGGAAGTATTCAGACGTGTGCGAGGTTACGATGGGGGTCTATGACTGTGCAGCGAGATAAGGTGGTCAAACAAGAGTGAAACAGGAATCCAGTTGGTCTGAGAAAGGTCAACAGAGACAAGGAAGAAGCGGCAACAACGAGCGAATGCAAGTTTTGAAAAATGACGGCAACGAGGTGTTGATGCAATGTAGATGATGGAATGATGAATGCAAAAGTGTCAGTCTCGGGCTATCACACAGGCTGACAGGGAATTTTATGTCCCACCCACCACCCACCTAGTAGCTAATGTCGAAGACTTAGCTGACATGCTGAACTACGCCTCTGAGGAGGCCGACGGCATGGCTGACAAAGCGAAGCCATGGCTCACACTGCCCCTCCTGTCACCGGCCGATGGACGGCCACCTCCACCTATGACGTCTACATGGTGGAAACACCCAAGGACAACGGCTATTGCGCTAATAATCGGGAAGGCACCCCCAGAAGAGATACCAACAAGCCTGACGCGGAGCTCCCCAAATGCCGAACACAACGTCAAAGATCCAAGGGGCGTCGAGGCAGGGAAACTAACATGGGCACAGGAGAGGGCGATACTCCGGACAATGTGGAAGACCTCGGCGACCCCACCCCCGAGCACCAGCCTGATGGCTTAGAGGGCCATGGGGGTTAGTATTACCCTGAGGACCCCAAAGATTTCAATGATAGAAACTATATGCCTCTCTCCGAAGAGGAGGTCAGCCTTGGAGCTGAAGATTTTATTGTTCCAGAAGATCAATTGGACCAAAAGCTGTTCAGGCAGCAGTTCATAGCCACAGCGCAAAGCTTGAAAAAGAAGCAGCAGCAACCGAAGGCCGAATAGAATACCCTCAATGATAGATGGAGAAAAGTCCTGGTAGCTGAAGAATGGTACGGCTACCAACTACAAATTAAGAGCTACCCAAGGCGGAAGCAGCTGCCACAATTTCACAACGAGGCGTTTGCGCCCGCACCACCAAGATACGCAGATGCTGACTAGCCTGAATCCCCCCTCGAGGAAGGGACAGGCCGGCTGTAGAGGTTGAATACCCACCCGCCCCTCCCTGCCATAAAGGCAAGGAGGTGGCATAGCAAGAATATCAATATGACCTCCGTCATGACCTTGACATTAGAGCAGGAAAGACACAATCCATCTATGGATCTCGGTATTAATTATGCCCTAGCTGGATGGGATGGATACCACTCATGGCGCGACTGAAATGATAAAATTCGGGAGCAGCACTAGGCCGATGCTGCTGCCAATCTACGACGAGACATCACTTGGGTTAGAGGCACCGCTCACCCGATGTGCTTCACCGATGAGGGAATGCGGCATTAGTTCCCTGAAGGGTTTAATCCCATAAACATCAAACACTATGATGGGACTACAGATGTGGCCATGTGGATCGAAGACTTTCTTCTCCACATTAATATGGCTCGAGGGGACAACCTTCACGCCATAAAATATTTGCCATTAAAGCTCAAAGGACCAGCCATGCATTGGCTAAATAGCCTCCTCAAAAACTCTATAGGGAGTTGGGAATAGCTCGAGGATGCCTTCCGAGCTAAATTTCAAGGCACTTACATCCGGCCTCCAGATGCTGATGACCTGGGCCACGTGGTCCAACAGCCCGGAGAATCAGCCCGACAATTTTGAAATTGGTTTTTGACCAAAAAGTACCGGATTGTCGACTGCCCGGATGCAGAAGTAATAGTCACATTCATGCATAGTATCCAGGACGAATGGCTAGTGCGCCAGCTCGGCCCGGATAAGCCGAAGACGATGTGAGCACGTACCTCTCTAATGACTCGCTTTTGTGTGGGGGAAGACAGTTGGTTGGATCGTAGAAGCACCAACCCAGAAGATCCTGGCACCTTGGATGTCCGGGACGGAAACGAGGAACCACGGCGTAACAGAAATAAGCATCACCACAATGGCCGCGAAGCCAATGACATGGCAATGAATGCTGGATTTTGCATCTCCAAAACAGGACCATGAAAGAAACCCTCTAAGGGGAACCGGGATGGACCCACCAAGTTGGACATGATCTTGGATAGACCCTACCTAACCCACGACACGTCTGACAAGCTCGCCAACCACACCAATCGTAACTGTTTGGTAATCAAACAGGCCGGCAAGCTCACAGCTAAGGACACAAGCAAAAGCCCCCGTAGCAAGGACAATGAAGAGCCTCGCAAGCCGAACAATTGAGGCCAGAAAAAAATTCCCTCCCAAGGTAAAAGCGGTGAATATGATCTATGCCACTCACACACCCAAGAAAGAGCGAAAAAGAGCACTTCGGGACGTCTACGCCATAGAGCCTGAAGCCCCAAAATTTATCCAATGGTCGGCATGCCCGACCACCTTTGACTATAGTGACCATCCGACCAGTATCCATCATAGAGGATCGGCTTCCCTGGTCCTCGACCCCTATCGATGGGTACCACTCAACCAGAGTCCTTATGGACGGAGGCAGCAGCCTCAGTCTGATCTATGCATATACAGTGAGGAAAATGGGTATAGAACCATCAAGGATCAAACCCAGTAACACTACCTTCAAAGGGGTAATACTTAGTGTGGAAGCCCGCTGCTCGGGCACCCTAACTTTGGAAGTGGTATTCAGTTCGCAAGACAACTTCCGCAGCGAGGACTTGATCTTCGACATTGTCCCCTTCCGCCGCGGTTATCACATACTCTTGGGCCGGACAACATTCAATCATTTCAATGTTGTCCCCCATTATACATACACAATGTTAAAAATGCCCAGACCCAAGGGCATCATCATAGTCAATGGCAACACGGAGCACTCACTCCAGACCGGGGAACACACAGCAACCCTAGTAGCTGAAATTCAAACAAATATCAATAGGCCCCATTATCAGCGTGTCGTCAAGGCACGGGAAACAAGGAAATGGGCCTGAGCTCTATCTCCATTTGATGATCATCCCTACGCTTCGTGTAACTAGGGATATGCTCCCCACAACACACCCTCCCAATTCTCATATTATGTGCCTCGGCAGCACAACTTCGCACTCAAAATGCTATACGCGGCCGTGGGGACCGAATTCACCTAAGAACCAAGTGTTCGGCTCAATTTAACTATGGTCATACACTGTCTTCGGACGTCAAACAGGTACCATTACGGACCGATATGGCATTAAGCTAGAACAGCTCTACAACATCTCAAGGCCCCTAGTCAAAGGCCTGTCAGCCAATTCTCAACCCCTCAATAGAGTCCCCCCAACAGAAGCAAAGGCAAAGACGTGCAGTAGGGCACAGTAGGGATATCAACCCACGCTTCAAGCCCTTGTGTAAACCTTTCATCTGTAAAACTTTTCCTTTTTATAAAGTGTCTATGGCGGATGCTTTGGTAGTTTGAATTGTACATATAGACGTCATGAGCTTTTTGAAATAAAGACCACTTTTTATGGTCCTCTTACAGTCTTTCATATTGCACCTTTCTTCTGCTCTTCAATGCCACTATAAGCTAGTTCAACACAATTTTTCTTAAGGAAACAATCGGGTAATAGACTGGGGGCTCGACCATAATACTCTCTCTATACCTAAAGTCCAACACTACTCTTTCTTTACATGTTCAGCATCTCCGGTATTGCATTATATGCATCGGTTCCGAATTATGTCTAAGGTCAATAGTAGGGTTGCCCGACTCCTGTGCTTACCTTCTTACGTTCCGCTATGTTCGGCTAAGGAGCTAAAGGGAGAACCACCGCAATTGTACTTCTGGCTAGCCTGGTTAAGTACCTCAATGGAGAAAGCCGAAAACTGACTGTCATAAAACGTCAGAACTAGTCGGCAATCTGATGACGAGTATGATAATAAAAAGCAATGGTGATTACCCGGTGTTACACGAAGGGTTTGTCTTTACACAACCACGTGATAAAACGCATATGCCTTGGCTCTACCGAATGTCACAAAACTAGTCGCCGCAGTCAAGCTCCTATGGCTGAGTGAAGGTAATAAAGTCGCATAGTTTGATTGCCTTGTTCCCCTCACGCACTACTGCCTCCGAGCACCGAGACATCGGCTAAGGGTCACGGTGTTGTAACGCCCTCGATGCGGCTATATCTCCCACGGTCGAAGCGCGACTTAGAGGCATAACCGCATTAAAAGCAATGTCGCAAGTGAGGTAATCTTCACACAACCCATGTAATACGTAAGGGAAAGAGATACATAGCTGGCTTACAATCGCCACGTCACACAATACATGAATAAAGCATTACATCAACCAAATACAATCAAGGCCCGACTATGGAACCAAAATAAAAGAAGAACCCCAAATGCGACAAGGTCCCCGATCATCCCGACTGGGCTCCACTACTGATCAACTGGAAACGAAACAATACGAAGGACAAGATCTTCATCGAGCTCCTCCTTGAGCTTGGTTGCGTCAACTGCACGGACTCATCAACACCTGCAAGCTGGTTTTGGAAGTATCTGTGAGTCACGGGGACTCAGCAATCTCACACCCTCACGATCAAGACTATTTAAGCTTATAGGTAAGGCAAAGGTATGAGGTGGAGCTGCAGCAAGCGACTAGCATATATGGTGGCTAACATACGCAAATGAGAGCGAGAAGAGAAGGCAAAGCACGTTCGAGAAAGTATGATCAAGAAGTGATCCTAAAGCAACCTATGTCAAGCATAACTCCAACACCGTGTTCACTTCCCGGACTCCGCCGGAAAGAGACCATCACGGTTACACACGCGGTTGATGTATTTTAATTAAGGCCAACTTCAGGTTTTCTACAACCAGACGTTAACAAATTCCCATCTGCCCATAACCGCGGGCACGGCTTTCGAAAGTTCAAATCCCTGCAGGGGTGTCCCAACTTAGCCCATCACAAGTTCTCACGGTCAACGAAGGATATTCCTTCTAGCGGGAAGACCCGATCAGACTCGGAATCCCGTTTACAAGACATTTCGACAATGGTAAAACAAGTCCAGCAAAGCCACTCGATGCGCCGACATCCTGATGGGAGCTGCACATATCTCATTCTCAGGGCAACACCGAATGAGACATCCTACGAGTAAAACCATCCCTCAAGTTTCCGCGAGGTGGCCCCGCAGTCTACTCAGTTCGGACCAACACTTAGACAAGCACTGGCCCGGGGGGGGGGGGTTTAAAATAAGATGACCCTTGGGCTGGCCTAACCCACGGGAAAAAGGCTAGGTGGCGAATGATAAAACCAAGGTTGGGCCTTGCTGGAGGAGTTTTATTCAAACCGAACTGTCAAGGGGTTCCCATTATACCCAACCGCGTAAGGAACGCAAAATCCGGGAACATAACACCGATATGATAGAAACTAGGGCGGCAAGAGTGGAACAAAACACCAGGAATAAGGCCGAGCCTTCCACCCTTTACCAAGTATATAGATGCATTAATTAAATAAGAGATATTGTGATATCCCAACAAATAAACATGTTCCAACAAGGAACAAACTTCAATCTTCACCTGCAACTAACAACGCTATAAGAGGGGCTGAGCAAAGCGGTAACATAGCCAAACAACGGTTTGCTAGGACAAGGTGGGTTAGAGGCTTGGTTGAACAATATGGGAGGCATGATAAGCAAGTGGTAGGTATCGCAGCATGGGCATAGCAAAAGAGCGAGCAACTAGCAAGCAAAGATAGAAGTGATTTCGAGGGTATGGTCATCTTGCCTGAAATCCTGCAAGGAAGAAGAACGAGTCCATGAAGAAGACAAACGGACGTGGTCGAACGGATCCTCACAACACGACGTTATCGGAACCAACCCGAAGAAGCAACACCGGAAAGAAGCACACAACATAGTAAACAAACTACTACAACACCATGGCATGATGCACAACAATATGATGCATGTCCGGTTTAATGAAGCCTGGCATGACAAAATGCACAAGCAACCCTACAAATTAAGTGGAGCTCAATATGCAACGAGTTGCATATTGACGAAACATCACAACAAGTTATTTAGTTCAATCTCGTTTACGTACCCAACAATATTAAATGTTGATTAACATGGCAAGGGGTGAAGCAAATGAAAACTAGCTATCTAGTCAAGTTTAAATGAGGCCGGGAACAACAAACAACAATTCCGGAAAAATCTCATGTGCATATTTTACGGTTTGGTACTTTTCTTCCCTAAACCATATTCAGAGTTATTAAACATGAAAAGTAAAGCCATCATGTTAAACTAGGCATTTTTCTACCCCATTTACATATAAAGTTTATTAAATTCCGAGTTACGGTTATTTAGTTATGAAATAAATCATTTTAGCAAGTTATTTAAACAAACAGCATTTTAAACATTTCAAACATAGATGAAAGTTGCATATTATGAACCTAGACAAAATTCTAAGCAAGTTTCATATATAAAACATTTTAATCCGATGCACGGTTAGTGAGTTATTAAATGCATGAACTAGGGGAACTTTTCTGTAAAACTGGCACTCTCTGGAAAATTGCTAAAATCGCAGATCTGAAAAAAAACAGGAACTAGGCCGAATCTGGCCGGCCCATCAAGAGAAAAAAACAAGAGGAGGTGGCGGTGGCCTCACCCATGGGCTTCAGCCCGTTTGAGGAGGAGGGGGATAGGCCGGCAGGGGCCCTGCACTAGGCCGGGGATGCGCTGGGCCTTGGTGCTCTAGCTGGAGAGGCATCGAAGTAGTTGGGCCGTGGCGCGGTCAACGCGAGGAGCAGGGACGCGTCGTCCCGTCCTGCTCGAAGCAGGGGAAGCAGGGCGGCGACATGGACTTGGCGACGGCGAGACAAGCGAAGGCAGCGGCGATGTAGGAGAGCGACGCCGGCGAACTTAGCGTGCGAGGGAGACGAGCTCGGGCAGCAGGAGAGGTCTGGCAGGGTAGCTCATGGAGGAGGGCACGCCATGCCTGAGGCCCTGGTGGACTTGGCCGGTGGAGCCCGATGCAGCGACGGCTCAACAAGGACGTCCATGGCAGCGGACGTGGTTGACCCACGACGAGGCTTGCGGAGCGAGGGAGGTAGGGGTTGCAGGCACGGTTGAGGAAGGGGTGCCGGTAGTGGGAGGTCGTCACAGTGTGGTGGAGAAGGTCGGCCTCCATGGCAGCATCCATGGTGCAAGGAGCACCTGTTGCAGGAGAAGAACGAGGAAGATGAGAGGAGGAGACGAAGGGAGGAAGGAGAAGGGCAGGGCGACGGGGTCCTGGTCCGGTTGAGGCGCCGGCGAGCGATGGGAGGCTAGGCCTCCTGGATTGAGCGACCTGGGAGCTCTTTTCCCAATCCAGAACAGATCGAGGAGGCTGCGGGCGACGGGAGGTCCTGGCCTGATGGCGGCAGAGCTGCGGCTCTGGGTGATCCTACTCGGGCCCAACTGCGGAGGGGCATGGGGATGGATCAAGAGGAGGAGGAGCTCGCTGGTAGGGTTTGTGGTGAAAATGAGGAGGAGATGGATTTGGTTTGAGCGATGGGGATCCCGATGTTGGGGAATGAGTGCGGCGGCGGCGGCTGGGAGGATCCCTAGAATTTAGGGATTTGGTCTGAAATTAGACTAGGGGTGGACTATAAATATACATCACGGATTAGGTTAGGGGCTATCTTGGCCCTACGATCGCAATCGAACGACCGCGGATAAAATAGCTTGGAAGTAGAAATAACAAATCGGTGACATTTTGTAGACGTTTGGGGATGATCCAGACACAACAGTGGTGACACCCCGGGTCGGGTCCGGGACAACTTTCGGACGCTCACGTGAGGGGTTCGATGCACTGTGCAGAGAGGGTTTCGGACCGTGCGGTCGCATCGTACAACTCCGGAAGCAAAGAGGGGAAGGAGGATGGACTAGGTGGGCTATGGCGAGACTGCGAGGGGGAGAAGAGAGAGAGAGGGCCCGGCATCTGTTTCTGGAGACCGAAAATGTCCGACGTTAGACCGGCTATAATGCCGCTATAGTTATCCGTTGGGGCATCGAACGATCTCCGAATGCGATGAAACTTGACAGGCGGTCTATCTACACTATAATAAGACCACACGTCAAATCAAATCCCATTCCGAGAACATGTTCCAACCACTTATAAAATAATATTTTGGACATGCCACGGGCACGTGCAAGTGTGTCTGGACTCAGAATGGATAACAGACGAAACGAGGAGACCAGGACGGATGCAAGTTTTGAAAACATGATGATGCAAAGCGGATGATGACATGGCAAGATGCAACACGCAATTAAAAGACAAGGCAACAATAGCGAATAACTGGAGGACACCTGGCACATCGGTCTCAGGGCGTTACAACACTCCACCACTACGAGAGGATCTCGTCCCGAGATCTAGAATGGCACCGGTGGGAAACCAGAAGAGAAAGAGAAGAGGTAAAACTAAGTTGCTTCTTTGACAAACGAGTGAAACCACGAACCTTGAAAAGGTTAAGTCATTTCAAGAAAAGAATACAACGGAGATGAACGAAGTTGAAAGCACTCCGTTAAGAAAGGGGAAAAGAAAGAACCGATTCGGGTAGCACTTCGGTTTAGAAGGGATGCAAGACTTGATAAGGCGAAAAGGGCGTGAGCAAAAAGGTCACAACACTCTAGTTAAATGGATAAACCAAGAAAAGAACACGATCCTGACAGAACAAGATGATGTGTTGAAGAGAGCAACATCACAACGCCTCCGGAAGGAAGAAATAGAAGATAGATAATTGAAATAAAAGAATGGGGAAGAAAATGCCACGTTGTGCCACAATTGAGCTTGAAAAGGCATCCTTAGGAGAATGGTCGAACGGAGTTGTTGGAACACCAACAACGGAAGGGTAATCTTGAAGTGGGCTTATAGAAGGCATCTCAACATTACGAGGTGACAACTTGCCACTCACGGAAAAGATTTGATTGGATTTATAAGACAAGGGGACGAGAAACTATTTTACCGGGAGGATAAATGAAGAACTTGGGTCATTTATGAGCACCATAATAGTAAAAATCCTTAGGGAAGGCTTTAGGTGAAATATAACCCAAGATAACTCCAAAGAAGAGATTGATGGATTTAAATACCTCATTCTTAACAACATGTGAATCATGAGACATGAACTCAAATTATCAAGAATGACATAATACCACCTCTAATGATACGGTTGAAAGAATTGCACTTTAAAATGCAAGATACAGAATACTCGAGCTCCTCTGAAAAGAATCTCGATGAACACTTCGAGAAGGAATTGAATCCTTGATGAACCACCATGTAGAACCTTCATGAAGAACTCCGGTAAACAAAAGAATGATCAAACGAAAGGAAAGATAAGTAGAGAACACAAGGTGAAGCCTTGCAATGCTTAGATGAATCTTCGCAATGAAATAATTGAGAAAACATGGAAATCCGGGAAAAGAATAGATAAAGCATCTCGAACCAAGAATTTGATGAGCCTCTGGAATAAAGAATTAATCATTTGGGTGAATCAAGAATAAGAATTATGTTATGCTCCTCCTTCACCAATTAAATTGATGACGAGAAAACGGATTGCATACCACTTGTTCTCGAAGAAAGGATTAGGATAGATACGGTGCCAAATTGAGAAGGTCTTCAACTAACCACCGGTAGAATTAGGAAACAATGAATGCATTGATATGATAAGAAAGAAGAAAATCTTGAATGAACCACCATAAGCATTGACAAAAGAACGAAGTAAAGGGATAAATCACCGGAAAGGAATTAGAGAACGAATGAAAATACTTGAGGGAAATTAGATCCACGAGAACAAAGATCATGAGCTGATTAGAGAATATACTTGAATGATGCATCGGTATGATTGGAGAATGATAACTGGAAGCTGACATGAATAATCCACAATTGATGGACTCCGGATAACAAACTAAGAAGAATCTTGAATTACTCCGGATGGGTGAAAAGAATTCTCACAATCGAAAACAACCGAGAGAATGGCAACAAGCTAGAACCACGAATCTTGAAGAGAATGGAGCAAGAAATGGAGGAAAAACTCTTCTTCGGTCTTCAAATGCAGAGAATGACGATGAGAAACACCACCAAGAATTATTGAGGTACTCCGGAATTAAAATTGGAAAGGTTGAACCAACGATGAAAATAATTTGTAAGATCTTGGAGAAAGACATTTGACTGATGATAAATCATTCTTACGTCAAACTTCAAAAAGAAATTTGAGGAAAGCTCCGGGAAAATAAGAAGAGTCAGGTAAGATCCTGGGAAAAGACCTATGGGTTAGGGCCCACTCAAAAGATACACCGTAGAACAATTGCTTGAAAAGAGAGATTGCATCGGTTGAATTAAATGGCTTGAAAGAGATAATAACCTGGAAACATGTTGAACGAATGTAGAGTGGAAACACGAATCTTCCAGATACCTTGAGCACTCCGGAATAAATGAATAGCAAGCGGGGAAGATTAAGAGGTGCACCGGCAAGAGACGACATTTGAAATGAGGAAAAGATATGATCAACAAAGCTTGACTTGAAACCACCGGAGATGAAAAGAATGAAGAATGATGAACTTGAGGTTCTGTTAGTATCTTCTTGAGAATCACCGGGTAAGAACATGAAGGAAAAGAATAGAGAGACTTCACATGAATAAAAGGATACTTAATTACGAAATCTGAATCCATGAAGAAAAAGGGTGGGAGGGCGGGAAAAACAAAAACTACTTGGGGACGGATGAAACAGATAACGTTGGGAAAAAACGAGAGGTGATCTTGCGATGTTAAAATGATCGGATCCACTTGAAGAGAAGCACACCGGTTGAAAAGGATTGACATGACAGTCTCGATTATCATGAAGGTTTAGTATTCACATAGGAGTATGAGAACACCGCTTAGGAAAAATATGGAATCAACATTTGACTTCGAAGCAACACGAATACCACAACTCAAAACAAAACAAGGGATTGGCTTTCAGAATAAGCCGGAACAAACATATGATAGAGATTTCGTCCGAAGTTTTCGTGGTGGGGCCTACACGGGCTCGATCGTACAGCACCATCATGTACAAGGCAGTGCACATGACATACGAAGTGTCCCCGAGTCGGCATAGCCAAGGACTCTTTAAGACACAACGAGACCACTGTAAAACCAACCGTGAATAGGCGGACCACTAGACGTCGAACCCCAATTTCATATCATACATCTGTCGGAAAGATATCCTAAGAGCTACTTGAATTCCCACATATAAACTCCCGAAATTTTCCGGTTATGCAATCAGGTGTTGGGGATACAGGGGAAGCATAATATCTCACCCGAACTAGCAAATCCTACATCCACCTGTATCCATCCTTCAACACATAACCAAGAAACCTTCGGAAATCGTCTACCTCAACCTTCGAAAAGCATCCGTTATACGAGTTATGGCAATACTCCCGAACTCCTGCCCTAGTACTGGGTGGCGTCGAGGTTATCTCACCAACAACTGCATAAAAGAGATTTTCAATGTCGGCGAAAACAAACTCATGTATTCCAGAACTGCAACGATAAAATTGTGACGACAACACCTCGGAGCTCAACTCCCCGGGACACTGCCATAACCCCTAAATGACAGGATGCACCTAGAACAATGTTCTCGTCACAAAACCATCGGAACGATTCCAAGATACCCGCGTGATCCTAAATTTTTTTTTGTGAAATTTGAGAAGAGAAGAATCAAAACTCTACGTCAGGATGCCTTATCAGAGCGATGAAGGGACTGGGGAGTAAAAAGAATTCCTAACTCTCCGATATATAATTCCTAAATGACTCAAAACATTTTTCTAGAATCAACTCGTCAGCTAATTCGATCAAGCAGTGGGGGCTCCTAAGGTCGGGGAAGGATTTGATTACCAACTTATAACGCCCTCGATGCGGCTATATCTCCCACGTGTCGAAGCACGACTTAGAGGCATAACCGCATTGAAAGCAATGTCGCAAGTGAGGTAATCTTCACACAACCCATGTAATACATAAGGGAAAGAGATACATAGTTGGCTTATAATCGCCATGTCACACAATACATGAATAAAGCATTACATCAACCAAATACAATCATGGTCTGACTAGGGAACCAAAATAAAAGAAGAACCCCAAATGCGACAAGGTCCCCGATCATCCCGACTGGGCTCCACTACTGATCAACTGGAAATGAAACAACACGAAGGACAAGATCTTCATCGAGCTCCTCCTTGAGCTTGGTTGCGTCAACTGCACGGACTCATCAACACCTGCAAGCTGGTTTTGGAAGTATTTGTGAGTCACGGGGACTCAGCAATCTCACACCCTCGCGATCAAGACTATTTAAGCTTATAGGTAGGGCAAAGGTATGAGGTGGAGCTGCAGCAAGCGACTAGCATATATGGTGGCTAACATACGCAAATGAGAGCGAGAAGAAAGGCAAAGCACGTTCGAGAAAGTATGATCAAGAAGTGATCCTAAAGCAACCTACGTCAAGCATAACTCCAACACCGTGTTCACTTCTCGGACTCCGCCGGAAAGAGACCATCACGGTTACACACGCGATTGATGTATTTTAATTAAGGTCAACTTCAGGTTTTCTACAACCAGACATTAACAAATTCCCATCTGCCCATAACTGCGGGCACGACTTTCGAAAGTTCAAATCCCTGCAGGGGTGTCCCAACTTAGCCCATCACAAGCTCTCATGGTCAACGAAGGATATTCCTTCTAGCGGGAAGACCCGATCAGACTTGGAATCCCGTTTACAGGACATTTCGACAATGGTTAAACAAGTCCAGCAAAGCCGCCCGATGCGCCGACATCCTGATGGGAGCTGGACATATCTCGTTCTCAGGGCAACACCGGATGAGACATCCTACGAGTAAAACCAGCCCTCAAGTTTCCCCGAGGTGGCCCCACAGTCTACTCAGTTTGGACCAACACTTAGACAAGCACTGGCCCGGGGGGGTTTAAAATAAGATGACCCTTGGGCTGGCCTAACCCAAGGGAAAAAGGCTAGGTGGCGAATGATAAAACCAAGGTTGGGCCTTGCTGGAGGAGTTTTATTCAAACCGAACTGTCAAGGGTTTCCCATTATACCCAACCGCGTAAGGAACGCAAAATCCGGGAACATAACACCGATATGACGGAAACTAGGGCGGCAAGAGTGGAACAAAACACCAGGCATAAGGCCGAGCCTTCCACCCTTTACCAATTATATAGATGCATTAATTAAATAAGAGATCTTGTGATATCCCAACAAATAAACATGTTCCAACAAGGAACAACATCTCCATGTTCCAACAAGGAACAAACTTCAATCTTCACCTGCAACTAACAATGGTATAAGAGGGGCTGAGCAAAGCGGTAACATAGCCAAACAACGGTTTGCTAGGACAAGGTGGGTTAGAGGCTTGGTTGAACAATATGGGAGGCATGATAAGCAAGTGGTAGGTGTCGCAGCATAGGCATAGCAAAAGAGCGAGCAACTAGCAAGCAAAGATAGAAGTGATTTCGAGGGCATGGTCATGTTGCCTGAAATCCCGCAAGGAAGAAGAACGAGTCCATGAAGAAGACAAACGGACGTGGTCGAACGGATCCTCACAACACGACGTTATCGGAACCAACCCGAAGAAGCAACACCGGAAAGAAGCACACAACATAGTAAACAAACTACTACAACACCATGGCATGATGCACAACAATATGATGCATGTCCGGTTTAATGAAGCCTGGCATGACAAAATGCACAAGCAACCCTACAAATTAAGTGGAGCTCAATATGCAACGAGTTGCATATTGACGAAACACCACAACAAGTTATTTAGTTCGATCTCGTTTATGTACCCAACAATATTAAATGTTGATTAACATGGCAAGGGGTGAAGCAAATGAAAACTAGCTATCTAGTCAAGTTTAAATGAGGCCGAGAACAAAAATAAAACAATTCCGGAAAAACCTCATGTGCATATTTTATGGTTTGGTACTGTTCTGCCCTAAACCATATTTTAGAGTTATTAAACATGCAAAGTAAAGCCATCATGTTAAACTAGGCATTTTCTACCCCATTTACATATAAAGTTTATTAAATTCCGAGTTACGATTATTTAGTTATGAAATAAATCATTTTAGCAAGTTATTTAAACAAATTTAAACAAACAGCATTTTAAACATTTCAAACATAGATGATAGTTGCATATTATGAATCTAGACAAAAATCTAAGCAAGTTTCATGTATAAAACATTTTAATCCGATGCACGGTTAGTGAGTTATTAAATGCATGAACTAGGGGGACTTTTCTGTAAAACTGGCACTCTCTGGAAAATTCCTAAAATCGTAGATCTGAAAAAAACAGGAACTGGGCTGAATCTGGCTGGCCCATCAAGAGAAAAAAACAAGAGGAGGGGGCGGTGGCCTCACCCATGGGATTCGGCCCGTTTGAGGAGGAGGGGGGTAGGCCGGCAGGGGCCCTGCGTTGGGCCGGGGATGCGCTGGGCCTTGGCGCTCTAGCTGGAGAGGCATGGAAGTAGTTAGGCCGCGGCACGGTCAACGCGAGGAGCAGGGACGCGTCGTCCCGTCCTGCTCGAAGTAGGGGAAGCAGGGCGGCGACATGGACTTGGCGACGGCGAGACAAGCGAAGGCAGCGGCGATGTAGGAGAGCGACGCCGGCGAACTTGGCGCTCGAGGGAGAGGAGCTCGGGCTGCAGGAGAGGTCCGGCAGGGCAGCGCATGGAGGAGGGCACGCCATGCCTGAGGCCCTGGTGGACTTGGCCAGTGGAGCACGATGCGGCGACGGCTCGACGAGGACGTCCATGGCAGCGGACGCGGTTGACCCGCGACGAGGCTTGCGGAACGAGGGAGGTAGGGGTTGCAGGCGCGGTTGAGGAAGGGGTGCCGGGAGTGGGAGATCATCACAGTGCAGTGGAGAAGGTCGGCCTCCATGGAGGCATCCATGGCGCAAGGAGCACCTGTTGCAGGAGAAGAACGAGGAAGATGAGAGGAGGAGACGAAGGGAGGAAGGAGAAGGGCAGGGCGACGGGGTCCTGGTCCGGTTGAGTTGCCGGCGAGCGATGGGAGGCCAGGACTCCTGGATTGAGCGACCTGGGAGCTCTTTTCCCGATCCAGAACAGATCGAGGAGGCTGCAGGCGACGGGAGGTCCTGGCCTGATGGCGGCAGAGCTGCGGCTCTGGGTGATCCTGCTCGGGCCCAACCGCGGAGGGGCGTGGGGATGGATCGAGAGGAGGAGGAGCTCGCTGGTTAGGTTTGTGGTGAAAATGAGGAGGAGATGGATTTGGTTCAAGCGATGGGGATCCCTAGAATTTAGGGATCTAGTCTGAAATTAGACTAGGGGTGGACTATAAATATACATCACGGATTAGGTTAGGGGCTATCTCGACCCTACGATCGCAATCGGACGATTGCGAATAAAATAGCTAGGAAGTCCAAATAAGAAAATGGTGACATTTTGTAGACGTTTGGGGATGATCCAGACACAACGGTGGCGACACCCCGGGTCGGGTCCGGGACAACTTTCGGATGCTCATGTGAGGGGTTCGATGCACTGTGCAGAGAGGGTTTCGGACCGTGCGGTCGCATCGGACAACTCCGGAAGTGAAGAGGGGAAGGAGGCTGGACTAGGTGGGCTGTGGCGAGACTGCGAGGGGGAGAAGAGAGAGAGAGGGCCCAGCATCTGTTTCTGGAGACCAAAAACGTCCGACGTTAGACCGGCTATAATGCCGCTATAGTTATCAGTTGGGGCATCAAACGATCTCCGAATGCGATGAAACTTGACAGGCGGTCTATCTACACTATAATAAGACCACATGTCAACTCTCATCCCATTCCGAGAACATTTTATGGCCACTTATAAAATAATATTTCGGACATGCCGCGGGCGCGTGCAAGTGTGTCTAGACTCAGAACGGACAACGGACGGAACAAGGAGACCGGGACGGATGCAAGTTTTGAAAACATGATGATGCAAAGCGGATGATGACATGGCAAGATGCAACACGCAAGCAAAATACAAGTCAACAATAGCGAATAACTGGAGGACACCTGGCGCATCGCTCTCGGGCCGTTACAGGTGTGGAGGGAGGAACACCCCTCGTAGCATCTACATGGGGATGAAGCCGACAAATGGCAACTTTCATATTCAAAATGGCCGCACATGAGTCAAAATAAAACCAAAACAGATTCAAGTATGATAAACCATACGAAAGACCGCATTACACAAACGGTCTAATTGTCATTACATAATAGTTTACTCAAGGATTACATCTTTAGGACACTGGTCCTCTATGGCCAGAGCACAATAGGGAAATTCTCATTTTCAATAGGTGGTGGACCAGTGGTCTTCTTCTCAAGGTCCTCACATTTATGGATAGCATACTTGAGCTCTTGTTGCACTTCGTCCACTCCGGCCTCGTGCTTCTCACTAACGGTTTTCACCATCTTGAGCTCGGCGGCTGCTCGATCGGCTGCCGCCTCTTTTGCCTTCTTTAGTTCCACCCTGAGGCCTTGTCGAGCTTCTCATCAGAGCTGTCCAGCTTCCAATTCATCTCATCCAGCGCCACGACATTAGCATCCACCGCAAGAGATGAGGCCTGCAATAACAATACAAGGACCTCAGACAGTTCAGACTCCGGATTTCATGATTTTTTGATCCTCTGCCAGGTTTCTCAAACCTGACAAAGTCTCGGGGGTTGCTATATGCAAGGGGTGTATAACTTTGTTCAAAAATACACTTTGTGAAAATAATATTAGATGGCTTACCTTGAAGTCTGTGAAGAGGCCGCTTAAGGCTTCCTTCAGTCCGCTGTGAACGGACCAAATACTCTGTAAAACCACGTGCATCGGGGTGCGGTGTTCTGCAACGATAGAGGAGTTGTTCACCACCTCCTCCATCATGTCCAGCCACCCTGCCACACCCTAATCATCGGTGTTTGGCGCTGGCCGCGGGGCCCTGTTAGCTCCTTTGGTGGAAGGTAGAATTGACACCTTCGGGGGCCTTGGGGGTGATGTCGCTTGAACTACTATTTCCCCAAAGAGGAAGGTATGATGCAGTACAGCTACGGTAGGTATTTCCCTCAATTTTGAAACCAAGGTATCAATCCAGTAGGAGAACCAAGAAACACTATCTAAACGGTGCATGCACACAAAGAACAAATACTTGCAACCCGACGCGTAGGAGGGGTTGTCAATCCCTCTACGGTAAAAAGATAGATAAATTTGTGGTACATTGGATAAATAGCTCTCGATTAAATGCGAAATAAAATAAATAATAAAATACATGTAGCAAGGTATTTTGGGGTTTTTGGAATGATGGATCTGAAAATAAAAGCGAATAAAAATATATCTCAAAGGAAATATGATAAAGTATAGACCGGGGGGCCGAAGATTTCACTAGTGGCTTCTCTCGAGAAAATAGCAGACGGTGGGTAAACAAATTATTGTTTGGCAATTGATAGAAGATCGAATAATTATGAATATATCCAAGGCAATGATCAATATATAGGCATCATGTCCAAGGTTAGTAGACCGACTGCTGCCGGCATCTAGTACTGTTACTCCACAATCGACCGCTATCTCGCATCCCTCTAGTGTATTAAGTTCATGGAGATATAGAGTAATGCAATAAGACTGATGACATGATGTAGACGAGATCTATTCACGTATGAATAGCCCCCATCTTGTTATCGTTAATAGCACCAATACATGCGTGTCTTGCTGCCCCTTCTATCACTAGGAAAGAACACTGCAAGATCGAGCCCGTCACAAAGCACCTCTTCCCATGGCAAGAAAAATCGATCTGATTGGCCTAACTAAACCAAAGATTCGAAGAAGAAATACGAGGCTACAAATAATCATGCATATAAGAGATCGAATGAATACTCAAATAATATTCATGTTTATAGATCAGATCATAAACTTAAAGTTCATCGGATCCCAACAAAAACACCAAGAAAAGAGTTACATCAAATAGATTTCCAAGAGACCATTGTATTGAAAATCAACAAGAGAGAAGAAACCATCTAGCTACTGCCTACAGACCTATAGGTCTATGGTGAACTACTCACGCATCATCGGAGAGGCACCAATGAGGACGATGAACCCCTCTGTGATGGTGTCTAGATTGGATCTCATGGTTCTGGAACTTGCGATGGCTGGAATTGTGTTTCGTCAAGTCTCCTTGGATTTCTGGAATATTTGGGAATTTATAGGGTGAAGAGGTGGTGCGGGAAGTCGGCACAACCGACCTTGGCGCGCCTGGCCTCCTGGCGCGCCCAGGTGTCTTGTGCTCACCTCGGCCTCCCCTCTGGTAGTTCTTTGGCCGACTGGGTGTCTTATGGTCCAGAAAAGATCTCCAAAAAGTTTAGTTGCGTTTGGAATCCGTTTGGTACTGATATTCTGCGAAGTAAAAAAACAAGCAAAAAATAGCAAGTGCCACTAGGCACTATGTCAACAGGTTAGTCCCAAAAAAGTTATAAAGTTGCTATAAAATTGTCGGTGGGAACGACACCTATGGGATCACGAGAATCCCTACTACGGTTAGCGGGGCGCGGGGTCGTGAGAAGAGCGGATCAAGCAGGTAGCACACGGTTCATTTATCCAGGTTCGGGCCGCAAGGATGCGTAAAACCCTACTCCTGCTTTGGTGGATTGTGTATTTGTGTTCTTGAGCTAGCTATGGGGCGTGAGGAGCTCCAAATAGCCGAATCCCTCTCCTGGTCTCCTCAGGCATCCTTTTATAGGAAAAGGGGTGGCCACAGTGGCACACAGGAGGTGGAAAGGGAACAGTGATGCGAGGTTATCCCCCGCATTACATGACAAGGCGCATTTAATGCATCTTGCTTAGGTGTCCTTGCTTTATCGGGGACGGGGGAGAGATCTGCCTCGTCCGTCGTCGCCGCTCCTTCTTGTGTCGACACGCGCCCTAGCCAGCGACACCTGCGATGCCACATAACTAGGCAGGCAGCTGAGGTGGTGCAGTGGTGGGTCTTCACGAAGATCTGCATGCCACCACGCAGGTGCCTGCTCAGCTGGTTGTGTCGGCAGCTGCATGCATGCGGTGGTGGAGGCTCAGTCGGCGTGGGCCTGACGGTGGCCCTGCGAGTGTCCTTGGCAAGGGCCTTGCCAGGGGCCTTGTGGTCTTCCTCGGCCGGGATTCCGCCAAGGGTTGTCGTCTCCTTAGTGCGTATCCGGTCTTGAACGTCTTCACAAAGATCTGCATGTCGCCATGGGGATGTCTCCCGAATCCTTGCCCTTTGGGGGCAGTGGACTCAAGGGTGATTCGCTCCGTAGGCGCGGGATGAGTCGCCGTAGCAAGGGTCTTGCCGGGGCTGCTAGAACTGTCTCCCGGCAAGGATCTTGCCGGGGGAGTCTGCTTCGTCCTCTTTGTTCTTTGTGGTCTTGGTCTTGGCATCGCAGTTCTCTTGAGCTTCGGTCTTACCCTGGATCACCTCCCTTGCCTTTCTTGGTGTGGTGGTGCCCGCGGCTCAGACTGCCTGTGCACAGTTATAGGGGTACAAAAAGTGTAGCCCTCTTTTTGTACACCGACAGGAGCCCCCGGGCCTGGGCCACACATAAGCGCAACGCGTTGTTGGGCTAGGCCCAAAAATGGTGCGCGGGCAGGCGGGGCGGTTTTTACCGTGGTAAGATTCTTCGCACGTTGCACTTCCCACGATTCCCGCGCGTGGCGCGGGGTGGGGAGGCGTGTGTGACGTGGGCGGCATGCGTGGGGTTGGTCTCTGCACGCATGCGTCACGTCGCAGTTAAGGGGGCGGTTCGCGCCTTCCCCATAAACGGACGGAGGCGTGGAGGCACGGCCCATTTACTGAATGGGGCCGAGGCGCGGTCCTCGAGGCGTCCACTCCCACGATCACGGGGTGGGGAGAGGTCACCTCACCCGTCCCTTCGGTTCTGCACGTTCGCCACGTGTCTCCCGTGCGCTTGGGGTGGCAAACGGTGGAGGCGGGAAACCGAGCCATCGCTGGTTGGGTCAGCGGGTCGGCCCTGGCTCCCTGCGCCTCCCGTGTCTTGATTGGCCGAGCGGGGCGGCCAAGACCCAACCCCAATCCTTTATAAAGAGCGGGAGGGGGGGAGGGCGTCCCACATTCTTTCATCTTCTTCTTCCTTCAGCTTCTGCTCCTCCCTTCTATCCATCATGGAGAGAGGGAACCCCGGTCCTTCAACAGTGGCGGCGAGGGTCGCCGCTCGACAACGCGCCCCTCCTTCTCCTGCGCCTGTGGTGGCAGAGCTAGCCGCGAGGGGAAGGGGGAGGGGGCGAGGCCGGGGCGCTCGGGGAAGAGGAGGACAGGGTGGCGCGCCGGCCTCGCCTCCGCCAGCAGCTCCTCCTCCAATGGAGGGCCATGTTGGGGATGACCCTTGTGAGTTCTTCGTTAGGCTGCGCCAGCCGCGCCGCCGTCGCCTTCGTCTCCCGACTCCATTTGCGCAGGAGATGGAGTTGGATCCGCCGGAGTCGTTGTGGCTGCACATGAGGGGCTGCGGGATCAATGGCACGCGGGCCCGCGTCGACTTCCCCGCCCCTCACGTGATGTATCTCCGTCGGGGATGGAAGATGTTTGCCCATATCCACCATGTGATGGAGGGGCTCACTCTCCATTTTAAGTTGATGGAGGGTGGCCTTCTCTCCGTCAAGGTCTTCGGGTGCTTTGGGACCCGTGCAAGGTGCTACGTGGAGAGCTCTTCTGATAGTGAAGACTCCTCCACGGGCGGTAGTGACGAGGAGGACAGCGGCAGCGACGACGAGGGTAGTAGGCGGCAGGATGACGGGTCCGATTAGGTGTCGGGTGCCGCTCCGTGCAGCACCGGCGACCCCATCATCTGCGTCGCCGGCTCCCTGAACTTCTCGGGGCCGTCTCCTTGGGCGGCTGGCGTTGGGAGGCTGCGGAAGATGAAGAGGGCGGGCGGCAAGGCCGTCAAGTCGGAGTACATGGGCACCGACGCCTTCGACGCGTGCTGACGTCCTGCAGCCTCGTCTTCGAGCTCTGCTTCCGGCGCCGCCATCACCATCCAGCCTTTGGACGGCCACCAAGATGTTCTCTTGGTGTCTTCTGCCACCCGTAGCTCGCCTAGGCGCTCCTTTTGTCTCTTTTGCCTCCTTGACCTGCCTCCTGAGGAGAGGGACAAGAAAGGGATTACAGGCACCTTATCTCTTTTTAGTTTGTAAGCCTTCGGGCCTTTGTTGAATTTAAAACTTGTAATCCCATCATTCATGTTTTTCATTCCCTATGGACTGTACCTGAGTGGAATGTTTTTAAAGAAAAAGGGATGCTTGCCGGGTCATTTGTTTGCGGGTGGAACCCACGACAAGGATTAAATCCTTGATATCTTCAAGATAAACATTTCCTTGCCCGGCAACAGGCCTTGCCATCTCCCCACTTCGCTCGACCTTCCTCATGCATTTGGCGCAGCCAGGGATGAGGCGGGTTCAGGCTCCTTGTTTCATTCTTTCGCTGCCGCGACTATGACCAAACTTGGCCCCAGGAACGAGCCCTAGGGCCTAGAGTTATGGGAGCATGGTAGCTTAGGGGAAAACGAGGTTTCACATACCTCATTCCATAATGGAATGCGTGATAAGGGATGAAGAACTTATCTGAAGCTGCAGCCCCCGGCAACCCTGGTTCGCTGTGGGTGAATCTTTGCTCTTGCAGCCCCCCGGCAATACTGGCTTGCTGGGGGCTAGATGCTGGTCTGTTCATCTTGTTTTCCTCCCCAAGTGGTTCGACACGGATATCCGTGTGTCCTGTGAACCAAAGAAGACGAAAGAAAGACAAGGAGACGCACACTCGACCTCTAAGCTAGGGGTTAGTCACCGCTAAGCACTATCAACCCTAACCAAGGACGAGACTCGACCTAGCATGCATGCTATGACTCAGGGCGCCAGCGCTTCATTTACTTATGCTCAGGGTCTGCGCCTGGCTTTGTACAAAGGGTTGCATGCGTCATCGGCAATGCTCGTACAAAATGTGGCTTGCCGGGGGGCCCAGCAAGCCGCGCCTTACGGGTAAAACTTGCGAAGATGCTCAATGTTCCCAGAGTTACTCACCGGAACGACATCTTCGGTCTCTAGGCGGACTGCGCCGGGCCTGGTGACTCGTATTACCCGATAAGGGCCTTCCCACTTCAGCGTCAACTTGTTGGAATTTTTGGCCGATTGAACGTGCCGAAGAACAAGGTCGCCTTCCTCAAAGCTTCGGGCATGAACCTTGCGGCTATGGTAGCGGCACAAGGCTTGCTGGTAGCGCGCTGCTCTCACAGCCGCCCGAAGACGATCTTCCTCAAGGAGCGTTGCGTCATCTTGGCGCAGTTGCTCTTGCTTAAGCTCATCATTAGCGAGTACTCGAGGTGACCCGTATATGAGTTCAGTGGGGAGAACTGCTTATGCCCCGTATACCAGGGAAAATGGTGTCTGGCCGGTGGCTCGATTTGGCGTCGTTCTGATTGACCAAAGAACCGCCGGTAATTCATCAATCCAGCGCCTTCCACTCTTGTGCAGCCTCTCAAAGGTCTTTGTCCTTAATCCCCGCAGTACTTCAGCGTTTGCCCTCTTAGCTTGACCATTGCTTCGTGGGTGAGCAACGGAAGCGAAACAGACTTTGCTGCCGAGGTCTTGGGTATATTGCATGAAGGTGCGGCTTGTGAACTATGTACCGTTGTCGGTGATGACCCTGTTGGGTACACCAAAAAGGCACACAAGTCCCATGAAGAATTTGACGGCTGACTGAGCTGTGACCTTCCTCACTGCTTCCACCTCTGGCCACTTTGTGAACTTGTCGATTGCGACATACAAGTACTCAAAGCCCCCGGCAGCGCGGGGGAAAGGGCCCAGTATGTCGAGCCCCCAGACCGAGAAGGGCCAGGAGAGAGGAATGGTTTGAAGGGCTTGAGCTGGCTAATGAAGCTTCTTTGAATGGAACTGACACGCTTCACACCTGGTGACTAGTGTCATCGCATCCTGGAGGGCGGTGAGCCAGAAGAAGCCTTGCCGAAACGCTTTGCCAGCAAGGGCCCTTGACCCGATGTGGGATCCACATATGCCTCCATGTATCTCCGCCAACAGCCCCAGTCCTTCCTCTCGAGGGATACACTTCAATTTCACGCCGTTCGGCCTCTTTCTGTACAGGACGTCATCGACGAACTGGTACATAGTAGAGCGACGGGCTACTTTTTTCGCTTCTTCTTCCGCCTCAGGAAGTTCCCCTGTTTGGAGGAATCGGACGGTATGCTGTTCCCATGCTGGAGCCTGGGGCTCGACGGCGAGGACTAAAGGCATTTCCTCCGCTACAGGAGCGGCTATCTCGACGGCAAGAGCTTGACGCTCCGATGGAGCTAGCCGTCCCGTGGCAGGCTCAGTATCTCCGGCAACATCCTTGCCGGAGGCTCTGGGGAGCTCGGCGGGAAAGTACTTGTCGGGCACTGATTTCCTCCTCTTGTTTTGCTCTGTTGATGGATCAATGGATGGCTGAGTTAGCTGAAGCACAAAGGTACCTGGTTCCACAGGTAGCTTGAGGGCAGCGCGTTTTGACAGGTAATCGGCGATATCATTCTCCGCTCGGGGAACGTATTCTGCCTGTATACCGTCAAAACGCTCTTCTAGCTTTCTCACTTCATCGACGTAGGCCTTCATCAATGGGCTCTGGTAATACTTGTTGACTTGCTTGACGACAAGTTGCGAGTCGCCTCTGACGACGAGTTTCTTGATTCCGAGGTCCGCTGCGATCCTAAGACCGGCAAGCAGCCCTTCGTACTCAGCCGTATTGTTTGTTGACACTTCCCTGGGGAAGTGCATCTGGATCACGTACTTGAGGTGCTCTCCGGTGGGCGCGATAAGCAGTACGCCAGCCCCGGTGCCCTGTAAGGAGAAAGCTCCATCAAAGTACATGATCCAGTCGCAACTTGCCTCCTTGCCGGGGAGAGCAGTCTCTTGGGCTTCTTCGTCAGGCGTCACGGTCCATTCTGCAACGAACTCCGCCAGGACTCGGCTTTGAATCGTCAAGGTACTCTCAAACTTGAGGCCAAAGTTGGACAGTTCCAGTGCCCACTCTACAATCCTTCCCGTTGCGTCTGGATTGTGCAATATCCGTTGCAGAGGGAGGCGAGTGATGACAGTGATTTCGTGCGCCTGGAAGTAGTGACGCAGCTTCCTCGAGGCCATAAGAAGGCCGAAGAGCAGTTTCTGCACACCGAAGTACCTTGATCTAGCCCCCTGTAGAAGGGAGCTAACAAAGTAGACCAGGTGCTGCATCATCTTCTTCCTTGGCGGCACTCCAACCGGTTGTGTCGTCTCGGCATCGGTGGCATCGGGCTTCGTCGCTGCTATTACCTCATCATCAATTTATCTCTGCGCCACTAGTGCGGCGCTGACCACCTGGTTCGTTGCCGCCAGGTACAGCAGCAACGGTTCCTGTGGCCTAGGCGCAACTAGTATTGGCGCGGAGGAGAGGTACCTCTTCAAATCTTGCAATGCTGCTTCGGCTTCTAGTGTCCACTCCATCGGGCCCGCCTTTTTCAAAATCATGAAAAAGGGAAGGGAGTGCTCGGTGTGCTTGAGATGAACCTGCTCATGGCGGCAACGCAACCGGCAAACCGACGCACATCCTTGACTCGCTTGGGCGCTTCAATCCGCTCTATAGCTTTGATCTTGTCCGGAATTGCCTCTATCCCACGCTGTGACACAAAGAACCCGAGAAGCTTGCCAGATGAGACGCCGAAAACACACTTCTCAGGGTTCAGCTTGAGATTGATCTTGCGTAGGTTTGCAAATGTTTCTTGTAACTCTGATATGAGGGTTGCCCTGTTCTTGGTTTTGACCACTATATCATCCATATAGGCTTCCATATTTCTATGGAGCTGGAGTTCAAAACCAATCTGGACCGCCCTTGCAAACGTTGAACCAGCACTCTTCAACCAGAAAGGCATCCGTATAAAGCAATACTTACCACATGGGGTGATGAATGCCGTTTTCTCTTCATCTTCCCTTGCCATGAATATCTGGTGGTAGCCGGAGTAGTCATTGAGGAATGACAACAGATCACACCCAGCTGTGGTGTCAACAATCTGGTCGATGCGCGGCAACGGGAAGGGGTCTTTGGGACAAGCCTTATTAATATCTGTGTAATCAATACACAGCCTCCACTTCCCATTTGCCTTGCGCACTACCACCGGATTAGCCAACCATGTTGGATGGAGCACTCCTCTTACCAAACCCGCTGCTTCCAGTTTCCGGATCTCCCCTGTGATGAACTCTTGTCATTCCAAAGCTTGCTTTCTGACCTTCTGCTTGACGGGCCGCACATGAGGACAGACAGCAAGGTGGTGCTCAATCACCTTCCTGGGAACGCCGGGGATGTCGGATGCTTGCCAGGCAAACACATCGACATTCACCCGCAGGAAGGTGACGAGCGCGTCTTCCTATTTGTCATCAAGGGTGGAGCTTATGGTAAAAGCTCCTCCCGTGTCGTCCTCCTTGACAGAAACCTTCTTGGTTCCTGGCGGTGTGGCCCTGGACTTCTTGTTTCTGTCGGCGGAGCTCTTTGGCATGTCCTCGACGGGAGCGCTACACTCCGAAGAGGTGCGCTTGCCAGAGTGGGTGCCTGAGGTCTCACCGGTCTTCTTCTTTTGCCTTCCCGGGGCTCCAACGGCAGGAGCAAGCGCCTTGGCAGTGGCGGCTGCTGCAACTGCTTGTTGATAGAGTTGGTCAACGCAAATTAGCACATCCTTCTTGTCCGACGGGACGGTGATGATCGTCATAGGCCCCGGCATCTTCAGGGTGTTGTAGGCGTAATGTGACGCCGCCATGAACTTGGCCAGCGCTGGGCGGCCAAGGATCCCGTTGTAAGGCAAGGGGATCTTGGCAACGTCGAACACAACCCTTTCTGTCCTGTAGTTCAGATCGCTCCCAAAAGTCACGAGCAACATGACCTTTCCCTTAGGTTGACTTCTTCCCAGGTTGACCCCCTGAAACGTGCCCGTCTCTTCGAGGTCTTCATCAGGAATCTGCAATTTCTCGATCACGGCAGGAGAGATTAAGTTCAGACCGGCCCCGCCATTGACTAGCATCTTTGTCACCTTGAGGTTGTGTAGTGCGATCAGGGTGATCCTCAGTGTCAAAAATGATAGGTGTGCTGGACCACTTCAACGGCCTTTGGGCATGAAACGACGGTTCCGCCGCTGTAATCTCACGCGCCCACTGTTTAAGCTGGCAGTGAGAGGTATGCAGCGAGGCGCCGCCATCGATGCACATGGCCTCTGTAGCTTTCTGAAATCATTGGTCACCAGACTCATCGTCCTCTTCGTGATCATCGTCTTCTGGATTTTTGTCACGGCCCCGGGCGGGCCTCTCCTGCTGTTTATCTTTGCCGCGACGGCCCGCCTGGCCGTCACGCTTCTTGCCGGACCCCTCAGCACCGTCCTAGCCTTTCTCCTTGTCCCGCCTCTCATATTTAGCCCTCTGCTTCTCAGCAAGGAGCTCAACCCGTCTGCAGTTTTGGAGATCATGGCCTTTGGTGCGATGGATCTTGCAGTATTTCTTGTCGGAGTTTCCTGGCTTCTCAGCAGCCGCCAAGGCCCGACAGGCGAAACATCCGGCAATTTCCTTGCTGGGGTCATCTGCCTTGGTTTTCTTGGTGGAGCCGGAGTCGCCAGATCCCTCGACGGCAAGCACAACTTTACCTTTCCGCTTCCTGTTGCGGCGCCGGCCTTTCTTCGCCGGGGCAGCAGTATCCTCATCTGAGGAGTCGGTTTCCACGCCGGCATCTTCGCTGGGGTACTTCCTTCCCTCTTCAGCCCGGGCACATTTGTCAGCAAGAACATAGAGTTCTGCCACATCTTTCACCTTGTTCATCGCCAGTTCTTCGCGCATCTTGCGGTTACGCACGTTCTGATGGAACGTGATGATGATGGCGGTAGGGTGAACATCAGGGATATTGTACTGTACACGGCTGAACCACTATATATACTTGCGCAGACTCTTGCCTCCCTTCTAGGGAATGACATGTAGGTCGCTTGCTTGGCCGTGGGCTTGGTGACCCCCAGTAAAGGCGCCCACAAACTCATGGCACAAGTCTGACCAGGTGGAAATAGAGTCTACCAGCAAGTGCATCAACCACGACATGGCGTTAGGTTTAAGAGCCAATGGAAAGTAATTCGCAAGCAACTTATCATCGTGGGCTCCGGCGGCTTGCATCGCGATGGTGTAGATGCTGAGGAACTCAGACGGGTGAGTCATGTCCTTGTACTTTTCGCCAACGTCAGGTTTGAAGGTGCGGTGAGTGGGCCACTGGAACTGCCGTAGGTCATGGGTAAAAGCCGGACAGCCTATCTCGTAAGGTCGACCTCTAGGGCTCTCCGGGGCCGGGTGGTTCACAGCAGGCCCTACTCGCCTGTCTGACTGGTGGCGCGCTCCGCTCCGGCGCTCGATAGTGGTTCGAGCGTCTTCATGGGCTCGTTCCCGAAGAACTTGGCACTGGTCACAGTGGGTCCGCGGGTCAGACGATGCTATGGAGATGGCATCGCCCACGACGTCGCGACGAGCAGGCGCCCGCGGTACCGGATGGGGAAGAGGTGAATGCACCGTGGTCGCGGCGCCGCCGGCTTTTCTACCACTGGTCCGCGGGACTCCATCGGAGCGTCGACCCGGGGGCCTCACCGGACTTGGTTCATTTTTGTTGGCCACCGCAACAAGGCTTCGGATAGTGGCTCTCCATTCGTCGAGTTTCCCCGTAGTGGGAGGAAAATCGAGGAGCAACTGCGCGCGCGCCAGGGCCTCTACTGGCGTTGGCGGCAGCGAAACCTGCACGGAACGCGACGCGCCTCGACTTCTGACCATGTCAGAAGGAGCTCTATCACGACCCCGCGGTCGCATGCCGCTTTCACCAACGCCTCGGCGAGTGGGCAGGTCTTCTACGTCCCGGGAGCGGCGCTCGGGGCTCTTCCCGCGGCGACGCCCGGGGTCTTCGGCATGATTACACCGTTCGTCACATGCTGCCTGGGAGGAGCGTGCTGTTGATGCCGGCGTGGGAGTCTTGGAGGCCCTCGCGTCGCCTTCGGGCGGGGCGGCGATTACCTTGGAAGGCCCCGCTCCACCCGCGAAGGACTTGGCTCCGCCTTTGGATTTGGCGACATGTGGCCCGTTACCAGGCACGCAAACATCGCCGCCTCCCAAACTCCGGCTGCTGGGATGGTGTTGGTGTTCGCGAGCAGCGCCCCGGGTCCTCTCTGCGACCGGTCCGCTGCTCGCCCGCGTCGGGACGGGCTGTCCGGCTTCCGACTGGCCAAGCGCCACCGTCGTCTTCTTCTTGGGCGCCATGATGATGAAGAAGCGCCAAACTAACTGCTAGAGCCGATTCTCACAACTGCGCCCCCTACCTGGCGCGCCAAAGATGTCAGTGGGAACGACACCTATGGGATCACGAGAATCCCTACTACAGTTAGCGGGGCGCGGGGTCGTGAGAAGAGCGGATCAAGCAGGTAGCACACGGTTCGTTTATACAGGTTCGGGCCGCAAGGATGCGTAAAACCCTACTCCTACTTTGGTGGATTGTGTATTTGTGTTCTTGAGCTAGCTATGGGGCGTGAGGAGCTCCAAATAGCCGAATCCCTCTCCTGGTCGCCTCGGGCATCCTTTTATAGGAAAAGGGGTGGCCACAGTGGCACACAGGAGCCCTGGCCAGTGACGCCTGCGATGCCACGTAGGTAGGCAGGCAGCTCAGGTGGCGTAGTGGTGGGTCTTCACGAAGATCTGCATGCCGCCATGTAGGTGCCTGCCCAGCTAGTTGGGTCGGCAGCTGCATGCATGCGGTGGTGGAGGCTCAGTCGGCGTGGGCCTGACGGTGGCCCTGCGGGTGTCCTTGGCAAGGGCCTTGCCGGGGCCCTGGCAAGGGCCTTGCCAAGGCGCCTGCTGTCATCCCCGGCAAGGCGCTTGCCGTGGGCCTTGTGGTCTTCCTCGGCCGGGATCCCGCCAAGGGTTACCGTCTCCTTAGTGCGTATCCGGTCTTGAACGTCTTCACAAAGATCTGCATGTCGCCACGGGGATGTCTCCCGAATCCTTGCCATTTGGGGCAGTGGACTCAAGGGTGATTCGCTCCGTAGGCGCGTGATGAGTCACCGTGGCAAGGGTCTTGCCGAGGCTGCTAGAACTGTCTCCCGGCAAGGATCTTGCCGGGGGAGTCCGCTTCATCCTCTTTGTTCTTTTTGGTCTTGGTCTTGGCGTCGCAGTTCTCTTGAGCTTCGGTCTTACCCTGGCTCACCTCCCTTGCCTTGCTTGGTGTGGTGCTGCCCGCGGCTCAGACTGCCCGTGCACAGTTATAGGAGTACAAAAAGTGTACCCCTCTTTTTGTACACTGACAAAAATGGTTGTAAAACATCCAAGAATGATAATACAACAGCATAGAACTAGCAAAAATTATAGATACGTTGGAGACGTATCAGCATTCCCAAGCTTAATGCCTACTCGTCCTCCAGTTGGTAAATGATAAAAACAGAATTTTTATGTGAAATGTTGCCTAAAATGTTCACCACATATTCTTTTATTTTGTAGAATGGACATTTGGCCATTTATATGGTTCAAAGCAATAGTCTACTTTTTACATGAAGATTTGAATACTCAAGCATATCAACAAGAAACCATGTCTTTCAAAATATCAATACTAAAGAAAGTTATCCCTAGCCCATCTTGCTCAATCATTGATTCAGTCATGATACACACTCGCATATTAGCTACATCTAATGCTCAGGTATGATCATAGTGCTCCCTTGTTGGTGCTTTATAAGAGAAGATGGAGACTCAAAAATAAAAATCGCATAAAGTAAATAGATAGGCCCTTCGTAGAGGGGAGTATGGATTTGTGGAGGTGCGAGAGCTCAAAGCTTAAATTGAGAGATTTTTTTGAGAGGCATACTTTTCCCATCAACGAAAACGACCGAGTAATTCCCAACACTTTTCATGCATGCTAGATATATCATAGACGGTTCCCAAACAGAAAATAAAGTTTATTCCTTTTTCTACCATACTTTCACACTCCACTACTAGTCGTATCCACGGGTACCGTCCATACCAACACTTCACAAGGAATTTATTATTTGACAACGTAAAGTAAATTTATTTTTCATTTCGGGACTGGGCATCACAATTACTGCCGTACTCTCATGCAATGACAATTGAATAAACACTCATCTTGACAAAAACACAACTAGCATGGAAAATATTGGCCATACCCTGCCGCTTCATGAGCGGTACAGGCACACAAAAATGAAATTCATTTTCAAAATTAGAAATTGCACATACATATTTGCATAGAATGGTATGGAAATACCGCATGTAGGTAGGTATGGTGGACTCATATGGAAAAATTGGGTTTAAAAGATTTTGGATGCACAAGTAGTATTTCTACTTAGTACAAGTGGAGGCTAGCAAAAAGATTGAGAAGCAACCAACCAAGAAACGAAAAATCACATAAGCGAGCATTATGCATAATACTGAATAATGCACCACAAGTAGGATGTAATTTCATTGCATAACTATTGACTTTCGTTATTGCATAGGGAATCACAAACCTTAACACCAATATTCTTACTAAAGCATAATTACTCACCAACATGACTCAGATATCACTATCATCATGCCTCAAAACTATTACAAAGAATCAAGTTCATTTTTTCCAATGATCTTCATGAAAGTTTTTATTATATCCCTCTTGAATATCTATCACTTTGGGACTAGTTTCATATATTGCAAATGCTTTAGACAAGCTCAAATAAATATGAGTGAAGAATATGAGCATTAAAATTTTCATCTCTCAAAATAATATAAGTGAAGCATCAGAGAATTTCTTCAAAACTTTACTAACTCTCAAATAAATCAAAGTGAAGCATGACATCATTTCTTCAAAAATATAAAAGCACACCGTGCTCAAAAAGATATAAGTGAAGCACTAGAGCAATTCCATAGCTCAAAAAAAATTAAGTGAAGCATATTGTCGGCGTTCTGGGACCAAGGGTGCCCAGACTTGCCTGCCTGCGGGCTAGTGCGTGGCTCCACCAATGGCCTGGTATGGCCCATCTTCAGCAACAACAACTCAAGACCCTAGCGAGGGGACGAGCCTCGCGAGGCGGACGATGTCAAGAACTCCCTAGGGGCAGCCTCACTAGGCTGGCTCCCGAGGAGCGGAGATCTCTATGCAAGGGGCACCTCGCGAGGTTCACGTGACGTGAGCCATGACGACCAAGGCCAGGCCGGCGCCAGCGGGCGCATTGTACCAGTTTCCTCTTTCGTGCTAAAGAGGTAGGCGCAGGCGAGGCGTCCCGAGGCATCAGGCAAAGGTTTCCATATCAGTGCAACAAGACCAAGACCAGCAAGACGGCAGGATGGAGGTCACCACGGAGCCCACAAAAGCGTCACCACCAGAGCCTTTGGCAAGCGAAGACCACCTTTTGTCAAGACAGGTTGTACTAGTTGTCTCCCGTCAAACATGGCCGTTGTGGGATCCCTTCCCGCCTAACAATTGGGAAGAGGATCAGGGCCTCTATAAATAGGGCTCGCCACCTAAGTAGCAAAGGGAGAGAAAGGAGAGGGGAGGAGACTCATCTTGGACTGGATCCATTCCATCCTCACACCCACCAGCTAGCTGAGCTCAAGAACACCTCTCCTCCTGAGGCTGTTCATCGATTGTACTAGTTCATCCTTAGCCCACAAGGCAATCCACCAACACCACACTGGAGTAGGGTATTACACCGCAAGGTGGCCCGAACCAGTATAAACCCTTGTGTATCTTGTTCTTTGGGTTCGTCGAGCTAGGCCGTGGGATCGTTAAGCCAGCAAGGTAGGGAGAGAGTGTTCTTCGTGTGCACCCCAGAGTTTGAACCTCAAGGGTTAGCCAGATCCCACAATCCGACCTTTGGCGCGCCAGGTAGGGGTGCGCCGAAGCTTGCCCTCTCTGCCTGCTTCATCTTGCGCCCATGGCAGGCGTCACTCCTCCGTTGGGTCGGCGGGCGCCCGCGGATGCGCCACAGGCATCCGCGCCTTCACCCTCTCCTTGTAGAAAGTGCAGTGTCTGCACAAGTTCAAGCCAGAGATGCCTCCTCGCTATGACGGCGCCGCGGATCCAGAGGCCTTCCTGCTGGCGTACGAGGAGGCTGTTCTGGAAGCCGGAGGCGGCGACCAAGTCATGGCCAACTGGTTCCCATGGCCCTCGCCGGCGTGCCGCGCGCATGGTTGCTCAACCTGGTGCACTCCTCCATGGCCTCCTGGGAGGAGCTACTCGGCCTCTTCATCGCGCGCTTCGCTGCACAGGCACCCCCCGCCGTAGCAGCCCTCCTTAGTGGTTCGCGGGCGCCACCCTCGGATCGCCACGTCAAGCAGTTTATCCGCCAGATGGGCGCTGCCCGCGTGTAGTAGGGGGCTCCCCCAGGATGGGCAGCGCCCCAGGCCAACCACACCTTTAGCTCGGAGGACCACCCAGCAATCACCGCGGGCTCGGGCGCGCTCCCGATGCTTTGCACGCCCACCATCTGCAACGTAGCAGTTACCAAGACCCTCATCGACGGAGGAGCCGGCCTCAACATGCTCTCCATGGAAGCTTTCAGCTTGCTCCATGTGCCGCTCGCCCGGCTCCGCCACACTAAGATTTTCTTCGGAGTCGGTGGCGGTTCCACCAGCCCCGTAGGGCAGATCCGCCTCCCGTCACCTTCGGCACCCGCAACAACTACCGCACCGAGCTCATCGACTTCGACATCGCTCACATCAGCCTCCTATACAGTTCCATCGTCGGGTACCCAGCCCTGGCTCAGTTCATGGCGGTAACTCACCCCGCATACAACCTCATGAAGATCTCGAGGAGCAACGGCGTCCTCACCGTGGGTGGAGACGCCAATGAGGCCCTGATGTCCCTCAAGCTCGCCTTTAGGGCCATGGCGGCGGTATGCCCCGCAGGTGAAGCAGCACCCGAGACTGAAGGGGTTGCGCTGGCCAAGAAGAAGCAAGTGTTCTCCCAAGATCGGGCCAAGACGAAGAAGGTGCCGGTCGACGAGGACGGGGCCTTGGAGCCACCTTCACCATAGGCGCCAACCTCAACTCGGAACAGGAAGAGGCACTGGTGAAATTCCTGCGCACAAACAAGGAGGTATTCGCCTGGGAGCCCAAGTAGCTGGTAGGGGTCCCAAGGGGAGTAATCGAGCACCACTTGAGGGTGTGCCCCAATGTACGCCCATTGAAACAGAAGGCGTGACGACAGTCCACAGAGAAGCAGTCCTTCATCATCCAGGAAACCCGCAAGCTATAGGCGGCGGGTGTCATCCGCGAAGTCCGGTAATCGGAGTGGCTGGCAAACCCCGTCGTCGTGCCCATGAAGGGTGGAAAAGAATGCATGTGCGTCGACTTCACCAACCTCAACCAGGCCTGCCCCCAAGACATGTTCTCTCTTCCGCGCATCGATCAGATCGTCGACTCCACCGCCGATTGCGACCTGCTATATTTCCTAGATGCCTTCTTAGGTTACCACCATATTAATATGGCAATGGAGGACGTAGAGAAGACGGCATTCTTAACCACGTGCGGGGTGTACTTCTATACATGCATGCCGTTCAAGCTGCGTAACGCCGGGGCGACATTGCAGCGGCTGATGCACATCACACTAGGACAAAACCTTGGAAGGAATGCGGAAGCCTACGTTAATGATATTGTGGTGAAATCTCGGGAGGTTAGGACCCTCATTCAGGATCTGGAGCAGACTTTTGCCAGCCTGCACAAGGTAGATCTGTGGCTAAACCCGGAGAAATGCGTGTTTGGTGTCCTCTCCGTCAAGCTGCTGGGTTTCCTCGTGTCGCATAGGGGGATCGAGGCGAACCCAGGGAAGGTCAAGGCAATAGAATACATGAGCCCACCGCAGACTCTCAAGGAAATGCAAAAACTCGTGAGTTGCGTAACCTCACTAGGGTGCCTCATCTCCAAGCTGGGGGAGCGTGCCCTCCCGTTCTTCAAAATTATGAAGAAGAAGGGCCCGTTCGAGTGGACTCTGGAGGCCGACATGGCGTTTCAAGACCTCAGCAGATACCTAACCAGCCCACCGGTGATGGTGGCGCCTCTACCTCTCGAGCCCCAGGTGCTTTACCTGGCTGAGACACCTCATTCTGCTAGCGCAGCGCTGGTGGCCCTCCGGGAAGAGCGACAGGCCAAGAGCCTACCCCACAGCGTTGCACGTTCAGTCAAAACGGTACGGCACCAAGACAGTGTTTCAGAGGCTGCGGCGGTCCCGGTGGGTAATGAAGCTCCTGAGGTCCCCCAGTCTCAGGAGCTGCCCATGCCTCAGGAGATCTCGCACTCGACCGACACTCCCGTGATCGTCTAACATACCGTGTACTTCGTCAGCACGGTGTTGCGAGACACGCGGGCCCGCTACCCCATGCCACAGAAGCTTCTGCTCGTGCTCCTCGTGGCTTCGCACAAGCTGCGCCACTACTTCCATGGACACCCCATCAAGGTCGTCTCAGCTTACCTGCTGGAAAGGGTGCTCCGAAGCCCCAACACAGCGGGGAGGGTCGCCGAAGTGGAACATCGAGTTGCAAGCATTCCAGCTGGAGTTCAGCACCACCAGGGTCATCAAGGGAGCCGCGCTCGCTGACTTCGTGGCGGAATGGACTGATGCTCCAGGTCCCGAAGCATGCGAGGATCGGTCTCTCTCACAAGGAAGGGAAGCACAGGACGGCTGGGTCGTGTACTTCGACAGCGCCTTCGCGCGCCAGGCGCGGGGAGTGGAGACGTACAACATCGCCGGCCTGCAGGACAAGCTCTACTACGCAGTGCACCTCTACTTCCAACGAGGTCTAAAGGTCTCCAACAACATCATGAAGTACGAAGGTTTGATCGCCAGCCTCAAGGCTACGGTGGCCTTGGGAGTGAAGCGCCTCACCATCAAGGGCGACTCTCAGCTCCTCGTCAACTTCTCCAAAAATTTGTACGAGCCAAATGACGAGCACATGGAGGCATACCTCGCGGAGGTACGCAAAATGGAGAAGCAATTCTTGGGCCTAGAACTGCAGCATGTGCCCCATGGCACAAACAAGGAAGCTGATGATATCGCTAAGAGGGTGTCAAGGCCTCAGCCCCAGGAGCCTGGCGTCTTCGAGGAGCGGCTCTTTAAGCCTTCAGCGGCCCCTCCAGCTGCGGAGCCTATTCCGCCTCAGGAGAAGCTCCCCCCGCCACCAACCTCAGGAGCTCCCGCCTGCGATCCAACCTCAGGAGCACGCCTGCTCCTTATGCTTGAAACCCAGGAGGGGTGCTGGACTTAAGAATTTAGGGCGTACCTTCCGCAGCGGACCCTGCCGGAGAAGGAGGAGGACGCGGAGCGCGTAGCTCGGTAGGCTACAGCTTACTGCATCCGGGAAGGTGAGCTATACCAAAAACGCCCGAATGATGTTCTCTTATGATGCATATCCAGGGAGAAATGGAATGAACTGGCAAGCCTCGCAGGATTTCACCAGCAGCGGATTCTATTGGCCCACGGCACTCAACGACGCAACCGAGCTGGTGAAATCCTGCGAGGCTTGCCAGTTCCATGTGAAGCAAATCCACCAGTCTGCTCAGGGCCTCTAGACCATCCCACTCTCATGGCTGTTTGCAGTCTGGGGGTTGGATATCCTAGGTCCATTCCCTCGAGCGCATGGGGGCTACCACTACCTCTACGTCGCCATCGACAAGTTCACCAAATGGGCGGACGTGGAAGCCGTCCGCACCATCCCAGCTGGCTCCATGGTCAGGTTCATCAAGGTCCTGTTGATCTGTTTCGGGGTCCATAACCGCATCATTACCGACAATGGCTCGCAGTTCACTAGCAATCTCTTCAAAACATATTGTGCTAACCTTGGAACGCAGATATGGTACGCCTTAGTAGCAGACCCCAGAAGCAACGACCAGGCTGAGCACGGTAACGCGGAGGTCCTGAGGGGCCTCAAGACAAGGACCTTCAAAAAGAAGCTCGAGGCCGACAGCAGGGGCTGGTAGGACAAGCTCCAGTCCATGCTTTGGTCCATCTGCACCACTACCACCAAGACGACAGGTGAGACTCCGTTCTTCCTTGTCTACGGAGCCGAAGCGGTTCTCCCTCACGAGGTCAGGCATCGCTTCGCGCGGGTCCTGGCATTCGACGAGGCACGCCAGGACGCTATGCGGGGGATGGACCTCGTGATGGGTGAGGGACGCCGCCGCCAAGCCTCGCTCTGTGCGGCAATGTACCAGTAGGCGCTGCGGCAGTACCACTGCCGCATCGTCCACTCCAGGACGCTCGAGGTGGGTGATCTCGTCCTGAGGCCGGTGCTATCTAGGGAAGGGCTGCATAAGCTCTCAGCCATGTGGGAGGGCCCGTTTAGGATTGCCCGCGTCTCCAGCCCTGGCGGTGTGCGCCTGGAGACGCAGGACGGGATCCCCATTTAGAACGCCTGGAACATCCAACACCTCTGGAAGTTCTACCCATGAAGCAAGGCCCAATTCATGTGAAGGTATCCGCCCGTGACACTCTCACATAATAATGAGTGTGGTTGTACATGCCCCAGAGTATTCGGAGTGCCGCCCTTGGGCCATGGGGGCTCCCTCCCACGTCCTAGTAGAAGCACTTAGCTCCGCGCTGGTGAGAAGACTAGACTATGTGCCGGACGCAGCTTTTCATTTGCTTTCTGTAGTTGGTTTGCTACTTTTTAGTGAAATTTGAAGTTCTGGAATTTCTCAATTTCTCGGTTGAATCCTTTCTTTTCTCTACTTCTTCGCTCTGTTCTTTGTTTCACGCCAGGGAGGGCGGCAATTGCCCGAAGCTCTCCCTCGTGTGGCTCGTGCGGGGGCTGAGCACATGTGTGCATGCGCTGGGCTATCCTAAGCCACGAACACACCTCGCCAAAGCCCTATCGCTCTAGAGCTTCAGCTCCCCTGACCTTCGCGAGGCACCCTCGATTGAGCTCGGGGTTGGCGCACCCCTCGGAGTCTGTGCCCCATGGGTAACGCGACATGGTGTGCTAGGCCATGATTATGAGGCCTCGTGCAAGGAAGGATAAGGCACCCGACGGACATCCTAACAATTTCTGTAGCTTTGTGACACCTCCAGAGGTCAACGACTCCTAAGCCAGCAACAAGGAGGGCTCACCAGGTGCCAGAGGGCGCGCCCTCACGAGACAGGAAACTACCCCGGGTGTATCCAGCTAACTTATCCCCCTATGTCTACATGAAGCACGAATGCCACAACATAACACAAGTGGCATGAAAATTACGGTTCATTACATGCCCTCACAGGGCCCCATTCTTGTTCCTTGGAATGCAGGAAGAAGGGAAAGGACAAGCAAAAGCGGCACGCGTGCCCGCAGCGGCTCCTGAGGGTCGGCTCCCAACGCACCCCCGGGCTCACCCAGAGTCCTCCTCGCGCTTCACCAGAGCGTGGCGGCGGGACGACCCACCACCTTCCTCATAGAGGGCCCGATGATGTGGCAGCTGGTCGTAGCCACCGCTGCTGGAGCTTTCGCTAGAGGAGGAGCTGCTGCCGCCAGACGAGCCACGACCATCACCAAGGGCGAACTCGCCTCCGGCGACGTCGCGACCATGGTCAAGGCCCGGCTCATCGTTGCCACCGCTCTCCTCGGGGCAGCACCCTGCGCGGCGGCCATCTTCCATAAAAACCCTCACGTAGAGGGTCGCGATGCCGTCATACCTAGAGTGGAGGGTGCACCTCCTACACAGGCCGCGCACGCGGGCAAACGTCTGCCAGCCGCGGGCCAGGACCACATTGCCCACGGTGGAGACCTCCACTGTGGCCCATGAGGCCTTGCTGCAGCAGCTGGCATCTTGCAGCCAGAAGCCGTCAAGACCTGCAGCCGGTAGCTCACCAGCGAAGGAGCGTGGGAGCTGGAGCCAAGTGCCGACTAGCTGCTCCGACCATACAACGAACTCTGGGAGCACCTCTGCCAAATGGAAGCGCGATCGAGGAAGCCGGGCGACCATGGCGCGCCTCCCCTCGGCACAAGGGCTGCTCCGGCTAGAGTGGCCCCCGCCATGGGAGGGGGTACCACTGCGACCGCCGAGGACGACGTCGGTACCCGAAGGAGTACGCCCGTGCCCGCGAGGGGCTACGGCAGGGGTCACGGCATGCTTGCGGGGGCGGCCACGACCAATCTTGAGCGGTGGAGAGCCGGGCCCCTCCTGGCGTGCCTTTCCCTTCTCCGCAGCCGCGAACCTCTTCATCGGTGCCATGGGTGTCGCAGCAAGAAAGTCGAGCAAAGAGGAAGAAGAAGAAGCAAACGAAGTGTAGGCGAAGATGAGCAATGGGGGCTCCGCGCCCTCCTCATTTATAGTCCGAGGGAGGCCGACCGTCAGCCTCCACAATCACAGGTAATGATGGTTTTCCTCCTGCAAGCAGCAGGGTCTCATCAAGTCAAACGCTTGCCGAGGCACCGTGGGGAAGCAGAGGCACCCACGTCCCATCAATCGCCATGCATCAATCAAGGCCGCAGGCGGTTGGGGCCCGCAGCTCTCTGGAATTGACCTTTGGCTTCGCCTCGAAGCCTAGCCCGAGTGCGCCTTGGGCCCGGGGGCTACTGTCGGTGTTTTGGGACCGAGGGTGCCTAGACTTGCCTGCCTGCGGGCTTGTGCGTTGCTCCGCCAACGGCCTGGTACGACCCATCTTCAGCAGCAGCTCAAGACCCTTGTGAGGGGCCGAGCCTCGCGAGGCAGACGATGTCAAAACCTCCCTAGGGGCAGCCTCACTAGTCCGGCTCCCAAGGAGCGGAGATCTTTATGCAAGGGGCACCTCACGAGGTTCACGTGACGTGAGCCAAGACGACCAAGGCCAGCCAGGCGCCAGCGGGCGTAGTGTACTAGTTTCCTCTTTCATGCTAAAGAGGCAGGTGCAGGCGAGGAGTCCCAAGGCATCAGGCAAAGGTTTCCATATCGGTGCAACACGACCAAGACCAGTAGGACGGCAGGACGGAGGTCACCATGGAGCCCACAGCAGCGTCACCACCACATCCTTTGGCAGGCAAAGATCACCTTTTGTCAGGACAGCTTGTACTAGTTGTCTCCCTCCAAACTGGGCCGTTGTGTGATCCATTCCCGCCTAACATTTGTGAAGAGGACTGGGGCCTCTATAAATAGGGCTGGCCACCATCGTAGCAAAGGGAGAGAAAGGAGAGAGGAGGAGACTCATCTTGGACTGGATCCATTCCATCCTCACACCCACCAACTCGCTGAGCTCAAGAACACCTCTCCTCCAGAGGATGTTCATCAATTGTACTAGTTTATCCTTAGCCCACGAGGCAATCCACCAATACCACAGTAGAGTAGGGTATTACACCGCAAGGTGGCCCGAACCAGTATAAACCCTTGTGTCTCTTGTTCTTTGGGTTCGTCGAGCTAGGTCATGGGATCGTTGAGCGAGCAAGCTAGGGAGAGATTGTTCTTCGTGTGCACACCAGAGTTCAAACCTCAAGGGTTAGCTGGAACCCACAATCCGACACTTATAGAGCAATTCTAACAAATCATACCATAATTTTGGCTATCTCAAATATGTGTGTCCAGCAAGCATAGATGACACAAACTAAAAAGCAAAACAAGCAAAGGCTCATATAATACAAGATGCTCCAAGCAAAACTCATGATATGTCTATCCCTAATAATAAAGCACGGATTGACTTTGTCGGGTTCATCGTCACAATACGCTTTCTTCTCATGTCATAATACGCTTTTATGATTTGTATAAACAAAATTGTAATATAAACGAGGTGGTACTTGTCGGTGTTTTGGGAACGGGGGTCCCCAGACTTGCTTGCCTGCGGCCCATGGCTTGGCTTTGCTGGCAGGCCTGTATGGCCCATCTTCATCAACAAGGAATCAAGACCCTCGCGAGGGGCCAAGCCTCATGAGGCGGATGAGACAAGACCTCCTCAGGAGTGGCCTCACCAAGCTGGCTCATGTGGGGCAGAGAGTTCAAGGCCGAGCAAACCTCACGAAGTTCTCGTGATGTGAGCCATGACCATCGAGACCAGGCGGGCGCCAGCGTGCGCATCGTCCTTGTTTCCTCTTTGGTGCTAAGGGGCAAGCGCAGGCGCGGAGTACAGAGGCATCAAGCAAAGGTTTCCATATTGGTGCAATGAGACCAAGACCAGAAGGACGGCAAGACGGAGGTCACCGTGGAGCCCAAGACGGCGTCACCACCAGAGCCTTTAGCAGGCGAAGACTGCTTTTGTCAGGATAGCTTGTACTAGTTGTCCCCTTTCAAATTGGTCATTGTTGCTCCCTTCCCGCTCAATATTTAGAGAGAGGACCAAGGCCACTACAAATAGAACTAGCCACCACCGTAGCTAGGGAGGGAGATCGAAGATTGGAGCCTCCACAACCTTGGCAGCACACCCACCAAGCACAAGAACACCACAACCTCAGGAGGCTATTCTTCCCCTTGTGCTATTCATCCTCAGCCCAAGAGGCAATCCACCACCACACTGGAGTAGGGTATTACACCACAACGGTGGCCCGAACCAGTATAAATCTTGTGTCCTTTGGGTTGCGAGTTCGTCGAGTTAGTTCGTGAGATCTTAGCTAAGTTAGGACGTGGATCGATAGGGGGGAGATCTTCACGCGCACCCCAGTATTCGAACCTTAAGGGTTTTGCCAGAACCCGTGATCCGACATTTGGCGCGCCAGGTAGGGGTGCGCCGGAGCTTCTTCCCCACCAGACGATCCGCCGACTCTCCATGGTTCCGATGTCTGGTGACCCGAGGGCTGACGACGACCGATGGGCAGCCTGGCCCGCCCGGGCGGCGCCGCCTACCCAGGAAGACCTCAACCCCGCGTCTCAGGCGGCGAGCGCACCAAACACCGTAGGGAGTGGGCGGCGTGGCCACTTACCCTCTGCTCTTACTCTCCGACAGACGTGAGCTACTGCCAGGGCCGCAAGCCATGCCGCGGCGGCAGCACCGCACACCAGGAGCGAGCAGGCGAACATGCGGTCCGTGCTCACAGTGGCACGGGAGCAGCTGCGGTGCCGACTGATGTAGAGCGGCCAGGATGGACTGCTGGAATGCGTCGCCGAGCTCCTGGACACGGCGGCCATGGGAGCACCGCCCTTCTGCTACCAGCTCATGCCCCAGGCAGCAGCAGGATCCCACGTCGGGCCTCGCCGCGCCCGCGTACCCCCAAGTGCGCCCAGGGGCTTCGTCGACATCAGCACAATGCACGGCAGAGGGCACCCACTCGCATCCGAGCCACCTCGGATGGGCGCGGGCACGAGCGTCATCGCACACAGCCCCATCCGAGCACCGCCCCGCCATCCTAAGGACAGCGTGACGGGCCGAGCGACGTGGAGCGTGGGGCACTTCAGCGAGGTCTTCGGGGCAACGTCCTGGGAGGCGTACGTGCCCCGCATGATGGACCAGGCTCGTTCCTCGGGCTAGGATGGGAGGAGGAGGCGTTAGAAGCTGAAGCCTTCCAGGAGCCGCCAGAGAGCCCTGCCGGCGGCGCTGTCGACAACAGATACAGGGTACCACTAATCCCTCAGGGACAAGCTTACACTAACCATGAGTCACAGATGAACCAGGTCACGGCGCCGAGCGATGGTTCCGGCACGGCAATGCCCGCCCCATCAGGAGAGACTCACTGGGGGCTGCGTGGAAGGGGCCAGGAGCAAGGCCCCTCCCTGCGTCGCACGGAGCAAGGCAACACCCGGAGGTAGGCCCTCTGCCGGGGTGGCGCCGGCGACCTTTCCCCCGGTAGAGGACCCATGGTCGCCGAGGGTGTCGCTGGCGTCCCCTCTACCCTCGTTGGGTCGTCCTGGTTTCTAGTCGTCCCAGTGGTGGTAGGGGGTGGCGCAAGGCGGGGCCCTCGTCAGGTGGTATGAACTAAGGCTCACGCCTATGAAGATCGCCGCCCATGACACTCTCACATAATAATGAGTGGGGCTGTATGATACGTCTCCGTCGTATCTACTTTTCCAAACAGTTTTGCCCTTGTTTTGGACTCTAACTTGCATGATTTGAATAGAACTAAACCGGACTAACGCTGTTTTCAGCAGAATTGCCATGGTGTTATTTAAGTGCAGAAACAAAAGTTCTCGGAATCACGTGAAACTTTACGGAGACTATTTCTTGGAAATAATAAAAAATCCTGGCAAAAGATCAAGACCAGGGGGCCCACACCCTGGCCACGAGGGTGGGGGCGCGCCCCCTACCTCGTGGGCGCCCTGAAGCTCCTCTGACCTCAACTCCAACTCTATATATTCACTTTCGGGGAGAAAAAATTAAAAGAGAAGGATTCGTCGCGTTTTACTATACGGAGCCGCCGCCAAGCCCTAAAACCTCTCGGGAGGGCTGATCTGGAGTCCGTTCGGGGCTCCGGAGAGGAGAATCCGTCGTCCTCGTCATCATCAACCATCCTCCATCACCAATTTCATGATGCTCACCGCCGGGCATGAGTAATTCCATCGTAGGCTTGCTGGACGGTGATGGGTTGGATGAGATTTATCGTGCAATCAAGTTAGTTTTGTTAGGGTTTGATCCCTAGTATCCACTTTTTGTTGTGAGATTGATGTTGCTATGACTTTGCTATGCTTAATGCTTGTCACTAGGGCCCGAGTGCCATGATTTCAGATCTGAACCTATTATGTTTTCGTGAATATATGTGAGTTCTTGATCCTATCTTGCAAGTCTATAGTCACCTACTATGTGTTATGATCCGGTAACCCCAAAGTGACAATAATCGGGACCACTCTCAGTGATGACCGTAGTTTGAGGAGTTCATGTATTCACTATGTGTTAATGCTTTGGTCCGGTACTCTATTAAAAGGAGTCCTTAATATCCCTTAGTTTCCGCTAGGACCCCGCTGCCACGGGAGGGTAGGACAAAAGATTTCATGCTAGTTCTTTTCGATAAGCATGTATGACTATATTCGGAATACATGCCTACATTACATTGATGAATTGGAGCTAGTTCTGTGTCACCCTAGGTTATGACTGTTACATGATGAACCACATCTGGCATAATTCTCTATCACCGATCCATTGCCTACGAGCTTTCCATATATTGTTCTTCGCATATTTACTTTTCCATTGCTATTGTTACAATCACTACAAAATACCAAAAACATTACTTTGAGCGATCATTGCCTTATGCTACCGTTACCACTACTATCATATTACTTTGCTACTAAATAATTTACTGCAGATATTAAGTTTCCAGGTGTGGTTGAATTGACAACTCAGCTGCTAATACTTGAGAATATTCTCTGGCTCCCCTTGTGTCGAATCAATAAATTTGGGTTGAATACTCTAGCCTCGAAAATTGTTGCGATCCCCTATACTTGCGGGTTATCACTGTACACGCCCTGGAGCCTCAGGAGAGCCGCCCTCGGGCCTCGGTGGCTCACTCCCACGCCGAGTGGCAGCACTTAGCTCCGCGTTGGCGAGAAGATGTCGAAGACTAGACTAGGCGGCGGACGCGGCCGTTTGCTTTGGACCTCTTTTCTGTAACCCTGCCTTCTTGATTTGGATTTAAGTTGAAGTTGAATTTTCATTTGATGCGCGCAGGGGGGATGCCTTTTCTCATTCGAGCTATTTCTCGCAGTCTAGTTCTTGCCTTATTTTGGAGTTCACGCCTGTCGCTCCCCCCTCGCGGACCCCTCGCGAGCCGGGCTGGGCATGAAGCACATGAGCCACACACATGTCGAGCCGTGGCTAGCGCTCGCTTATCACGCTGCCCCCTCGGGCGTCTCAACGAATACCTCAGGAGCTTTTCAGAAACCCACAAAATCTTGAGCCTGTTTTGGGATCGTCTAGGCTAAGGTAAACCGCAACAACAACCTTGCCCCAGCATACGTAAGCTCGTGAAGATGCATAATCAATTTGACACAGAAGGATAAAAGCTGTGATTTTTTACATGACGGGCTCCCCCTCTTAAAATATTTCTTGCGGGGCCACTCCCAAGTTTTTACAGGGTAAATAGCAGGGAAACATGGGATCAGCCAGATATGTCGCTCGCCGCGTCCCCCATGTCATCTTCAGATGCACCGCTGGCGTCGTTTTCGCCATTGTTGGCCTCGCCTCCACCTTCACCGGCGCTGGCATCCCCGGCGTCAACCACGCCGCCTTCGTCCGCTGCAACTACTACCCCGTCGTCGTCAGAAGTGAAGGCACTGACCAACGCATCCATGTTGTCTTCAACCCATCGCGCCAAGTCGCCCCGGATGGCTTCTGGTACGGGAGCAACGGCAGCGTCAAAATCGAAGTTGGGATCGACGTTCCGGAGGTGGCTGAAGACGTGGGAGAACACGCGCCCAAGCAGGCTGCGACTCTTCTCTTCAACAAGTTGGCGAGCCATCTCAGAACGGTTCTGCAGGAGAGTCACCACATTGCCAAAGAAGCGTAGGTGGCTGGCGTAGTCGTCCGCATGGGGATGAGGAGCACTCTCATCGCAGATATGGCCTAGGGCAGTGCTGGTCCTATTCCTGAGGTCCTTGAGCATGGGGTGTGCAAACGCTCCAAAGTCCGCCGCTCAAGCACTTCGTCCTTGTTCTGCCGCGCGACAGACTCTACGTCGGTGACCCGCTACCGAAGAGAGAGCAGCTCGGCGCGGGCGGAAGCCAGCTCAGCCCGCACCGAGGCCAGGGCGGATGCGGCGGCCTCCTCGTGCCGCTCCACCTTGACCAACCTGGACTTGAGGGCGGCAGTCCTACTAGTGGCCCTGGCTTCCACTAGCTTCAGCTTCAGGTCGTGCCTTCTCTCATGATCCGCGCAAGCCTCAGCCACCCGGCGGTCGACCTCCTCCTAGGCCCTGACCTCGCAGGCGACGACGTCGTCCTCCGCCTGAGCAACCTGGTGCTCCCTAGTCTCCAGCCGTTCAAGTTCAAGGCTGCGCTCCACGGCTTCCAGCGCCAGCACCTCCTCGCGCTTCCGAATCTCTTCCTCCTCGGTGGGCGTCCCCCTCAACGACGCAAGGGCAGCCCTCCGCGCCTCCACCTGCTGATCCAAGACGGCACTCCGGGCTTGGAGCTCCCACGCGCGTTTCTCCGCGGCCTCGCGACGGTGGTCAACTTCCCGAGCCTCTTCCAGAGCTCGGGAGCAGGCCTCATGGGAGGCTGCGAGGGAAGCCTCAGCCTTCACGTTATCCAGCTTGCGCTGGTGGCGCCCGAGGTTGATGGTCACCTTCAGCTTGTGCCGCTCCTCCACCAACCGAAGACCCTCGGCCTCAAGGCGCGTGTCGACACCCACGAGTTTTTCACCGAGACGGTTCATCGCGCCCATCGCCTCCTGGAAGAGCTCTTGACGAACAACGCTCCGCCCATGCTCAAACTCAAGTGCGCGGCCCATCTCGCCCTCCGCCACGGGGCTGTGGGCGACACCCGACGCGGTGCGCCCCCTCTCAGTAGGGGGATGGGGGCTGGCGCTGCCCCATGCACCAGCTGGGCCTCAGGAGGGGCCCGAACTAAACTGGGCCCGCTGCTTGAAGAAGACCCCAGGATCGAAGCGAGCCAGCCGCCGACCGCGACCAGGGGGGAGCCCTTGGCACACTTGCTGTGCTCCGAGCAAGGCCGTGAAGAAAAGACGGCGAAGGCGCAAGCTCAAGACACCTTGATGACGGGCCAACTTGCACGGTTGACCCCACGCCATGGGCAGCGCACGAGCCTGCATCGCTCGAGCTTGACAGGTGCAACGGGGCGAGTGGGAGCTGCTTCGCAGGAGATTTCGCGGCCTTGGCAGAAAGGGTCCTGAGGAGACAATCGTCAGGAAGGAAAGAAACACACAGAAGATCACTAAGATAAGGTACTTACTCGTCAACGGTGATATACTTCCTCCATTTTAACGGCCCGAAGGTGCCGTTGCCACAGCTCGGGGAACCCATTCTCTTGCGGAGTTCTTCGAAGTCGACCCAAAGCTGGCCGAAGCGCTGGACATGGATGCCGACACGAGGCGCAGCTAGAGAAGCGCTCGGAGGGGCAGCCTCCGAAGCGCCAAGCTGAGGAGAGCTAACCAGCTCTGCCTTGTAGTGACTTGCCGAGGCCTCAGGAGCCCCATCCGCAGGAGATGCGGGCTGCGTCGCCCCTTCAACCGCCGCCCCAGGGCTAGAGTCACGAGACCCCGAGGTCGATGCCTCGGGAGCCTTGGGAAACATCAGCATCTCGGCACCTTCACTATCGGCCCCCAGCGGTGCACGGCCCCCTGCACCAACACATGGGGCGAGCTCGACGCCAGCGTCAACGAGAGGGTCCACGAGGATGGCGTTCTCATGGGGCCCCACGAGGGCATCCGCTCTATGAAGGTCATCTTGTTCGAGCAGCGGTACAAAACACAACTCTTCCTCGGCAAGTCGTCTAGCAATGGGACGCCCGTTAGGACCTCAAGCACCGTTCGCCGCGCCTCATGGGGGAGCTTAGACTCTTGAAGTCTCATGTGGTCCTGGCTACTGAGCAAGGCCCACATCGGATGGGAGTGGTGCTGAAGCGGAGAAATTCGGCACCGGACGAACTCCCTCACCACCATAGGCGCAGTCACGCCAAGGTCTTTGAGCCACCTCAACCTGAGCGAGACGAGGACAAGGCGTGGACCGGTGAGCCTCCGATGGCACCAACCAGGGATAGGAATGGCGGGCCCTGACGGAGAGGAGAGCAGGGGGCTGAGCATTCCAGCGTCAACAAACACCCACCGTGTTCGAAACCCGCTCGTGGATGGTGGAAGCTCGAAGTCGATCCCATCGCCGGCCGTCCCCGGCACAGCTTGAAAGCTCAGGCATCCGGAGCTCTGCCGAGGATCAATCAGGTGCAGTGAGAAAAAGTGGCGGAGAAGAGCCACACAAGGAGCAATGCCTACCATGGCCTCCCAAATTAAGGCAAAGACGGCAAGAAGGGCCACGGATTGGGGATCAAGGTGCAACATGTGGATCTGATAATGGGAAAGCACTGCATTGAGGAAGGCGGAGAAGGGAGGGACCAAGCCGGCCCAGAGGGTGTTGATGAAGAAGGGGATCTCAGTGGCCGTCCGGTCAATGCGAGCACGGGATGCAGGCCAAGCCACCGTCTCTCCCCACTCATTGAAGCTGGATGCGAGCATGGGACGCATCTTGCCCATGGCCCCATCGTTGAGCACCAGCAATTGTCCTACTGCGGGCTCGGCGGTCGGGGGCGCACTAGCCGAAGACAGAAGCTTCTTCCCCTTAGCCACTTGCGTCGTTGCCATGGCGATGGGGCGAGCAGAGCTAAGGTCAGATTGAAAAGAGGAGCAAAGTCTGGGGGAAGAAAAGGAATTGTAGGAGAATGGCGCAACTGATGGAAGAATAACCGTGTAGACCGCGGTGGCCGTTTAGCCAGGCGGGTATCAATGCAGCGTGGGGAAGCGGAGACGCCCACGTCCAATCAACCGCCACGCGTCGACCGAGGCCGTAGGCTATTGGGGCCCGCCGCATTCCGCACTTGACCTTTGTCTTCGCCTCGAAGCCAAGCCCGAGCACGCCTTGGGCCCGGGGGCTACTGTCAGCATTCTGGGAATGGGGGTCCCCAGACTTGCCTGCCTGTAGCCCACGGCGTGGCTTTGCTGGCTGTCCTGTACGGCCCATCTTCATCAACAAGGAATCAAGGCCCTCGCGAAAGGCCAGGCCTCGCGAGGCGGACGACACAAGACCTCCTCAGGAGCGGCCTCACTAGACTGGCTCGTGAGGGGTGGAGAGTTCAAGGCCGGGAAAACCTCACGAAGTTCTCGTGATGTGAGCCATGATGATCAAGACCAGGCGGGCGCCAGCGCGCGCAGCATCCTTGTTTCCTCTTTGGCGCTAAGGGGGCAAGCACAGGCGCGGAGTAGCGAGGCATCAATCAAAGGTTTCCATATTGGTGCAATGAGACCAAGACCAGAAGGATAGCAAGACGGAGGTCACCGTGGAGCCCAAGACGGCGTCACCACCAGAGCCTTTGGCAGGCGAAGACTGCTTTTGTGAGGATAGCTTGTACTAGCTGTCCCCTTTCAAACTGGCCGTTGTTGGCTCCCTTCCCGCTCAATATTTGGGGAGAGGACCAAGGCCACTATAAATAGAACTAGCCACCACCGTAGCTAGGGAGGGAGATCGGAGATTGGAGCCTCCACATCCTTGGTGGCACACCCACCAAGCACAAGAACACCTCAACCTCAGGAGGCTGTTCTTCCCCTTGTACTGTTCATCCTCAGCCCAAGAGGCAATCCACCACCACACTGGGGTAGGGTATTACACCACAATGGTGGCCCGAACCAGTATAAATCTTGTGTCCTTTCTGTTGCGAGTTCGTCGAGTTAGTTCATGAGATCTTAGCTAAGTTAGGACATGGATTGATAGGGGGAGATCTTCGCGTGCACCCCAGTGTTCTAACCTTAAGGGTTTTTCCGGAACCCATGATCCGACAGTACTAATTTACGTGATTCTGTCGAAATAACGTTCACGCATTCTATTGGGCCTGGAGCTGTAGAATTGGGTCTTGGGCCTTGCGCTAAACAACAAGAGAACACATGATCTTGGCCTTCAAAGAACAAAGCACTGCCTGAACGCACAGGGACGCACGACGTACGGCGCCGCCGCAACATGTTGCCGATCTTCATCTCCGACTTCTCTCCTGTGTCGTCCCTGCCGCTACTTTGTTCTCCTTGCCTTCCCCACCCAGCCCCAATCTTCCCCGGCGTTAGCCTTAGCCTCCTCCACGGCCAACCTCCCTTCGGCGGCTGTGTCTTTTTTGGATCGGACCTGGACAACACATAGAATTTGCTGGTATAAGACGAAAGCCTCTATTAGAAATCCAACTAAATTACATTGCAAGTCTGCAAGTTTGGAACTATGCAATGTTGCCTCCGCCCACTTTGCTAGAAGACCACCCAATGTCGCCTCTGTCGACTTCGCCTGAAGACAATCCGTTGTCCAACAATGTTCTACAGTTTGCCGAAACTTCGTCGGCCGGTTCTCCACTTGAGGTATATAGTCAAGGAGGGTCAAAATCATGGTCTGTGGTTTTCTGCAACATGTACATTGCTTCAAATTTGTCTATGGTCTTATTTTACTACTGGTTGTGAATGTGGTGCACAACACTCTGATGTTCAAAACGTGGATCAGGTCTTGTAGTATAAGTATAGCACATATAATGGTTATAGGATGGAAACTTTGTATTATTTTTCCCTCGTGTTTCGTTTCTAAAACTAGTTGTAGCAAGTAGCAATCTGAATTGATGCCAGCAAGTAATTAACGACATGAATAGAAAAGACAAGTTCAAGCTCGCCGATGTCTTCCGTGGGAGCGGAGCAGGTAGCAAGCAGCACAGGTGGCATCATTGGCACGAGCGACACGCGTGTGCTAGCCACATCGGTTCGTTGTTTTGCGGCTGGAAGTACATTCACAGCCAGCGTTAGTGCATGTGGCTACTTGCAGCCCTACCGCTGTCTACGCTTACTAGAGATCGGTGCTCTTCCTCCGCTGTCGCGTGCTGCCGCTCCAGCTCTCCATAACTCCTTCCTCTCCACTTCAATAGATGAGATTTCCGATCTTGTGGTAACCTGCTCCTTTAGCTCTTCAATGTTGTGAGATCATAATATTGTTGTTTTCTCTGGTGACTGCAGTTCGGGTCAAGCCAAAGAGGGGCTAATCTCTAACACTCTTTAGCAAGAACTCGATCCACTCATCTGCTCTAACTTCCACCGCTGAAATTCCGCATCCACATCTTTTGAAAGCCCTTGCTGAATTTGTATGGTAAGAGTGCTCCCTCCTATTATATACATTCCATTGAGTACTAAATGAATAATTTTCCGGCTAGTTCAATAGAATTTAATTAGGAGGGCAAGTAATTATGGGTGACAACTACTCAGTTTATTTTTGTACTCTTAGAGTCCTATAGTATTTTGTAATTGGGCTGAGATTTGTTGTCTGAATCTAGATTTTATTCTTAGAGTTTCTCTCCGCAAACACCATATGTTGTCCGCCCATACTCCACACTTTGTCGGAACTCCGTCTGTAGGTTCTCCACTTGAGGTACGTATGAAGCTAACCTTGGAATTTCCGGATAGTCGTCTACACGCCTTGTTTTGTTTGCACCAGGTCAGGTCATACTCCTTTAGGACGGGTGTTTTTTACTTTTTTTGCTGGGAGGCTTAGCGATGTAATATGACGATGTTCTTCAGTCAACACTACTACAGAATGCTCCTCCCTTTACTTACTTGTATCTGTAGGGTGCCCAGTAGTTTGTTCTACTACTGAAAGTATTTTCTTCAGTTGCGGAAATGTAAGCTTGGGTACCAATTTTACACCAAATTTGTGTCAAACTATCGATAGTGAATGTCTAAACTTGAATGCTAGACCTACTTATGGTTAATAGATCTTGTTGTTATCAAGACTCAACTATGGATGTCAAAATGTAGATACTGGATTTCTAAACCTGAGTGCTAGACCTACTTATGGTTAATAAATCTTGTTGTTCTCATGACATAACTATAGATGAACAATTTTGCAAACTTTGTCTATTGCCATACACTCAAGCAAGCACCTCTTTGAGTTGTACTTGCCAGACTTAGGAGTTAGTTAATCCTCTTTGTTCCTATTGATGCACATGAATTTGGATATATGATTATTGGTTCATGTTTGATCTCTGATATACCCGTGAAGAGGTCGAGAAGGTGGACCTACAATTAAGCACCTGTTGTACTGGGTCGGTATATGACATATTCTCTATTACCTGAGTCAACACCCACTGCAGAGCATAGGGCTTGAACATGGGTAGCAGGATGGGTGCGCGCCCACGCATACACCTATTTTAAACACGATGACCCATTTATCAACTAATCATAATTCATAATGACATGACCTCTTCGAAGCATGCTATTTGCATAGTATCTTGAACGATGTTATGAAAGATAAAATAATAACTATAAGAACTGAAGTTTGTTCAGTCTCTTTGTGCAACCAGTCATGCCATGGCTTTTCATAATTAGGTAAATAAATAGATTAATCATTAGGTAAAGATATACTGATATTTATTTGCAATGATTTGATCTTTCCTTTCACCTCCCTGTTCTTCTTGCTGGTGGTTTTGATTTTAATCAAGCAGTCCAAAAGTCTATTGGTAAACAATTTTGTGTTATGTTGCGTTTGTATAGCGGATCTAATTAACAATTTGGGATCTAGAAAAATGATAAAATCATTGTGTTCCAATTCAATTAGAGGCTTATTTGATACCTATCATATTCTTCGTTTGTTATTCAGCTTGTTGTTGTGTGTATGTAGCAAAATCCAAGATGTTATAGCTGAAGCAGCTTTTGTTCGATCTTGCTCTTCTGTTCATTTTCTTCATTTTTATTATGACAACAACATTGTTGTTTAATTATGGCTGATGTGTATGCCAGAAATAGGCAGATCCAGTAATGGTTAATTAGATTAGAATGTAAATTTTTGTCATGCCATCACAATGCTTGTGCTGAAGTTCAATACATAGGGAATCAACTGAGCTATCATTTGTCTATCATTAGTTTATTTTTCTTCTTTCCATTGGATGAAGTGTAGAGTCTTTTCTTGGTCTTTTGATGGTCTGCTAGAGTGTGTTTTGACAATGCTTTAGGCCATGTTTGGATGCTCAGTTTTCTAAACCACAGTTTTAAATTCTTTGACGTGTTTGCTATCATGTAATACAGTAGTTTCATAAACCGAAGTTCCAGTATCGTGGTATTTTTGGAGTATTTGAAAAAGATCTCAACATCTCTTTATTCTAAACCAAAACTAGAAAGCTTTGGTATTAGTAACTCAAGTATTCACAGCACATGCATTGGAATACTGATGTATTAAATTACTATAGTTTCATAAATCAAAGTTCCAGTATCTGTTTGGTTATGGCAAGTATCAATGTGAATTTTTTATTCTTGTAGTTGCTACACTGGTACTTTAAGTTATTTCTATTGCAGAAATAATATTCAATTTAGAGACATAGACATAGCAGAGGCGACCATGTTGTATCCAAGGTGGCATCCCCACATCATTCAAATTCCTTTTCTCGGTGATGCATAGATGAACTTAATTTGGCAGGTGTAGAGTGGTCGGCAGAGGATATTACTATTGTGGCATGGGTTCACTTTATATATACAAGTGCAGTGTTACCTTTAGAAATTTCAAGGAAGTATTTTCTGGTGTTTTCTCGCTCCTGATTGTAGTCAATCCTTACGAAGGATGGTGTATGGACTAGGCAGCCGTCATGTTCAACTCAACAAGATTATTTTTGGAAGTTTTAATCATTTCCTTGCGCAGGTGCGATTGAATGATCACTCGCCTAAGGATTGACCATGTTTGAACACACAGATGACGTGGATGTGTGGGGTCTTTAGGCATGTTTATCAGACTAGCAGCGTGTGATTTTTTTCTCCCGTTGCAACGCACGGGCCCTTTTGCTAGTGATTAATAAAAATATAGCTCCAAGTAAAATACCGATGGTTGTTAGAAGAAAGAGGGGATGCCTTCCAGGGCATCCCCAAGCTTAGTTGCTTGGTTCTCCTTGAATATTAACTTATGGTGCCATGGGGCATCCCCAAGCTTAGGCTCTTTTCACTTCTTATTCCTTCATCCATCGCGATCTCACCCAAAACTTGAAAACTTCAATCACACAAAACTAAACTAAACATTCGTGAGATCCCTTAGTATAATAAAGAAAATCACCACTGTAAGTACTGTTGCAAACCCATCCATATTTTATTATTGCATTATATCTACTGTATTCCAACTTTACCATGGCTTATACCCCCGATAGAATCCATAGATTCATCAAAATAAGCACACAATGGAGGGAAAACAAAATCTATCAAAAACAGAACAGTTTTAGTAATCTGGACTTCGACCATACTTCTGTAACTCCAAAAATTCTAAACAATTAGGACAATGTAGGCAATTTATTTATCAATCTTGTGTAAACTATTTAGAATTTTTTGTTGCTTCTGTGATTTTCCAACAAGATCAAAGCAACTATCACCCAAGATGATCCCAAATGCTTTACTTGTTACAAACACAAACTGAAACATAAAAACACAACCATAACAGAGGCATAATTGTGGAAAAACTCAAGAACAGAAAGAAAAAGGAAAAAATAAACTTTATTCATTGGGTTGCCTTGTAACAAGGGCTATCGTTTTATGCCCCTATCTAGGCATTGATAATTTTAATGATGCTCACATTAAAGATAGTAATTGAAACACAAAGAGAGCATCATAAAAACTGCGACAAACACATTTAGGTCTAACAGATTTCCTATACATAGGCATTCTATGAGGAAACAAATCATCAAGGCCTGCAAAACTAGCATATGCAAAGGAGAAGGATAAAGCATTGACGATCTCAACATAACGAGAGGTCATTTAGTAACATGAAAATTTCTACAACCATATTTTCCTCTCTCATAATAATTACATGTAAGATCATAATAAAATTCAACAATATAGCTATCATATAAAATTTTCTTTTCATGATCCACATGCATAAAAGTTTTATAATCTTCCAAGATAGTGGGATTAACATCAACTAAAGTCATTACCTCTCCAAACCCACTTTTATCATAAGATTGAAACACTCTCCAAATATGTCGGATTATTTTTAGCTAAATTTAACACTCCTCCAGACCGACTTTTAATATCATTGGAAGCATATTCATCATGAGGTTTAAACAAGTTTTCAAGATCATAAGAATCATTATCACCCCAATCATGATCATTGCGATAAGTAGTCGACATAGCAATATTAGCATCTCTAAGCTTGGGCTTTTGCATATTATTAGCATAATTGACATTAATATAATTTATAATAACATCATTGCAGTCATCCTTTACATACAAGGGCCTATCATGAATCACTTTATAAATTTCTTCTTTAACACTTCATCACAATTTTCAGATTTACGAATCTCAAGCAAAACTTCATAAAGCTAATCTATTGAACTCAACTCACTAGAGATTAGTTCATCATAATTGGATCTTTTAAAAAGATTAGCAAGTGGATGAGGATCCATATCAATAGATTTTGAGCAAGCAAAGATGGAAGAAAATAGAAGACACATGGCAACACAAGCAAAGATAGCAAACAAGAAAACACGCAAACAAAAGATCAAAAAGGAAAAAAGGAAAACAAAAAAGAAGGCAAATAAAATGGCAATTTTTTGTGAAGTGGGGGAGATGAAAATGAGAGGCAAATGGCAAATAATGTAAATTGCAAGGAGATGATATTTGTGATTAGGAACCTGATAGATGTTGATGATGTCTCCCCGGCAACGGCGCCAGAAATTCCTTTTGATGTCGCTTGAACTACGTCGGTATTTCCCCAAAGTGGAAGGGATGATGCAGTACAGCTACCGTAGGTATTTCCCTCAGTATGAAACCAAGGTATCAATCCAGTAGGCGATCCAAGCAACACTATGTAAACTGTACCTGCACACAAAGAACAAATACTTGCAACCCGACACGTAAGAGGGGTTGTCAGTCCCTCCATAGTAAAAAGATAGATAAATTTGTGGTAGATTGGATAAATAGCTCTCGATCAAATGTGAAAGAATATAAATAATAAGAAGGTGCAGCAAGGTATTCTTGGGTTTTTGGAATAATAGATCTGAAAATAAAAGAGAATAAAAATAGATCTCAAAGAAAATATGATAAAGAATAGACCCGGGGGTCATAGATTTCACTAATGGCTTCTCTCGACAAAATAGCACACGGTGGGTAAACAAATTACTGTTGGGCAATTGATAGAATATCAAATAATTATGACGATATACAAGGCAATGATCAATATATAGGCATCACGTCCAGGATTAGGAGACCGACTCCTGCCTGCATCTACTACTATTACTCCACACATCGACCGTTATCCAACATGCATCTGGTGTATTAAGTTCATGGAGAAACGTAGTGATGCAATAAGAAGGATGACATGATGTAGACGAGATATATTCATGTAGGAATAGCCCCCATCTTGTTATCCTTAATACCAACGATATATGCGTGTGTTTATACCCCTTCTATCACTAGGAAAGAACACCACAAGTTCGAACCCATCACAAAGCACGTCTTCCCATGGCAAGAAAAATCGATCTAGTTGGCCTAACTAAACCAAACATTTGAAGAAGAAATATGAGGCTATAAATAGTCATGCATATAAGAGATCAAATGAAGACTCAAATAATATTCATGGATATAGATCTGATCATAAACTTAAATTTCATCGGATCCCATCAACCACACCGCAAAAAGGAGTTACATCGAATAGATCTCCAAGAGACCTTTGTATTGAGAATCAAAAAGAGAGAAGAAACCATCTAGCTACTGCCTATGGACCCATAGGTCTAAGGTGAACTAGTCATGCATCATCAAAGAGGCACCAACGAGGATGATGAACCCCTCCGTGATGGTGTCTAGATTGGATCTCGTGGTTCTAGAGCTTGCGGCAGCTGGAATTGTGTTTCGTTGACTCTCCTAGGGTTTTTGTTATATTTGGGAATTTATAAGACAAAGAGGCGGTGCGGGAGGTCACCGAGGTGGGCACAACCCACCTGGGCACGCCAAGGTATCTTGTGCTCACCTCGGGCCTCCCCTCTGGTACTTCTTTGGCCCACTTGGTGTCTTTTGGTCTAGAAAAAATCTAAAAAAAATCGCTACGTTTGGACTCCATTTAGTACTGATATTCTGCAAACTAAAAAACAAGAAAACAACAACAACTGACACTGGTACTATGTCAATAGGTTAGTGCCAAAAATGATATAAAGTTGCTATAAAATGATTGTAAAAGATCCAAGAATGATAATATAATAGTATGGAACAAGCAAAAATTATAGGTACGTTTGAGACGTATTAGGGGGCTCTGAGGCCGTCACCTGGGAGGGCTCGGATTGAACGAGCTCCACCTCTTTGTTCACCAGGAGGTATCCCTACTCCTGGTCTTCGGGAGCCGAGGTATTAGGCTTGGCCATAATCTCGTCGCCACCACCACCAGTGTCCGCGCCCGGTGGGGTCCTTCAGGACAGCACCTTCCCGGTCTCCCCGATGACCGAAGGAGGCGCGGAGTGCAACGCAGACCCGCTCTCCTCCAGTTCGGCTGGAGGAGAAGTCCCCTTTGAGGTTTGGTCGGTGTGGTGGGCGCACGGTGGACTACAACATAAAGGGCACATATGCTATCTGTCGTCGTTGTGGGAACCAGCTCGCCTGCCTGCGGCCGATGGCATGGCTCCCTCGACGGCCTGGTACGTCCCATCTGCAAGACCTTCGAGACAAGACCCTCGCGAGGGCCCGTAGACTCGCAAGGTGGACGCCACCAATACCTCCCGAGGGAGTGGCCTCCCCAGGCGGCCTCTCGAGGGGCGGAGATTCCTATGCAAGCACCCAGCCTCACGAGGCTGCGATGACGTGAGCCATGGCGACCAAGGCCAAGCGGGCGCCAGCTGGCATAGAGGAGGCAGTTTCCTCTTTGGTGGTAAGGAGGCAAGGACAGGCGTGGGTTCCTGAGGAATCTCCCAAAGGTTTCCATTCCAGTGCAACGAGACTAAGCCCACGAGCTCAGCAGGACGGATGTCATCACTGAGCCCACAGGTGCGTCACGACCAGGAGCTTTCAGGCAAGGACCACCTTTCATCAGGATCAGATGTACTACTTGTCCCCTTTCGAATTGGCCATTGAGCGATCCCTTCCTGCCTAAGTTTTGAGGGAAGAGGACCAAGGCCGCTATAAATATAGGTTAGCCACCACCGTAGAGAGGGATCAGATCCTTTCCACCCTCACCATCATAGCCCTAGGGAGGCTGTTCCTCCTCTGTACTTGTTCATCCTCAGCCCCTCATGAGGCCAATCCCCAATAAAGCAGGAGTAGGGTTTTACACCGCAAGGTGGCCCGAAACTGGGTTAACTACCGTGTTCATCTTCTTCCTCACTCTCACGAATCTGGCTAGGCTAGGCCCCTGAGTTCAAACCTTCTTGGGTTCGCGCAGCCCTGAATCCGACATTTGGTGCACCAGATTGGGGCGTGTCAAAGTCTTCCATTGAGTCCCACTTCGTCCCGCCATGTCGCTCCCATGGCCGATGCCCGCCGGGTCCTTGCCAAGCGCTGAGCTGCTCGCGTCGCTACCACGACGCCCGCGGGCTTTGGCGCCCGGCGCCACTCTACTTCCCTTGTGACCAATGCTGCCACAGACACTATCATCCATGAGCAGCAGGATTCGTCGCTGCCACATTCCGTGTGGTGCGACGGCCGCACCACCACTTCATCTCCCACTCCAGCTATGGCGTCATCCTCCCATGCTCGCCACGGCCCGGCGAACATGCAGGCTCCGCTGCTCATGGCGCGTGAGCTGCTGCGTTACCGTCCCACCGACGACTAGCTCAGCCACATCGCCAGGTTCGTCAGCGCCGTGGGCGAAGCCCCGGCGCCATCCCGCCAGCTTCGTCCCCCGCCATCCCAGGCCAACAACATGGCCCACGTCGCAACTCCTCCTCCTCGGCGCGGCGCCGATCTTGAGGACGTGCGTGATGCGCAAACCCGCGACCCGTCGCGCGGGGATCTAGCGCGTGAAGAAGCGAGCTGCCAGGTGGTGCGTCATCCCCAAGGCGATGCGCGTGCTACCTGTGCTGTCGTGCCAGGACCGCGCGCCGCTGGAGGAGGAGGTGCGTGGGCGTCAAGATCGAGCTCCACCCATGCATCCTGCACCAGTGAGCGTGGCGGGCTGTCGTGCGTTCACCCTAGAACTGTGCCGTCTAGCCAGGCAAGTTCAATCTGGATCTGCCTCCACACTATGACGGGAACCTTGACCCCGCGGAGTTCCTCTAGCTCTACTCGTTGTGCATCGAGGCGGCAAATGGAGATGAGAAGGTCGTGGCGAATAGGTTCCCCATGCCTCTCAAGGACGGTGCGCTCTCCTGGCTCCTGCACCTCACGGATGGTTCGATCTCCTTGTCGGACGACCTTCGCGAGCGTTTGATCGCCAACTTCCAAGGCACTCGTGATCCCGCTTCTGCGGTGGGCGACCTGCGGCCCGTAAAGCAGCAGCCAGGCAAGACCTTGCACAAGTACGTACAGCTCGCCATCATCTCGAACGTATGCCTCAAGATCCCGAAGGCCTCGGACGAAGCCATCATCTCAGTGTTCACTTATGACGTCCGGGATGTCAAGATGAACGACGAGCTCTCCATCCACGAGGATCTGTGCTTGGCCCTAGAGATGTTCAACCTGGCGAACAAGTGTGCAAGGGGCGAGGAGGGATGCCTCTCCCTCTTGGAGCTTCCTGAGGCCGACCCTGAATATAAGAAGGCCAAGGCTAAAGAGGTGAAGCGCAAGGGTCCTACCGTGCTTGCGCCTAAACCTTAGATGAAGCAAGGTCGTGACCATGATGAACCTCCCAGGGGCAACCGCCCACTATGCATCTTCTACAATGTGCACAGCCACAACACCAATGACTGCTAGGAGCTTAGGGCCCTCCACGAGGAGCGCCTTCGTCACCAACCCGAGCGTGGTGAACATGGCTAAGACCGTGGAGGAGGCCGCGGCGGAGGCCGTGGGGACAACCCCGACCCTCGTCAGGACTGGCGCGACCAGCCTCGCGAGGACTGTTAGCGCGATGAGCCTCGTGATGCGCCCTTGCACGATTAGTCTAGAGAGACCCGTACAAAGGGCAACGCCGGCCGCCCTCCACTGCCGCTACTGCCAAGGAGAAACGACGACAACCGACAGTATGAGGGGGCTAGGGGCTTCCAAGAATCTTATGCTATCGCCTGCATCCTAGGTGGTGCGCAGGCCCCAGCCTCACAGTGCATCTTCAAGCAGTTTGCTCGTTAGGTGAACGCGGCCCTCCCGAGGCTCGAGGCCACGTGTCCCCTCAAATGGTCACAATATGCTATCATCTTCGATTCCAAGGACCACCTCAAGTGCTCGGCTATCGGAGGCACGCTTCCCATGCTCTGCACGCCCACCATCAGCAACATCCTCGTCACCAGGACCCTCATCAACGGTGGCGCGAGGCTCAATGTCCTCTCCGTCGAGATGTTTGAGATGCTCCAAGTACCTTATGACTAGCTTCTTCCAACCAAGCCTTTCTTAGGGGTGACCGACGGCTCCACCATCACCCTGGGGTAGATACACCTCCCGGTCACCTTCGGCAACCGCAACAATTACCACACCGAGCTCATTGACTTTGACGTCACTCACATTGGCCTCCTGTACAACGCCATCCTTGGGTATCCGGCCCTCGCCAAGTTCATGGCGGCAATGTCCTCAAGATGCCAGGGAGTGGCGGCATCATCACGGTCGCCTGTGATAACAAGGATGCGGTGTGCTCCCTCAAGCGCACCTACCAGGCCGTGGCGGCTGACAACCCGAATGACGAGGGCGCCGTCTTGCCTCTGGAGACCATCCCCAAGAAGAAGAAGAGGCTCCTCCTTAAGAGTCGTCAGGAGGCTGGGCCACTTGCCGACAGCATCTCAGGCCCCTCGCCCGCTACTGGGGCGCTGAGGTAGTCCTGGACTAAGGGGTCCTCGGGTGTCCAGGCTATTTGATATGGGCCAGACTGGTGGGCCATGAAGATACAAGGCAGAAGACCTTTCCCTAAGTCCGAATGGGACTCTCCTTTGCGTGGATGGAATGTTTAAATGTCCAAATGTGTATTTTCCTTTCTTTGTAAACTGACTCTATACAACTCTAGGCCCCTCCGGTGTCTGTATAAACCAGAGGGTTTAGTCCATAGAGGCTATCATAATTCAAACAGGCTAGACATCTAGGGTTTAGCCATTATGATCTAGAGGTAGATCAACTCTTGTAACCCCTATACTCATCAAATACAATCAAGCAAGACGTAAGGTTTTTACCTCCATCAAGAGGGACCGAACCTGGGTAAACATTGTGTCTCCCTTCTCTCCTGTTACCTTCGATCCTCAGACGCACAGTTCGGGACCCCCTACCCTAGATCAGCCGGTTTTGACACCAACATTGGTGCTTTCATTGAAAGTTCCACTATGTCCTCGACAGATGGTTCGATCATCAACAATGATGCCGTTTCCGGGGAAACTTTCCTCCCCGTCCAGATTTTTGTGTTTGGCAGCTTCGTTCTGCATGCCAACTTGATTGGCAACCTCAAACAGAAAGATAGCTATGCTCCTGGTGATCATATCAGTTTTGGGAACCTAAATTATGTCGTTGATATCTGGGGAGACTTGATCTTATAAGGGTTCATGGCCCCGACCACCGCTCTATCCTTAGATCCGGAGCAAAGTGCCTAGTCCAAAGATGGGCGAAGTGCGCCGGAGTCTCAGCTACGAAACTCACAATCGGGGAACCGGAGGCGATTTTGTCTTCTGCCAGCCCGGAGTCAGGCTGGGTTCCCTCTATCATGGAAAGGCTGGACTTGCCACCGGACTCTAGCTCCGAATTATCGAAGCCCGCACCTAGCAAGCGTGGCTAGGAGGCCTTTGCCCTGACCAGCCTCGCGGACTCTCGTTTCCCCGTCCACCCATTGCTCTTAAACGAGACTCTAGAGTTGATGCGGTCCCTCGCCATTACAGGGGAATCACCTTCGAACTATGCCCAGCCCGGACTAAGGGCTAAGAGTAGGGAATTTTACATCCCACCCACCACCCACTTCACAGCCACCGTCGAGGACTTAACCGACGTGCTGGATTACACCTCCGAAGACATCAACAACATGGACGATGATGCTGGAGACGCACAAGGCCAAGACCCTCCGGTTACCGGACGTTGGACGGCCACCTCCAGATACGACGTGTATATGGTGGACACACCCAAAGAGGATGATGGTGCAAACAGGAAGGATCAAGTGGAGGACAAACCTGATGAGGCATCGCCGAAGCGTCGATGCCAGCGACGCCGCTCAAAATCGTGTCGTGACAAAGATAGTAATACTGGCACTAGAGACAATAACACTCCAGAGGACGCCAAAGACCCCGAAGCTCCTGTCGAGCCCACATTCGAGCAGGATGATGGGGAGGAGGGGCAAGTTAACCCCAACGATCCGGTCAGGAACGAGGATTCGGAAGATAGAAACGATCTACCGCTCTCCGAGGATGATGTCAGCCTCGGCAACGAAGATTTCATCGTGCGAAAGGAACCCCTCGAGCAGGAGCGCCTCAAGCGCCAACTAATCGCCACTGCAAGAATCCATACAAAGCAGCAGCAATGGCTCCAAGCCGAACAAGATACACTCAACGACAAATGGACCCAGTTCCTAGCTGCCGAAGACTATGGCCTACAACACCTAACAAAGATTTATCCAAAGCATCGGCTTGTCGCGAGATTTCCGCGGCCACCTATGGGACCGAGTGGCCCCATGTTGGTTCAGCAGGGCGGACGGCGCGTTGCACAAAGAGCAGACCAGTGCACGACAGTGCGTCGGAGAGCACACAAGCAATTTACCCAGGTTCGGGCCGGCGTGAAGCTTAAGACCCTGCTCCTGCTTTAGTGGATTGATGGAAGAATGAATGTGGTGGTGCGTGGTACACTTGCCGGCAAGGTTTGCCTCGAGGGCACAGTGACTACGTGTGTGTGGTGGCTTGGGGTTCTCAACTTTCAAACCTTCTAACCCCTCCTACGAGTGCCATGGGCCTCCTTTTATAGATTAAGGGGTCACCACAGTGGCAAAGTGGTCATTAACCACAGATATGATAGCGAACAATGCTATCATACCTAACTCTGCGGGCTGACATGGTGCATTAAATGCACCACTGAGTGTCACATCACTGGTCGCCCGGCAAGGCCTGTCGGGCTATCTCGCCAGCTTCGCACATGTTCTCTTGACACATCGCGGGACGGGTGTTATCTGTAGGCTTCTCTATAGGAAATGGCTACCATGTGGTGAACGACTGTCACTTAATCATCTTGCGGCTTGACACCGCTCTGATTGATGATGTGAGTCGTGCTTGAGTGGTTGGTGGGGTGGTTCTGCCACCGCAAGCCCTGGCAGCTTGCTTCTAATGGTGGCCCTACCCCTTGTCGGGCTCACCTGCCCGGCAAGGGAGGCCCTTCTCTTGCTGATATCTTGCTCCTTAGACTCGACATTGGTCCCTCGGAGCTGCATGTTGGTTCTTCAAATATCTTGCTTCTTCAATCTCTGACTTAATAAGGTGCTTCAATCTTGATCTTGTGCATGTGCATAGTAGGTGAACAGGCCTAGGGTTTGTTGCACCGACAGAAGCCCCCGGTCCTGCCCCGAACGCGCTACTGAGCGTCGTTGGGGTAGGGCCTAATAAGTGCACAGGCAAGGCTGCTGAAGGGGTTGGCCCCTTAAGTTTTCCATTGCTGCTTCACCAGCCTTGATTCCGAGCCAGTTTCCTGTTTTCCTGCATGCAGCATAGAGCCAACAGGGGTGGGGCCGCTCCAGTAATGGCACGTGAATGAGTTTGACGCACAGGGTAGAAACTGCCAATTTACTCTTCCCACAACACGCCCTTATCCTTAACCACGTATGCATCATGCATCGTGCGCGGTAGGTAATGGAGTCACGTGGCGCGGGAGGGTGCCTTTGGAAAGGGTACGCCTATGTTGAATTGGATGGAGCAACTGCCCTTCCCTGCCCGGCATATGAAAGGGAGGAGCGGAGGAGGGTGGAGTCATTCATCTCCGTGGTCCTCCTCTGCTCATCTTCTATTTCTGCTGGTCATGCTTGAGAAGGGAGCCTGGGGCCAGCCCCCGGGCTCTTGTTCAGTGCATTTGTCGCCTCACGCCAATGCTGACACTTGGGGAGTGAGCCTGGTCTGGGAGGAGGGGCTGGAGATCATCGATAATCCTAGCACTTCCCCTCCCGGAGGTCTTGGGCTGATGTCAACGAGAGGCGCGCCTTCCTGCCTGCCAAGGTGGGATGCGGTACACCTCGAGCCCCATGGCCGACTTGGCTGCTTGCTGTTTCTCCACTGGAGGCGCCGAACCGGAGTCTTGGCACTTCCCGGGAGGAGAGGTGGTGAGGAGAAAGCGAGGGAAGACGGAGAAGGCTGTTGGCAGGGGGTCAGGTCAGAGTACGATGGCATGGATGCCTTCGCCTCCGACCGTCGACCTGCCGCCTCGTGTTTTCACTCTTCCCCTCCCTCCCTGGCACCGTCATCACCAGCCTCTTCGGGTGATGGCCGGGGAGGAATGTTCTCTTGTTTCCTTCTCCTCACCTCCAGTAGTCTTCCGGCTGAGTTTTGGTGGAGGACTCCACCGGCCTCAAGCCGGGGCTTCTTGCTGGCTCTAGAGATAGCGAACAAAAGGCGCCGTCCCGTCACCCTCGCTCATATCCTTCGCAGCCTCGCCACTCCCGATCTTGTCAGGCCGTGCCCAATGGGCCCTAACGGGACCGGGGTGGGCTCCTGCCTGGGTGCTCCTTTTCTCGTCTTTTCCTCCTTCCGCCACAGTGCCTGAAGGAGGGAAAACGAAAAGAGGGGATCACGGGGCACTTATATTTTTTCAATCTTAAAGTTGTAGGCAATCGCTAAATTTTAATTCAAATAATGTAATCCTTTCATCCATGTTTGGGTTCTGTAATGCGTGTACTTGTATCTACATGTCAATGAAAGAGATAAGCCTTGCCAGGAACCCGTGCATGTATATGTCCATGAAGAGGTGGAGTGCCTCTTTATTGTAATAAACTAGTTTTCCCCCGCAGGATATCCTGCCGGCACCGTTTTTGTCTGCCGGAGAACCATGCCTGCCGGGGAACAGACTGAGGTGCTAGCGCTCCACCCACTCCCTTTTCGCCAAGGGCCACTACGACCATCCAGGTCGAAGCAACGTTTGAGCCAAGGACGGGAGCACCCTAGTTTCAAGAGAGCGTCGAGGTTTCTATGTGCACAAGTTATAGCTTACAGAACACTAATGGACAAGAGGTAAACTTATCTGTTTGGCTTGCCAGGGATCACTGTTACGTGCAATCTTCTCGTCCCTTATCGGAGTTAAGTTCACGGCAGGAACCTACAACTCCATGTGGGTGAGAATGAATGCAGGATGCAATCCTATCTATATGCATATGCAAATGCTCATGAAATGCTTATGCAGTGATTTGGGTGTGCTCGTGCATGCATGCGATCTCGATCGGGGCCCCCACAACGCTTCTTTATTTTATGTTGCATGGGGTCAATGCCACGTCTTTGTACAAGGGGTTACATGCAACTGAGGCAAGCAGCATCGCACCTTAATGGTAGTACTTACGGAGATGCTCAATATTACATGACTTTTGCAACTGTGTGTCATCCCTGGTCTCCAAATGGACTGCGCCAGGTCTGGTGACTCATACCAACCAGTAAGGACCTTCCCACTTTGGTGAGAACTTGTTTGTACCCTTGGTGGACTGAACGCGCCTAAGGACAAGATCACCTTCCTCAAAAAACCGGGCATGAACCATGCGGCTATGATAGCGACGCAGGGCTTGCTGGTAGCGTGCAGCACCCGTAGCAGCCCGGAGACGGTTCTCCTCAAGTAGCACAGCGTCATCACGCCGGTGCTGATCTTGCGCTACTTCATCATAGGCAAGCACTCGAGGGGACCCGTAAATGAGTTCCATGGGGATAACTTCTTCTTCCCCATAGACCAGGGAGAAGGGAGTCTGCCCGGTAGCTCGGTTAGGTGTCGTTCTTAGGGACCAGAGAACTACCGGCAGCTCCTCAATCCACCACCTGCCGTACTTCTGCAGTGTATCGGAAGTTCTTGTCTTGAGTCCATGAAGCAGTTCAGCATTTGCCCTCTCAGCTTGTCCATTGCTCCGAGGGTGTGCCATAGAAGTGAATGATATTTTGCATCTTAGGGTGTGAACATATTGCATGAAGGCATGGCTCATGAACTGGGTGCCCTTGTATTGTCTGTCATGATCCTTGCTGGAACTCCGAGACGACACACCAATTCTTTCAAGAACTTTATAGTTGACTGGGCAGTCACCTTTCTCACGGCAATCACCTTTCTCACAGCCGAGGATATCGAGCCCCCAGACCAAAAATGGTCATGATAGAGCGATTGTCTAAAGGTCTAGGGCAGGAAGGTGCGTTCTATTGGAATGGAACTGACAGGCTTCACATTTCGTGACGAGCTCAACTGCATCTTGGAGGGCTGTGGGCCAATAGAATCCTTTCCGGAATGCTTTCCCAACTAATGCCCTTGATCCAATGTGTGAGCCGCACAATCCTCTGTCAATCTCAGCCAGCAGTTCCTTTCCATCCTCCCGGCAGACACACTTCAATTTCACACCGTTGGGCCTCCTTTTGTACAGAGTGTCATTGACAAACTGGTACATACTGGTCCTCCGGGCTACTCTTTCAGCTTCATCCTGATTGCTAGGGAGTTCTCCTGTTCGGAGGAAGTGGACAATGTACCTTGCCCAAGTTGGAGCCTGAGACTCGGCAACGAGGACTAGCGTCACCTCCTCTGCTATGGGAGCACCAGCCCCGTACGCGGGGTCCATAGGCCCGGTCGGAGGGGGTGGTCCGGCAGGCTGTGAAGAGTTGTTTCCGGCAGGGTCTCTGCGAGGAGAGAATGGATCTGCCGGGAGAGGCTTACCGTAGTCCGTCTCTCTCCTCTTCCGAGCCATTGTGGCTGGTGATACGGAGGGTTGAGAGAAAGGGAGAACAAAAGTTCTTGGTTCCATAGGAAGCTTCTTCGCAGCAAACTTTGACAGGTGATCAGCTATGTTGTTTTCCGCACGGGGCACGTGCTCCGTTTGCAACCCGTCAAAGCGCTCCTTCAATCTCCTTACTTCCTCGACGTATGCTTCCATCAATGGGGTTTGGTAATCCTTCTTGACTTGTCTCACCATGTCAGAGCCCTAGAATTTGCTTGCCATTAGTTGCCTTAAAGCATCCATGCATCATGTCTATTTTTCAATTAAAGTTGAAATGGGGATTGTTGAAACCCTAGCATCAAAAGAATTCAACTAGGTTCAATATAAATATTTTCAATGAACCCAAATGCCCTGCAGAAAAGTTCATCATTTTTGAATTGGCTAAAAACCTCTGCCAAAAATGATGAACATATTTTTAGGCCACTCTGGATTTTTGAATTAATTCATACTATATTTGAATTGGAGCAAATAAATACTATAAATACTTTATAGCTCCAATAATTCTGATTTTTGTTGCGGGGCTTTGGAATAATCCTTTTAGTCCCTGCAAAATATATCAGAAGCAACAAAATTAGTTTGGTTCAAAAACCAAATTAAAACAAATGTCAGAAATAGAAAACAGAAACAAAATACAGAAATGAGAGAGAAAGGAATTACCTGGCGCTTACCTACAGCCCAGCGGCCCAGCTGAGCCGGCCCAGCCCACCTGGCCGAAGCGGTTGTCTTCAACCTCTGCCAGTAGGCAGAGGCAAGACAGCGCGTGCGTGCCCGAGGACACCACGCCTGCTCCCTGCCTGCTTCACCCCCCGTGCCTTCTAGCGACGCCATGGACACGCCCTGGAGCCTCCTCTCCCGCTCCCCACTCTCCCTGGACCCCTTTCCCCCTCCTCTGCTCTTCCCCGCAGCAGCACCAAACACGCCGTCGCCGCCGACACCGTTCACCGCGGCCACCGGGCCTCCCTCGTCCGTCCAGTGTGTCTAGTGGCTCCGTCGTCGTCGTCGTTTTCGTCTGCCAAGCAGAAGGAACCACGCAGATCTGCCCTAAGATGAGTGGCTCGTCATCGTTCCCCTTCTCGGATGCCGGAGATCGCCGCCGACGCCCCGCCTGCTCCAGGCCTTCCCCGAGCCCGCTTCGGCGTCCCCTGCACTCGATGTGAGCTCCACCGCCTTTCCCCTCCTCCCCGAGCTCGTTCCTGTCTTCTAGCCATGCCAGCCGCCGCACGCGAGCGCCACCGTCCGCCATGGTCGTTGCTACCGCAGCCACCGTGCACCTCCACTCGAGCTTGTGCCTCCGGCGTGCTCCTGGAGCAACGTCGAGGCCAACACAGCCTCTAGATAGCTTCCTCGTGCACTAGAACCACGCGGCCACACATGCTCGAACTCCGGCAGCCGCAAAAGAGCCACCGCCGTCAGCTCCGGCCACCCCAGCTGCTGCCGCTTGTTGCTTTGGACGGGCCTCACTCCCGCGAACCCATAGGAGCAAACCGCGCATCATATGGTGCTCCGTAGCGAGCGCACGGTGCACCTCCCCCGTCGGCCGTGGTAGTCGCCGGTTAGCCTCCGGCGAGCTAACGTGGCGACGTCTTTATCCTAGTGAAACTGATAGACGAGCCCCACCGGTTTAATTAACTAGCTAACGAAAATAGTTAGAACTAATTTAATTCAACTAGACCCATGCGTCAGCATTGACTTTGCTGACGTGTCCGTTGACCAGCCCACCTGTCAGTGACCCTGACCAGCACTGTGTCACTGACCAGTGGGACCCACTAGTCAGGTTTGACCTGGACCGCCTTTGTTGACCTGCTGACGCTAGCATGACGCAATGCTGACGCAGTTAATGGTTTTCTGGATTTAAAATAATTCAGAAATTCTAGAAAATGTTATAAACTACAAAAATTCATAGAAATTAAACCGTACTCCAATTGAAATAAATTATATATGAAAAATTATCAAAAAATGCAATCTATCCATCTTTACCATTTTCATGCATGTTAGAACAACTTATAGCTGCTGTTTAGGACAAATCATATGAATGACATTTGAATATCCACATATGGAGTTTGAATTTGAACCTTTGGTTCAAACCAACTTCATTTAATCTTGTTGCTAGTTGCATTAGCTCAAATCACATCATATGGCCACATCATGATCATGCATCATATTGTGCATTGCATTGATTGTGTTCTTCCTTGTTTGTCGGTAATTGTCCCCTCTTGGTAGACGACGTTCCGACGATGAGTTCGATGACACCGATGAAGAACTATACTATCTTCAAAAGTGCCAGGCAAGCAAAACCCCCTTGTTCATTTCGATACAATCCCACTCTCTCGCTCCTGCTCTCTTTTACTCCATTAGGACAACATCGATTCAACTGTTACATGCTGCGGTAGTTGAACCCCTTTCCTCTGCATGACCTGTCATTGCCACAGTAAATAGATGAAACCCACTAGCATGAGTAGGAGTTGTTTCAGCCCTGATGTGCCTACTCATTCATGCTTGTTTTCCAGGAGTTGCAACTAGTTTCTAGTGTTTGAAGGTTGTGTTAGTAGTCTACCAAGTGGCACGCGGTACAGGTGGGCTTGGGACAGACTAGACACCATGGCACGGTGTACCAAGCATAGATCCATCCGTCGAGGTGGGCTTGGGAACCCTGCACACATCGTTTGGGGCCGTGAGTGACACGCCGGTCGGATCTCCTTGCAGATGGAACCCGAATAGGCGATAAACCTGGACTAGAGACTTGTGTGGTTAGTCAGGTCGTGGCCGACTCCCTTGCCAGGCTTCCACTTGAAGGTTGCCGAGATACACGATGTGTACATGGTGGTAAGTGGCGAGAGCGTGTGTGAAGAAGTACACCCCTGCAGGGTTAACATCATCTATTCGAATAGCCATGTCCGCGGTAATGGACTTCTGGGTTGCCTGTACAGTTCATAGACAAGTGAAAGTGGATACTCTAAAATGTGCAAGACAAGCGTGAATTCTATGGATGGTGTTCTCGTACGAAGACGGGAGCGGATCCATAGGGTGTATTGATATGGTGAATATGTGGACTCGTGTGCGCCACCTCAAAAGAGTTACTTGCAGTCGTAGTTCAGGATAGCCACCGAGTCAAAGCTGGCTTGCTGCAGTCAAACTCCACCACCCCCTTTATTGATACTGATGCATATGTAGCTAGTTCTGATGTAAGTCTTATTGGGTACATTTGTACTCATGTTTGCCTATTTTATGTTTTGTAGAGAGACGTTAGTCTCGCTAGTAGTTCCACGTGGACTTCGACGATTAGCTTGTGACCTCAGCTACGATCTTGTACCCTTGGGAGGGTCTTGTAGATAGTCAGGCTTCTCAGCCTTTTTCATTTGTAGATGTCTGTACTCAGACACGTTAAGCTTCCGCATGTGCTTGTTGTTTGTATGCTCTGTATGTTGGGTCATGAGACCCATGTTTGTAATATCTCGCTCTTCGGAGCCTAATGAATAAATACTTTGAGTCGTAGAGTTATGTTGTGATGCCATGTTGTATTTACACATATCGAGCATATTGTGTGTATGATTGAAATGCTTGGTATGTGTGGGATCCGACAATCTAGTTGTTTATCCTTGGCAGCCTCTCTTATGGGGAAATGTAGTCTAGTGCTTCCATGAGCTATAGTAGTCCGCTACAGCCTGGTTCACTAGAGTCCTGCTAGCCCAGCACTACTGCTCAGGACACTTGACTGGCCGGCATGTGTTTCACTTCATTCCTGTGTCTGTCCCTTCGGGGAAATGTCACACGGTGACATCTGGAGTCCTGCCTAGCCTGCTACAGCCCGGGTTACCGGAGTCCTGTTAGCCCAGTGATACAGCCCGAATTCGCACGCTGCTGACCGACATGCTCGAAGTTGATTCATGTATGCCTGTCCCCATGGGTTAGTGCCGCTTTGGGTTCACGACTAGCCATGTCGGCCCGGGTTCTCTATCATATGGATGCTAGCGACATTATCATATACATGAGCCAAAAGGCACAAACGGTCCCGGGCCATGGTAAGGCGACACCCGTGGGAATACCGTGCATGAGGCCGCAAAGTGATATGAGGTGTTACAGGCTAGATCGGTGTGACTTAGAATCGGGGTCCTGACAGCTTTGGTATCAGAGCCTGACTGCCTATAGGATTGCCAAGCCAAACCGGTCGAAGTTGTGTCTAGAAATGCTTTAGTTATGTAGGGGAATTGATTGTGGAAGGGAACGTAAGGCTCTTTTTACTCTTTTACCTTATGCCCTTCTGATCTGAGTCATCCTCTTCCTTTCTACGGGGATTAAGAACTAGGCCTTCTCATCTATCTATTAGGATGACGAGTTACTATGATAGAGACTTATACGATTGATGGATTTAAGCCCCAGTTCTGTTTCTAGTACTTCCGTGTGTTCATAGTTGGTCTCAAAACCTTGATATGATGATGCTAAGTGGTTATGCCACCATTTTGCATGATGTCTCAAATCATTTTGAGCATTTACAGCCGTTATGTTGTCCGAGTCATCCCAGGTTTCTATATAATCTGATGCATTTGCAATCCTTTCTTTCCGTTCCCGATGTCCTTTATGGTCAAAATAGGCACACTAACCGGTGCGTTGAGGTAATTTATTGTCTCGACATATATGTTGGAGATATTATTATGACCGTAGGTGTTTTAGGGAGTCACCTAGTAATCTAGCAATGCTTTGTATCCCCAGTGTGATGCTTCTGGCCACCATTCTCGAAAGCATTCCGCGATGCCATTTAGTAGTAGGTATTCTACTCCTGGGTTCTTGACCCAAGATCCACTCTACTTACCTCGTGTTGATAGTGTTTCTCGTACCTTTAGGATATTAGTAATCTTTGTGATAGTCTTCGAGGTCCATGGTATATCATTCTTCCAAATACCATGAACCATCCTTGGAAGAAATTCGTTTGAATCAAAAGATCACAACCAGAGTGCTCTTAATGAGTTCTCGATTCTACATTGTGAATCTGCCAGTTCTACCTTTCTACATGGGTTGTCCAGAAGAAATGTTGAGCTTTGCTCGACATACTAATCTATGCATCCACAACTCAGAAAATTATATGTTCCCCGAGGTGTTCCTCTTCAGTTTATCCCGACCATCTTCTATCAGTTGATAGTCAAGAGTATGCGTGCATTCGTTCATCGTTGCCTTTACTCTTGCGTTCCGTCAAGCCATTCTATCTCAGAATGACTAGGAGAAACAGACTCCAGCACCTCATCCATATCCAGGATTGGGTCAAAGTAGTTGTATTCCACAAATCAAATGCCAAACCAGCTTTTGTTCTGTTCTACCTTGGAGTATTACCCTATTTATGTCAAGAATATCATAGGAATTGCACCATCTCTTATGAATTTTTGATGCAGTGATACTTATTGCCATCATTGTTCATTCCTCGGCTCCCGTGTTATTGTAACCGGAATGCCGGCAAGTGAGTCGTGATGTGTGAAATCAATACTCCTAGCAACTCCGTTGCTTGGTAGTTAATGGACAATATTCTCATTCTTAGCGTGTTGTTTATTAAATCATCATCCTAAGATTGATCGTGTTACCTAGTCCATATTTCCTGGTGCACTCTTCGATCAATGAGTTAGGATTGTGCTGGTCCCTCGCTTATTTGATCATATCGTCTTGTCCTGAAAAGCAAGATCGTTCTCGAGCTTAGTAACATATCGGTGGTTCGTGATTTTCCGAATATCTTCTCGGAAGTATTACCAGGTTGTCCCCTGACTGCTATGTTGAGTTCGTGATCTTGTTGGTTTTCCTCTAAACCACCAATTCTCCAAGATTCTGTGTTGGATACCCTGAGCTAGTTGGTTAAGCTAAACAACAACTTGGAGAGTTGGAAGATAAAAGCTTTATCTGACTTAGTTCATTCCAAGGGATATCTTTTGTGTGTGTGTGTGTTGAAGGAAGATGATATCTCCATCGATTGGTCCTTGTGATTAGTGGTCGGATTTGTTGTCTTGTCAAAACATTGATTTGAGTGTGGGCTATCGTCAAGTCAAATCAAAACCAACGATGCTCATAATGTTGTCTTACTCGTGGATGATCCTCAAACATACACCATTACATCTTTTGGTCTGACCAATACTATCACATTGTTCACATAATGGTGGAAGTCCAGTGACATGGAAATTCTGATGAGTTGTTGTTGAGCCCATCAGCAACATCTTGTCTTCTCCATGATTCGTGTTAAACATTAGGCTAGTGTTGGAAACTTTGTAAACAATGCCTTCTTGTTCCGTTCATGAAGCATATGTTTGGATGAAAGAAGTGACTTCCTCAAATTCATGTGCATTTGGAGCAAGTTGCCGCCATGGGTTCTAGAAAGATTGTTTTGTTTCCTCTGGTACCATCCCAAGTTAGTTATGCATGTGCGAATGTATTCTATGGTTTGGTAGATTAATTACCTCCACTCCATATGTATTCCCTAGCACACCAAGCCACTGATTGATTTGTTCAAGGAGAAGAAGTTCCTTCTTAAGAGCATGCCTTATGTAAGGACTTTGTTATCCTCGATGGTGGTTCCCCACCTGAACTCGGTAGTGTTTTTATTATATGACTACTACGTGGTCATGCTTGTCTAGGACAACATGATCACATGTGTTAGCAGAACCAGCTCATGTTTTGGAGCTTAGTACCATAGTCCATTTCCCGAGAATCTCGCAATGCCATCTCGTCGATTTGTGTTGCAAACTTTCATTTTCTTCTAGACTCGATGGGTCTGGAATATCCTGTTACCAACCAGATCTGAATCCCAGGCAGATATGATGGTTGGAACTTTTCCAAGATCTATGATGTAGGTCCCCGACAAGGTTGATGTTCTGGCCGACACACCTAGACAGAAGATCTATCATTGTAGTTTCTTGATTGAGCTATTTGACCATCTTCTCCATGAGGATTTAGTGTGACCTATTCTTGAAGTTGTTCCTTAGGGATCCTTGTGCTCTCAGTTTCTTCGATGATTCTATAACCATAGGAACGTTGAAAACACTCTCGACTGTTGAGTTCTTTCCCAGTTACCAGAATCATTCCCAACATTTGCATTTTGTTCCCAGCTTGCACCTCAGTTGTTGTTGTTTGGGATCATCTTCAAAAGTGGAATTACCATGGGTCGCATCCATTTCCGATGATAAGCTAAAAATCATCCATTGCGTTGTCTTCAACAAGGTACTCCACATCATCCATCCTAGTCGGAGTATGACATTCTTTCGAACCCCTTCCAATGATCGATTGTGATTACCTCAGGCTGGCATAAAGAGTTTCAATGATCTTTGTATCAAAAGTAATTCTTTTTGCCACTTAAGGGAAATGCTCTACGAGTCACCTTTCCCTAAGGTGTCCCGTTATGGAATCATGGCAATTACCTCCTCGCTACTTTGAAACCATGCACCATCCTACTCCTGCGTGGAATTGTTGCCTACCAATTTGAACCCTTGTCATCTATTACCTCCCATCTCTCTCGATGTGTGTTTTGTGTCTCAGCCCAAGAGATGTTTCAACGTCTCACTCCATGAGTTGATCTTGAGTTGCTCGATCTTTGAGAAGATCGTTTCCTATAGAGTTTCCTTCTATCGTCATCATGTTGGATGAAGAGCTCAAACGCAAAGACGTCAAGATCAATTGGAGAAATGAATCAACATCTTCGAGAAGGGCAATCGGATCATGAAGATCGTGTTAGCTTTGTGACCCCTCTGTCTTCTTACATCATGCTTGAATCTCGGGACGAGATTCTTGTTTTAGTGGGGGTGAGTTGTCACAGCCCTAGAATTTGCTTGCTATTAGTTTCCTTAAAGCATCCATGCATCATGTTTATTTTTCAATTAAAGTTGAAATGGGGATTGTTGAAACCCTAGCATCAAAATAATTCAACACGGTTCAATAAAAATATTTTCAATGAACCCAAATGCCCTGCAGAAAAGTTCATCATTTTTGAATTGGATAAAAACCTCTGCCAAAAATGATGAACATATTTTTAGGCCATTCTGGATTTTTGAATTAATTCATACTGTATTTGAATTGGAGCAAATAAATACTATAAATACTTTATAGCTCCAATAATTCTAATTTTTGTTGAGGGGCTTTGGAATAATCCTTTTAGTCCCTACAAAATATATCAGAAGCAACAAAATTAGTTTGGTTCAAAAACCAAATTAAAACAAATGTCAGAAATAGAAAACAGAAACAAAATATAGAAAGGAGAGAGAAAGGAATTACCTAGCGCTTACCTACAGCCCAGCGGCCCAGCTGTGCTGGCCCAGCCCACCTGGCCGAAGCGGTTGTCTTCAACCTCTGCCAGTAGGCAGAGGCAAGACAGCACGCGCGTGCCCGAGGACGCCACGCCTCCTCCCTGCTTGCTTCACCCCCCGTGCCTTCTCGCGACGACACGGAGACGCCCTGGAGCCTCCTCTCCCGCTCCCCACTCTCCCTGGACCCCTTTCCCACTCCTCTTCTCTTCCCCACAGCACCACCGAACACGCCGTCGCCGTCGACACCGTTCACCGCGGCCACCGGGCCTCCCTCATCTGTCCAGTGTGTCTAGTGGCTCCGTCGTCGTCGTTTTCGTCTGCCAAGCCGAAGGAACCAAGCAGATCTGCCCTAAGATGAGTGGCTCATCATCGTTCCGCTTCTCGGATGCCGGAGATCGCCGCCGACGCCCCGCCTGCTCCAGGCCTTCCCCGAGCCCGCTTCGGCATCCCCTGCACTCGATGTGAGCTCCGCCGCCTTTCCCCCTCCTCCCCGAGCTCGTTCCTGTCTTCTAGCCGTGCCAGCCACCATACCCGAGCATCGACGTCCGCCATGGTCGTTGCTCCCGCAGCCACCGTGCACCTCCACTCGAGCTTGTGCCTCCGGCGTGCTCCTGGAGCAATGTCGAGTCCAACGCAGCCTCTAGATAGCTTCCTCGTGCACTGGAACCATGCGGCCACACATGCCCGAACTCCGGCGGCCGCAAAAGAGCTCGCCGCCGTCAGCTCCGGCCACCCCAGCTGCTGCCGCTTGTTACTTTGGATGCACCTGACACCCGCGAACCCATAGGAGCAAACCGCGCATCGTATGGTGCTCCGTAGTGAGCGCACGGTGCACCTCCACCGTTGGCCGTGGTCGTCGCCGGTTAGCCTCCGGCGAGCTGACGTGGCGACGTCTTTATCCGCTAACAGTCATGCTAATTAACCCCTAGTGAAAATGACAGACGGGCCCCACCATTTAATTAACCAGCTGACGAAAATAGTTAGAACTAATTTAATTCAACTAGACCCACGCGTCAGCATTGACTTTGCTGACGTGTCTGTTGACCAGCCCACCTGTCCGTGACCCTGACCAACACTGTGTCACTAACCAGTGGGACCCACTGGTAAGGTTTGACCTGGACCGCCTTTGTTGACTTGCTGACGCTAGCATGACGCAATGCTGACGCAGTTAATCGTTTTCTGGATTTAAAATAATTCAGAAATTCCAGAAAATGTTATAAACTTCAAAAATTCATAGAAATTAAACCGTAACTCCAATTGAAATAAATTATATATGAAAAATTATCAGAAAAATGCAATCTATCCATATGTACCATTTTCATGCATGTTAGAGCAACTTATAGCTGCTGTTTAAGACAAATCATATGAATGACATTTGAATATCCTCATATGGAGTTTGAATTTGAACCTTTGGTTCAAACCAACTTCATTCAATCTTTTTGCTAGTTGCATTAGGTCAAATCACATCATATGGCCACTTCATGATCATGCATCATATTGTGCATTGCATTGATTGTGTTCTTCCTTGTTTGCCGGTATTTGTCCCCTCTCGGTAGACGACGTCTGACGATGAGTTCGATTACACCGATGAAGAACTATACTATCTTCAGAAGTGCCAAGCAAGCAAAACCCCCTTGTTCATTTCGATACAATCCCACTCTCTCGCTCCTTCTCTCTTTTACTGAATTAGGACAACATCGATTCAACTGTTACATGTTGCGGTAGTTGAACCCCTTTCCTCTGCATGACCTGTCATTGCCACAGTAAATAGATGAAACCCACTAGCATGAGTAGGAGTTGTTTCAGCCCTGATGTTCCTACTCATTCATGCTCGTTGTCATGCCTGCTATTGCTTAGAGTTGTGTCAGGTCCGATTCATCGGAGATGAGTTGGAAAGTTGTGAACATGTCCTACTATTGAGAGCTAAGGTGTGAACACGATTTGGTAAAGGTAGCGGTGAGAGGCCATGTAGGAGTACATGGTGGGTTGTCTCATTGCAGCCGTCCTCAGGAACTGAGTTCTGTGTTCGTGATCCATGAACAGTTACTACCACACATTGGAATGCTTAAGTGCCCCTCTCGACTTATTAATCAACCTGATCTCTGTCTAGGAGTTGCAACTAGTTTCTAGTGTTTGTAGGTTGTGTTAGTAGTCTACCAAGTGGCACCCGGTACAGGTGGGCTTGGGACAGACTAGACACCATGTCACGGTGTACCAAGCGTAGATCCATCCGTCGAGGTGGGCTTGGGAACCCTGCACACATCGTTTGGGGCCGTGAGCAACACCCCGACCGGATCTCCTTGCGGATGGAACCCGAATAGGCGATAAACCTGGACTAAAGACTTGTGTGGTTAGTCAGGTCGTGGCCGACTCCCTTGCCAGGCTTCCGCTTGAAGGTTGCCGAGATACACGATGTGTACATGGTGGTATGTGGCGAGAGCGTGTGTGAAGAAGTACACCCCTGTAGGGTTAACATCATCTATTCGAATAGCCGTGTCAGCGGTAAAGGACTTCTGGGTTGCCTGTACAGTTCATAGACAAGTGAAAGTGGATACTCTAAAATGCGCAAGATAAGCGTGAGTGCTATGGATGGCGTTCTCGTAGGAAGACGGGAGCAGATCCATAGTGGTGTATTGATATGGTGAATATGTGAACTCATGTGCGCCACCTCAAAAGAGTTACCTGCAGTCGTAGTTCAGGATAGCCACCGAGTCAAAGCTGACTTGCTGCAGTCAAACTCCACCACCCCCTTTATTGATACTCATGCATATGTAGCTAGTTCTCATGTTTGCCTATTTTATGTTTTGCAGAGAGATGTCAGTCTCGCTAGTAGTTCCGCGTGGACTTCGACGATTAGCTTGTTACCTCAGCTATGATCATGTACCCTTGGGAGGGTCTTGTAGATAGTCAGGCTTCTCAGCCTTTTTCATTTGTAGATGTCTGTACTCAGACACGTTAAGCTTCCGCATGTGCTTGTTGCTTGTATGCTCTGTATGTTGGGTCATGAGACCCATGTTTGTAATATCTCGCTCTTCGGTGCCTAATGAATAAATACTTTGAGTCGTAGAGTTATGTTGTGATGCCATGTTTTATTTACACATATCGAGCATATTGTGTGTATGATTGAAATGCTTGGTATGTGTGGGATCCAACAATCAGTTGTTTATCCTTGGCAGCCTCTCTTATGGGGAAATGTATTCTAGTGCTTCCATGAGCCATAGTAGTCCACTACAGCCCAGTTCACCGGAGTCCTGCTAGCCCAGCACTACTGCTCAGGACACTTGACTGGCCGGCATGTGTTTCACTTCGTTCCTGTGTCTGTCCCTTCGGGGAAATGTCACGCGGTGACATCCGGAGTCCTGCCTAGCCTGCTACAGCCCGGGTTACCGGAGTCCTGTTAGCCCAGTGCTACAGCCCGGATTCGCATGCTGCTGACCGACATGCTCGAAGTTGATTCATGTATGCCTATCCCCATGGGTTAGTGCCGCTTTGGGTTCACGACTGGCCATGTAGGCCCGGGTTCTCTATCATATGGATGCTAGCGACACTTTCATATACGTGAGCCAAAAGGCGCAAACGGTCCCGGGCCATGGTAAGGCGACACCCGTGGGAATACCGTGCGTGAGGCCACAAAGTGATATGATGTGTTACAGGCTAGATCGGTGTGACTTAGAATCAGGGTCCTGACACACCACGAGTTGTGAATCTCCTTGAATGATCAGCTTCTTAATTCCCAATTCTGCTGCAATCTTGAGCCCGGCAAGGAGCCCTTTATACTCTGTTGTATTGTTGGTGGCTTCTTCTTGGGCAAAGTGCATCTGGACGACATACTTCAAGTGCTCCCCGGAGGGGGCAACAAGAAGCATGCCAGCTCCTCCACCTTGTAGGGAAAAAGCACCATCAAAATACATAATCCATTCTTGGGGTGATTCTTTGCTAGGGAGAGCTATCTCTGTCCTTTCCTCATCAGGGGCGGGCATAAATTCTGCAATAAACTCTGCCAAATCCCTGCTCTGGATAGTTGATGTGCTCTCAAACTTCAAACCAAAGCTAGATAACTCCAAAGCCCATTCCACTATTCTGCCAGTTGCATAAGGGTTTCGGAGTATCCTTTGCAGCGGGAAACGAGTGACAACCGCGATCTCATGTGCTTGGAAGTAGTGGCGCAGTTTCCTAGAGGCCATAATGAGACCAAAGATCAACTTTTGCATGCTAGAGTACCTCGATCTAGCCCCTTGTAACAAGGAGCTGACGAAGTACACTGGGCGCTGCACCACTTTCTTCATTGCCGCGTCCTTGGGGTTGCTCTCGCTGCTGTGCTCATCGCTGTCCTGATCCTTTCCTGACTCTGCCGTGATCTTGCAACTTTCTGCCTCATCCACCTCTCGCTGCTCTACCAAAGCTGCACTGATCACTTGGTTGGTTGCCGCCAAGTAAAGCAACAACGGCTCTTGGGGTTTGGGTGCAACCACGGTAGGCATAGATGATAGGTAGGCTTTCAATTCCTGTAGAGCTGAATCTACTTCCGGGGACCACTTCATTGGCTCCGCGTTCTTCAAAACCTTGAAGAACGGCAGGGCATGCTCGGCAGACTTGGAGATGAATCTGTTTAGCGGGGCAACGCGTCCCGTCAAGCGCCTCACATCTTTAATTGTCCTTGGCTCTTGGATCTACTCAATGGCCTTGATCTTGTCGGGGTTGGCTTCGATCCCCCGATGGGACACGAAGAACCCAAGTAGCTTGCCGGAGGGAACACCAAATAGACACTTCTCTGGATTAAGCTTCAGATTGACCTTGGGCAGATTAGAAAATGTCTCTTCCAAATCCTGGATAAGGGTGGCCTTATCCTTGGTTTTGACCACAATATCATCCATACAGGCTTCTATATTTCTGTGCAACTGTGCCTCAAAATCGATCTGGACTTCCCTTACAAAAGTGGACCCGACACTCTTTAATCCAAACGGCATGCGAACAAAGCTGTATGTACCACATAGAGTGATGAATGATGTATTCTCTGCATCTTCCTTGGACATGAAGATCTGATGATATCATCAGTATGCATCAGAAAGGAGATCAAATCACATCCTGAAGTAGAATCCATGATCTGGTCGATGCGCGGCAAGGGAAATGGGTCCTTCGGGCAAGCCTTGGTGAGGTTTGTGAAATCAATGCAAAGCCTCCACTTCTCGTTAGGTTTCCAGACCACTACTAGATTTCCTAACCATGTAGGATGCAGTACTCCTCTGACCAAACCAGCTGCCTCTAACTTCTTGATCTCTTCGGCAATGAACTACTGCCTCTCCAAGGCCTGCTTCCGTACTTTCTGCTTGACGGGTGATAACCCACAAGTATAGGGGATCGCAACAGTTTTCGAGGGTAGAGTATTCAACCCAAATTTATTGATTCGACACAAGGGGTGCCAAAGAATATTCTCAAGTATTAGCAGCCGAGTGGTTCATTCAACCACACTTGGATAACTTAATAACTGCAGCAAGGTATTTAGTAGAAAAGTAATATGATAGTGGTGGTAACAGTGGCAAAAGGTAACGGTAGCGAAAGTAATTTTTTTGGTGTTTTATAGTGATGATAACAATAGCAATGGAAAACTAAATAAGCGAAGAACAATATATGGAAAGCTTGTAGGCAATGGATCTGTGATGGAGAATTATGTCGGACGTGGTTCATCATGTAACAGTCATAACATAGGGTGACACAGAACTAGCTCCAATTCAGCATTGTAATGTAGGCATGTATTCCGAATATAGTTATACGTGCTTATGGAAAAGAACTTGCATGACATCTTTTGTGCTACCCTCCCGTGGCAGCGGGGTCCTAATGGAAACTAAGGGATATTAAGGCCTCCTTTTAATAGAGTACCGGACAAAACCATTAACACATAGTGAATACATGAACTTCTCAAACTACGGTCATCACCGGGAGTGGTCACGATTATTGTTACTTTGGGGTTGCGGGATCAAAACACATAGTAGGTGACTATAGACTTGCAAGGTAGGATCAAGAACTCGCATATATTCATGAAAACATAATAGGGTTCAGATCTGAAATCATGGCACTCGAGCCCGAGTGACAAGCATTAAGCATAGCAAAGTCATAGCAACATCAATCTCAGAACATAGTGGATACTAGGGATCAAACCATAACAAAACTAACTCGATTACATGATAAATCTCATCCAACCCATCACCGTCCAGCAAACCTACGATGGAATTCCCCTCTCCGGAGCCCCGAACGTACTCCAGATCAGCCCTCCCGAGAGAGTTTTGGGCTTGGCGGCGGCTCCGTATCGTAAAACACGATGAATCTTTCTCCTTGATTTTTTTCTCCCCGAACACGAATATATGGAGTTTGAGTTGAGGTCGATGGAGCTCCAGGGTCCCATGAGGCAGGGGGGCGCGCCCCCACCCTTGTGGCTATGGTGTGGGCCCCCTGGCCTTGATTCTTTGCCAGTATTTTTTATTATTTCCAAAAATAATCTCCGTGGAGTTTCAGGTCATTCCGAGAACTTTTGTTTCTGCACATAAATAACACCATGGCAGTTCTACTGAAAACAGCGTCAGTCCGGGTTAGTTCCACTCAAATCATGCAAGTTAGAGTCCAAAACAAGGGCAAAAGTTTTTGGAAAAGTATATATGACGGAGACATATCAACTCCCCCAAGCTTAAACCTTTGCTTGTCCTCAAGCAATTCAGTTGACAAACTGAAAGTGATAAAGAAAAACTTTTACAAACTCTGTTTGCTCTTGTTGTTGTAAATATGTAAAGCCAGCATTCAAGTTTTCAGCAAGGATTATGAACTAACCACATTCATAATAATACTTAGGTGTCATGTTTACTCATAATGACTGACTAGAAATTGTAATTCATGGTAAAAGAGATCCAGTCAAGTCATACTCAATGTAAACTAACATTAATGAATGTAAATTACAATGGTACTCTCCAACTGGTGCTTGTAAATAAGAGGGTGATGACTCAACATAAAAGTAAATAGATAGGCCCTTCGCAGAGGGAAGTAGGGATTTGTAGAGGTGCCAGAGCTCGATTTGGAAATAGAGGTGAATAATATTTTGAGCAGTATACTTTCATTGTCAACATAACAACCAAGAGATGGCGATATCTTCCATGCTACACACATTATAGGCGGTTCCCAAATAGAATGGTATAGTTTATACTCCCCCTCCACCAACAAGCATCAATCCATGGCTTGCTCGAAACAACGAGTGCCTCCAACTAACAACAGTCCCGGGGGAGTTTTGTTGGCAATTATTTTGATTTGATTTGCATAAAGCATGGGACTGGGCATCCCGGTGACCAGCCATTTTCTCGTGAGTGAGGAGCGGAGTCCACTCCTCTTAAGAATAACCCGCCTAACATGGAAGATACGGACAGCCCTAGTTGATACATGAGCTATTCGAGCATACAAAACAGAATGTTTATTTGAAGGTTTAGAGTTTGGCACATACAAATTTACTTGGAACGGCATGTAGATACCGTATATAGGTAGGTATGGTGGACTCATGTGGAACAACTTTGGGGTTTATGGAATTGGATGCACAAGCAGTATTCCTGCTTAGTATAGGTGAAGGCTAGAAAAAGACTAGGAAGCGACCATCTAGAGAGCGACAATAGTCATGAACATGCATTAAAATTAATCAACACCGAATGCAAGCATGAGTAGGATATAATGCACCATTAACATAAATATCGTAGAGGCTATGTTGATTTTGTTTCAACTACATGCGTGAACATGTGCCAAGTCAAGCCACTCGAATCGTTCAAAAGAGGATACCACCCTATCATACCACATCACAACCATTTTAATAGCATGTTGGGACGCAAGGTAAAGCATTATAAGCTCCTAGCTAATTAAGCATGGCACGAGCAACTATAATATCTAATTGTCATTACAAACATGTTTATTCATAATAGGCTGAATCAGGAACGATGAACTAATCATATTTACAAAAACAAGAGAGGTCGAGTTCATACCATCTTCTCCCATCTCAATCAGTCCATCATATATCGTCATAATTGCCTTTCACTTGCATGACCGAATGATGTGAATAAATATAATAGTGCACGTGCATTGGACTAAGCAGGAATCTGCAAGCATTCAATAAGCAGGAGAAGACAAGGCAATATGGACTCTTGGTTAAATCAACAGTAATGCATATAATAGCCCCTTTAACAATTTAATTATGGTCTTCTCCTATCAACCCCCAAAGAAAAGAAAATAAATAAAACTATTTACACGGGAAAGCTCCCAACAAGCAAAAGAAGAACAGGAAATCTTTTTGGGTTTTCTTTTTAATTACCACTACAAGCATGGAAATTAAAACTAGCTAAAAACTACAACTAATTTTTTGTTTTTCTTAAGGTTTATTTCAAACACACAAGAAGAAAGCATAAAAAGAGAAAATAAACTAACATGGATATTACAGTGAAAGATTATGAGCACCGATATCTAGCAATGAGTGTGTGAACATGAATGTAATGTCGGTGAGAAATACGTACTCCCCCAAGCTTAGGCTTTTGGCCTAAGTGGGTTTATTGCCACGGATGGCCTGGCGGATATCCAAAGTTGTAGTTGGGGTCGTACTGTGATGGATAGTCAGATTGCCACTGGCTGGCGATCACCTCTGGATCCCACCGGTAATCAGACTGTCGTGGAGGATCAAATTGTGGTTCCGGAACTGGCGCTGCAGCTGATGTAGGGTTCCGGTAGGCGTGAATGGCCTCCAACGGAACAAGGTACTTGCCTGCAGATAAATCAAAAAAGGAAGGAGCAGGCAGGGTAATAGTCTCAGGATGATGTTTATCAAAGAACAATGTGTATTTAAGCTCATTTTCCCTATTCTTAACAATAAAATCATGTGCTACCATACTCTTATAATCTAAATAAACAGTAGGCATCAATTTTTATTCCTTTTAATAGAGCCTAATAGGTATGTTATAGTATGCAGCAAGGCGTGAAACATAGACACCTCCAAAGATGGGGCCCTTTGTACGGTTCAGACTTAACCATTTGGCAATAATACCGCCCATACTAACAGAGTCGTCACGGAATAAACCATGGAACAAAATAATAATATCAGGAACACTAAGGTTTCCACAGTTTCCACGACCAATTAAGCAACAACAAGCAAATATTGCAAAGTAGCATAAAATAGGAAAATGTATGCTAGTGATTCTTGCATCGGAAACTTTCCTAGTTTCCCCTATAGTAATAGTGTCAATAAACCCGTCCACATCTCTACGATGTGGTTCCTATAAGCTACCCTCGAAAGGTATTTTGCAAACCCTGCAAAATTCATATAGTGACATCTTCTTAACCACATCATATAAATGAAACTCTACTGAAGGAGGTGATTCCCTAGGATAATAGTGGAAGTTTTGCACAAAAGTATTGGTGAGTAAGAGATACTGTTCGCGTTTGTCGCGGAGTAAGTCGGTGAGGCCTGCATTCTTAGCCAATTCATAAAAATCATCATAAATCCCGGCTGCTCTCAAAAAATCATCGAAAGGCCATTCACATGGCCGAACCTCCGCCGTGTGAGGCAGATTATATTTGGGCCTCTCTGCTTCTTCATTTTGCTTTTCCTTCGAGCTTTGGATCGATGAGCCCCTCAAAAGTCTCTTCATTATTTTCTAAAAAATTCTGAAATTTTTAGTAACTTCAAATAAAAGTGAACCAAGCTCAACAAAATTGATAGCAACTACTCGTACAAGTGCCTAGGACCTATATCATGCATTACAACTACATGGAACCATATAAATTTGACATGTAAGCTCAAGAACATGGTCACCTAGGCAGCACAAATTTGCAATGAATAAAGTACTAGAACAAAAACTAATTGGACCAATGGAGGAGTCACATACCAAGGAACAATCCCCCAAAGCAGTTTTGTGAGAGATGCTTTGAGAAAGGAGATCGAAAATCCCAGCAAAATGAGCTAGAACTCGTGCTTGAGCTGGATGGTGATTTTTTGGGGAGGAAGAAGAAGTGTGTGGGTGCAGGAATAACTGGAGGGGAGCCATCATGGGCCCATGAGGTAGGGGGCGCGCCCAGGGGGTGGGCGCGCCCTGGACCCTCGTGGCCAGGTGCCAGCTCCCACTGTTGTGTTCTCAGTGCCAGATATTCTCAAATATTACAGAAAAAATCATATTAAATTGGCAGAGCATTTGGAGAACTTTTATTTTCGGGGTATTTTTATATTGCACGGATAATTCGGAAAACTGACAAAAAGTACTATTTTTACTTTATTTCAACTAAATAACAGAAAGTAAAAGGAGGGTAGAGAAGGTTGTGCTTTCTAACTTCATCCATCTCATGCTCATCAAAAGGAATCCACTAACAAGGTTGATCAAGTCTTGTTAACACACTCATTTCGAGTAACATGAAACCAGATAAATTTCGAATGACACTATGTTACCTTAACGGGGATATGCACATCCCCAACAATAAGAATATCATATTTCTTCTTGACAGTAGGAAGAGGAAATTCAAAACCTCCAAAAATAATCAATGGAATTTTTCCAATAGAATTGATACTGTGGACTTGAGGTTGTTTCCTCAGAAAGTGTACCATATGCTCATTACCATTAACATGAAAAGTGACATTGCCTTTGGTGCAATCAATAACAGCCCCTTCAGTATTCAAAAAGGGTCTTCTAAGAATAATAGACATACTATCGTCCTCAGGAATATCAAGAATAACAAAGTCCGTTAAAATAGTAACGTTTGGAACCACAACATGCACATCCTCACAAATACCGACATGTATAGCACTTGATTTATCAGCCATTTGTAAAGATATTTCAGTAGGTGTCAACATATTCAAATCAAGTCTATGATATAAAGAGAGAGGCATAACACTAACACCGGCTCCAAGATCACATAAAGCAGTTTTAACATAGTTTCTTTTAGTGGAGCATGGTATAGTTGGTACTCCTGGATCTCCAAGTTTCTTTGGTATTCCACCCTTAAAAGTGTAATTACCAAGCATGGTGAAAATTTCAGCTTCCGGTATATTTCTTTTATTAGTAACTATATCTTTCATATATTTAGCATAAGGATTCATTTTAAGCATATTAGTCAAACGCATACGCAAAAAGATAGGTCTAATCATTTCAGCAAAGCGCTCAAAATCCTCACCATCCTTTTTCTTGGATGGCTTAGGAGGAAAAGGCATGCGTTTCTGAACCCAAGGCTCTTTTTTTTTGCCGTGTTTCCTAGCAACAAAGTCTCTTTTATCATAACGTTGATTCTTTGATTGTGCGTTATCAAGATCAACAGCAGGTTCAGCTTCTACATCATTATCATTGCTAGGTTGAGCATCAACATGAACATTATCACTAGTTTCATTTTCATTATCAAATTGTGTTTCAGCATCAGAAATAGAGATATCATTGGGATTCTCAGGTGTGTCAATAACAGGTTCACTAGAAGCATGCAAATTCCTATCATTTTTCTTTTTCTTCCTCTTAGAAGGAGTAGGTGCATTAATATCATTTCTCTGAGAATCTTGCTCAATTCTCTTAGGATGGCCCTCAGGATATAAAGGTTCCTGTGTCATTTTACCACCTCTAGTCATAACTATAACAACATTATCATTTTTCTTACCATTTAATTTATTGAGCAAATCATTCTGAGCTTTAAGTACTTGTTGTACTTGAGTGGTAACCATAGAAGCATGTTTACTAATGAGTTTAAGTTCACCTTTAACTCTAGACATATAATCACCCAAGTGTTCAATCATATAAGCATTTTGTTTCATTTGTCTACCAAAATAAGCATTGAAGTCTTCTTGCTTAGCCATAAAGTTATCAAACTCATCCAAACATTGGCTAGCAAACTTAGTAGGAGGGATTTCAGCTTTATCATATCTATAGAGAGAATTTACCTTTACTACCTATGTCGGGTTATCAAGACCATGTGTTTCTTCAATAGGTGATGGATTAAAACCATATATTTCCTCAACAGGCGGTAAATTAAGACCATGTATTTCTTCAATAGGAGGTAAATTCTTAACATCTTATGCTTTAATACCCTTTTTCATGGATTTCTTTGCCTCTTGCATATGACTGAGAAATAGAACACCCCTTTTCTTCGAAGTTGGTTTAGGAATAGGCTTGGGAGCTGGCTCAGGAAGTGTCCAATTATTTTCATTTGTCAACATATTATTCAATAGAATTTCAGCTTCATCTGGTGTTCTTTCCCTGAAAACAGAACCAGCACAACTATCCAGGTGGTCTCTGGAAGCATCGGTTAGTCCATTATAAAAGATATCAAGTATTTCATTTTTCTTAAGAGGATGATCAGGCAAAGCATTAAGTAATTGGAGAAGCCTCCCCCAAGCTTGTGGGAGACTCTCTTCTTCAATTTGCACAAAATTATATATATCCCTTAAGGAAGCTTGTTTCTTATGAGCAGGGAAATATTTAGCAGAGAAGTAATAAATCATATCCTGGGGAGTACGCACACAACCAGGATCAAGAGAACTAAACCATATCTTAGCATCACCATTTAATGAGAACGGAAATATTTTAAGAATATAAAAGTAGCGAGTTCTCTCATCAATAGTGAACAGGGTGGCTATATCATTTAATTTAGTAAGATGTGCCACAACAGTTTCAGATTCATAGCCATAAAAAGGATCAGATTCAACCAAATTAATTATATCTGGATCAATAGAGAATTTGTAATCCTTATCAGTAACAAAAAGAGGTGAAGTAGCATAAGAAGGATCATATTTCTTTCTATCATTCAGAGTTTTTTGTTTAAGCTTAGCTAATAATTTCTTAAAATCAATTCTATCATTGCATGCAAGAAAGTCTCTTTTAGTTTCTTCATCCATAACATAGCCCTCAGGCACAACAAGCAATTCATATTTATTAGGAGAGCCTTCATCATCACTTTCATCAATATTATCAGTATCAATAATTTCATTTTCTCTAGCCCTAGCAAGTTGTTCATCAAGAAATTCACCAAGTGGCACAGTAGTATCAAGCATAGAAGTAGTTTCATCATAAGTATCATGCATAGCAGAAGTGACATCATCAATAATATGTGACATATCAGAATTAATAGTAGAAGCAGGTTTAGGAGTCGCAAGCTTACTCAAAAAAGAAGGTGAATCAAGTGCAGAGCTCGATGGCAGTTCCTTACCTCCCCTCGTAGTTGAGGGATAAATTTTTGTTTTCACGTCTTTCAAGTTCTTCATAGTGACCAGCAGATATAAATCCCAAGTGACTTAAATAATAGAGCTATTCTCCCTGCAACGGCGCCAAAAAATAGTCTTGATAACCCACAAGTATAGGGGATCGCAATAGTTTTTGAGGGTAGAGTATTCAACCCAAATTTATTGATTCGACACAAGGGGAGCCAAAGAATATTCTCAAGTATTAGTAGCTGAGTTTTCAATTCAACCACACCTGGATAACTTAATATCTGCAGCAAGGTATTTAATAGCATATTAATATGATAGTGGTGGTAACGGTGGCAAAAGGTAACAGTGGCAAAAGTAATATTTTTGGTGTTTTATAGTGATGATAACAATAGCAACGTAAAAGTAAATAAGCGAAGAACAAAATATGGAAAGCTCGTAGGCAATGGATCAGTGATGGAGAATTATGCCGGATGTGGTTCATCATGTAACAGTCATAACAACGGGTGACACAGAACTAGATCCAATTCATCAATGTAATGTAGACATGTATTCCGAATATAGTCATACGTGCTTATGGAAAAGAACTTGCATGACATCTTTTGTCCTACCCTCCCGTGACAGCGGGGTCCTAATGGAAACTAAGGGATATTAAGGCCTCGTTTTAATAGAGTACAGGACCAAAGCATTAACACATAGTGAATACATGAACTCCTCAAACTACGGTCATCACTGGGAGTGGTCCCGATTATTGTCACTTCGGGGTTGCCGGATCATAGCACATAGTAGGTGACTATAGACTTGCAAGATAGGATCAAGAACTCACATATATTCATGAAAACATAATAGGTTCAGATCTGAAATCATGGCACTCGGGCCCTAGTGACAAGCATTAAGCATAGCAAAGACATAGCAACATCAATCTCAGAACATAGTGGATACTAGGGATCAAACCGTAACAAAACTAACTCGATTACATGATAAATCTCATCCAACCTATCACCGTCCAGCAAACCTACAATGGAATTACTCACGCACGGCGGTGAGAATCATGAAATTGGTGATGGTGGATGGTTGATGATGACGACGGCGATGGATTCCCCTCTTCGGAGCCCCGAACGGACTCCAGATCAGCCCTCCCGAGAGAGTTTATGGCTTGGCGGCGGCTCCGTATCATAAAACGCGATGAATCTTCCTCCTTGATTTTTTTCTCCCCGAACACGAATATATGGAGTTAGAGTTGAGGTCGGTGGAGCTCCAGGTGGCCCATGAGGTACGGGGCGAGCCTAGGGGGGCAGGAGCGCCACCCACCCTTGTGGCTAGGGTGTGGGCCCCCTGGCCTTGATTCTTTGCCAGTATTTTTTTATTATTTCCAAAAAATCTCAATGGAGTTGCAGGTCATTCCGAGAACTTTTGTTTGTGCACATAAATAATACCATGGCAATTTTGCTGAAAACAGCGTCAATCCGGGTTAGTTCCATTCAAATCATGCAAGTTATAGTCCAAAACAAGGGCAAAAGTGTTTGGAAAAGTAGATACGACGGAGACGTATCAACGGGTCAGACATGCGGGCAGACAGCAAGGTGGTGCTCAATTACCTCCCTAGGAGCACCGGGGATATCAGACGGTTGCCAAGAAAACACATCGATATTCGCCCCGCGGGAAGGCAATGAGTGCGCCTTCCTATTTTTCATCAAGGGTGGCGCTGATAGTGAAAGTACCATCAACGCCAGCCAGCCCTGCCAAGACCTTCTTCACTTGGGGTGCAGTAACCTTGGCTCTCTTGCTATTGGAACACTCCAGCACATCATCAACGGGTGTCATGCATTCGGAGGGGGCACGCTTCCCAGACTCCTTGCTAGAGGTGCTACAATCCATCTTCTTTCTTTGCTCTCCTTGGCGGGAGCTGCTGCTGCCGCAGCTTCTTCTGCGACTGCATCCCGATACATCTTATCCACACAGATAATTGCATCCTTCTCATCTAACAGGATTGTGAGGACTCCCAATGGCCCAGGCATTTTCAGGTTGTTGTAAGCATAGTGGGATGCTGCCATGAACTTGGCCAGGGCTGGTCGTCCAAGAATCCCATTGTACAGCAGGGGGAGATCAACCACATCAAACACAATCTTCTCAGTTCAAAAGTTGAGCTCTCCCTGTCAGGACCCCGATCCTAAGGCACACCGATTTAGCATGTAACACATCATATCACTTTCCGGCCACATGCATGGTATTCCCACGAGTGCCACCTTACCTGGCCTGGGACCGTTTGCGCCTTTTGGCTCACGTATATTATAGTGTCGCTAGCATCCATATGACAAAGAACCTGGGGCGACATGACTAGTCGTGAATCCAAAGTGGCACTAACTTACAGGGATAGACATACATGACCCAACAATGAACATGTCATTCATCAACGTATGAACCCAAGTCGTAGAAAGCTACAAGGACTTAAAGGAACAACGCATGACATTTCCCTGAAGGGACAGACACAAGAACGAAGAAGGGCACATGCCGGCCAGCCTAAGTGTTCCGGAGCAGTAGCAATCTACCATGGCTCAGTGGAAGCACTAGGAGACATTTCCCTATAAGAGAGGCTACCAAGAATAAACAACTAGATTGTCGGATCCCACACATACAAAGCATTTCAAAATCATACACACAGTATGCTCGATATGTGCAAATACAACATGGCATCACAACAAAACTCTACGACTTAGAGTATTTATTCAAAGGCTTCAAAGTGTCATACAACACGAATTACAATCATGGGTCACATGACCCAACATACAGAGAATACAAGCAACGGAAGCATAACATGTCTGAGTACAGACAACTATAATGAAAAAGGCTGAGAAGCCTGACTATCTACAAGACCCTCCAAGGGTACAAGATCATAGCTGAGGTAACAAGCTAAATGTTGAAGTCCACGCAGAACTACTAGTGAGACTGAAGTCTCTCTGCAAAAACATAAATTAAGCAAATGTGAGTACAAATGTACCCATCAAAACTTACATCAGAACTAGCTACATATGCATCAGTATCAACAAAGGGACGGTGGGGTTTAACTGCAGCAAGCCAGCTTTGACTCAGTGGCTATCCTGTACTACGACTGCTGGTAACTCTTTTGAGGTGGCGCACATGAGTCCACATATTCACCATATCAATACACTACTATGGATCCGCTGCCGTCTCCCTACGAGAAGGCCATCCATAGCACTCACGCTTATTGAGTATCCACATTCACTTGTCTATGAACTGCATAAGCAACCAAGTAGTCCATTACCACGGATGCGGCTATTCAAATAGTTTGATAACCCTGCAGGGGTGTACTTCTTCACACACGCTCTCACCACTTATCGTCGTTTACATGACATGTACTCGGCAACCTTCAAGTGGAAGCCCAGCGAGGGTGTCGGCCACGACCTAACTAACCACACAAGTCCCTAGTCCAGGTCTGTCGCCTATTCAGGTTCCATCCACAGGGAGTCCGGCCAAGGTTTCCACTATGGCCCCGAATGATGTGTGCAGGGTTCCAGAGGCACCAAACGGGCGTCCCGGTACACCGTTCCACGTGCCTACCGCATCACAGCCTACCCCTCAGGTCAGTGCTGCGCACAGCCTCCAGCATACTACAAACACCAGAAACTACTTGCAACTGCTGGACAGAGGACAAGGGCGGTTAATAAGTCGAGAGGGTCCATTGGTTTCGGGCCTAACGCGTGGTAGTAGCTGATATTAAATCACATACAAAGATCTTAGTTCCTAAGGACCGTTCCAATGAAACAACCCACCATGTACTCCTACATGGCCTCTCATCGATACCTTCACCAAACCATGTTCGCACACTTGGCTCACACACAGTAGGACATGTTCATCACCACTCCAATTCATCCCCGATGAATCAGACCTTACTCAACTCTAAGCAGTATCAGGCTTAACAAACAAGCATGAATGATTAGGCACATCAGGGCTCAAACAACTCCTACTCATGCTAGTGGGTTTCATCTATTTACTGTGGCAATGACAAGTCATGTAGAGGAAAGGGGTTCAACTACCGCAACATGTAACAGTTGAATCATTGCTGTCCTAATGAAGTAAAAGAGAGCAGGAGCGAGAGAGTGGGATTGTATCGGAATGATCAAGGGGGTTTTGCTTGCCTGACACTTCTGAAGATAGTAAAACTCTTCATCAGTGTCATCGAACTCATCGTCGGAACTACGTCCACTAAGAGGGAACAAATACCAGCAAATAGAGAAAGAACACAATCAATGCATTGCAACAATACGGTGCATGATAATGACATGGCAATATGTTGTTTATTGAGCTAATTTAACTAGAAACAAGTTAAATGAAGTTGGTTTGAACTCAAGGTTCAAAATAAAACTCCATAAGTGGTTAGTTAAATGCCATTTATTTGATTTAACTTATACAGTAGGTATAAGTTGCCTGAACATGCATGAAACCAGTACCAATGGATAGATTGTATTTTTCTCATAATTTTTCATATATAAATTATTTCATTTGGAGTTATGGTTTATTTTCTATGAATTTTAGAAGTTTTGGATATTTTCTGATTTATTTGAAATGCCAGAAAAACATTATTGCATCAGCAACATGTCATGCTGACATCATCTAGTCAACAGACCGTTATATGTCAAACCTGACCTGTGGGTCTCGCACGTCAGTGTAACAGGGCAGGAACAGAGGTTGACTAGTAGGGCCAGGTCAACGTTGACGTGGCAGGGTCAAACTGATAGGTGGGGCCGGCTGGATTAATCTAAACTAAATAGGGAATAAATAGTCCATGGGGCCCATATGCCAGTGGGATAGGGGGTCAAATAGCAGGGTCATCAGTGGCTAATGACAACGCCATGTCGACTTCACCGGAGTTTGGCCGACGATGACCAAACCGAAGGGCGACGCGGCTCGGATTTAAGCTACGGGCGGTGGTTTGGCGTGCTGAGGGCACCAAGGAAGAGCTCTTCCTCGTCCGCATCCAAAGGACCGAACGAGAGGCTGCGGGGTGGCCGGGAGCAGCACCGGCAGCGAGCGAGGCGGCGGCCAGAGTTTAGCTAACAGCGGTGTGGGCGATGCGGGGCGCGGGAGGACCCGTGGATGGTCGTGTTCAACTCGTGGGAGTGCAGTGAGTTCAATGGTGAGCTCGGACACGTGCTTGCATGGCCGTAGCTGTGGTGGCGACATGGCCGGTGGCAAGGAGCTATCGGCTCTGATGGCCACGGCGGTTAGAGGGCACGGACGAGCGCAAGGGGAGAGAGAAAAGGGGAAGGGGCTCACGGCGAATCCAGCAGAGGCAATGGCGACGCCAGGGAGGGTCTGAAGCTCGCGAATCCATGGTGAGGTTGCTGGCGGCCAGAGGTTGAAGATGAGGTCGGGGACGACGCTGCAGGGTACCTCCACTCGCATGGGTTGGCGGATACGGCATAGAGGTCGATGGTGGAGATTCTTGGCGCGTCGAAGAGATGTGTGGAGGCCGGTGGCCGTGGTGGTGCTCGTCGGCGCGCTGCGAGACGCTCGGTGGCTGTGCGCGCGAACACTAGGGAGAGTGGGAGGAACCAGAGAGAGGGGAAGAGGCGGAGGGGTTCCTGGCAGCCCGGTGGCGCGACTAGAGAGCTGGGGAGGTAGGCAGGCTGCTGCTGGCGTGGCACGCCCGCGCGGGGGCGTGCTCCGCTTCTCCTCTGCCTTCTAGCAAGAGGATGGAGATGTCTGGCAGCGTTGGTGGGCCGGGGTGCATAGTGTTGCGCCAAAAGTGCCAGGTAAGTTTTCTCTGCTCTGTTTTATTACTGTTTTGTTTTTATTTATTCATTTTGCCACTATTTAAAACTCCAAACAAATTGAAAACAGTGACAACATTCCTCTGAATATTTTTATATTGCACAATGGGATTATCCATATGCAAATAAAATGTTTCAGATCATTTGGAGATATATACTTTACATATTATGAGTATATTTCCAAATTCAAATCCAATAATGATTTAAATTCAATGCCCAAAATATTCCACAAAAATGTTCACTATTTTTGGTTTGGACCCAAAGCCTTGCCAAAATTATCAAACATTGATGGAAGCATTTTGGGTTCACTCAATGCATTCCTTTTAAGCTGGACCTATTTGGATTTCAAAGTGCTAGGGCTTGATCACCCCCATTTCAAGTTTCAAATAAATTTAGACATGATGCAACAACCAAGTTAGTCCAAGTGCATAGCAAGGCTAGGGATGTGATAACTCACCCCCACTAAACAAGAATATCGTCCCGAGATTCAAGATGTGAGGAAAGAGGAATGGGGGTCACAAAACTATCACAATCTTCATGATCCATTTTCCCTTCGCGAAGATGTTGATTCATTGCTTCAAATTGATCTTGGCGTCTTTGCTTTTGAGATCTTTATCCAACACGATGACGACAAAAGAAAACTCTACACAAAATGATCTCCTCGAAGATCGAGCGATCAATATCAACTCACAAATTGAGACGTAAGACCACCTCTTGAGTTGATACACAAAACACACACCAGGAGCAATGGAAGAAGTAGATGACAAGGGTTCAAATTGGTAGCAACCATTCCATGCTTAAAGAAGATGGTGGGCAGGGTAAAGGTAGCAAGGAGCTAATTTCCCTGATGCCATAATGAGGCACCTCAGGGAAGGTGACTCGTAGAATTATTCCCTTAAGTGGCAAAAAGAACTACTTTTGATATCTAGATCATTGAAACTCTATACCAGCATAAGGCAAATCTCAATTGGTCATTTGAAGGAGTTTGGAAGAATGGCACACTCAGACTGGAATAGATGATGTGGACTACCTTGTTGAAGACAACGCACTGGATGATTTTTGCTTATCATCAGAAATGGATGGGACGCATGGTAAGCCCACTTTTGAAGATTATCCTGAATAACAGTTAGTGAGAAGGCAGACCATAGAAAAAATGGCACAATGGCGGTGCAAGCTGGGAACAAAATGCAAATACTGGGAATGATTCTGGTAATTGGGGGAAAGCCCAACAGTAGGGAGTGAATATATTGTTTGAATGGTTATAGCATAACCGAAGAATCTGGGAGAACAAGAATCCGTAAGGAACAACTTCTAAAATAAGTTGCACGAAATCCTCATGGAGAAGATGGTCAAATTGCTGAATCAAGATACTGCAATAATAGATCTTCCAACCAGGTGCATCCACTTTACCGGAAACTACATCGTAGATCTACGGAGAATTCCAACCATCATATCTGCCTAAGATTCAGATCTGGTTGGTGGTAAGATGCTTCAGACTCAGCATGTCCTAAAAAGAAAGGTTGCAACACAAATCGACGAGATGACGTTGCAAGATTCTCGGGAGATGAACTACGATAGCAAGCTCCAAAACATGAGCTGGTTCTGCTACACACATGTGAACACGCTATCCCGAATAAGCATGACCACATAGTAGTCTTACAACAAAACACTACCGAGTTCAGGTGAGGAACCATCATTAATGATATCGAAGTCTTCGCGCAGAAGTCTAAAGGATTAACTATGAGTACCCATAGACGTTCTTCTCGAACGAGAAGCACGGTAGTGTGATCGATCCACACAAGAAGCTCTAAATAAGACCTCCAGACGTGCCACATGGCTTCGTGGATGCCCCACACATCATATTATTCACACTATGTTGACTCAAAAAAAAAGATAAATCACCCAAAACAAGATCTTCCCTTTTTTTCCTACGATGTTGTGTTGTGCACATACCTAGTAGTACAAACTTCGTAGTAGGAGTAGTATAGAGTGTTCCTACTCAATCAACGAGTCCCATCTGACACCAAATTACTTTGCTTTTGATATACATATATAGCACTAAAAATATATTACTTTTCACTCAAAATATATTTCTTAGGCTATTTTGATGAGGTGGGGGAGGGATGTGGTTGCTTTCAAGATAATCAGGGGTTTTCTGTAAATTGGAGCAGAGAAGTGGGCCACTCTTGCAAAAATACCACAACTTACCTCACAGCCATTAGATGCAGATCTAATGGTCAGAAATGACGGATGGAAGACACACCACCATCACCAACTGAGTGTTTTATGGGAGTAGAGAAACATGTATAAATTGTAACATTTGGTTTTGCTCCTTGGCACGATCTATAGATAGAAATAAGGATTGGAAATGCTAGGGTAGGTCTTTTCCCGCTATATAAGCAGGGTAGTAGCTAGGTTGGGGCATCGTCGGTTTCATCACATGTGGTCCCACATGTTGTAGTGATATAAAGCCTAGCCAATGCGCGTTGACCGAGGGGGCAGAATGATAGTTTGGTATCCGACGGGGAAGGGACATGCTTCATGTACATGTTCCAGTTCATCATTTTGAACTTGCAAACGTGACAGGCGTGTTGTACGAGTAGTTTTCAATTTATAGGATTGGTCACAGTTTTTGAATTTAGGGGTAGTCCATAGGTCGGGTAAAGCATCAAACTTAAATTAGGAAGTTGATGGAAAAGTTAAGCACAACTTATAAATTAACGGATGGAGTACTAGTTACAGTGATGCATATAATTGCCTCCAAATGTGAGCAAAGGGATCGCACATCTCTGTATTGTTCTGAACGAGAATGCAATAGCACAATAAGAATTAAGGCCACGATGATGTGATCGCAGTGGTGGTTATAGGAGGCAAGAATAAAGATGCATCCATCAACATAAGACCTCATCCTCCTCGACTCAGTGCACCGGGCCACCGACCAGCGGCTTAGGAGTGGCGGCTTTTGTGGTGAGGTCAAGGTGCTTCTCAACAAAGGCATCCAAGGCTTCCAGCCGGTTGACGAAGGCGAACGTCGTAGCGTCCTCACCGGCCTTGTAGATACCTATGTACATGACTTCCTCGTACATGTGGATGTGTAGGTTGACAAATTCTTGCAGGGCGAGGAGCCTCGCGGTGAGCACGACCTCCAGGTGGACATTCTCTGTTGCGTCAGTGGGATGTCACATGGGCCATCAGTGCTTGAATGAGGTTCTCGCCATGGAGGCTGATTAGGGTGGCAGTCAATGAGGAGCCCGGGCACATGGGCTGGATGAGTATGGTGATGTCGTCTGCAAGCTTCTTGACAACGGTGAACCTGTTGATGGTGGCAATGATCATCTTGTCCAACTGAGAGTCGTAGCTCGCGCCGACGATGGCCATGAACCAACCGGTCGCCAACACCCTCTAGAGACGATCCTCGGTGCCATGCCGCAGGCCGGCGTCGTGGACCATCTGGCACCGCCGCTGGCCAATCGCGTGCATCGCCGCCATGGGTCTGGAGTGAGAACTTTTTCGCTTAGTGTAGGTGCTTAGGTGCGTATGATGTGGTAGATGCATTGGAATGGAGGGGCGCCTTTATATGAGTGCGAACTGTATTGCATTCACATCATGCTGCCTCTTCTCCCCCTCCTCCTCCCATTACTTCCCTTGTGCATTCAAGATGCTAATTGAAGGAGGAATCAGTGAGCGTTCAACATTTTAGGAACAGCTACCCTCTCGCTTGTCCGCATTAAAGACGTAACGGGAACTGTCCTGGTTTATTCGTAGCTGTCAAATTGAATAGTACTGCGCCGCCCGCTGTTCACCCGACTGAACACTAAAAGTGCTAGTGATCGACTAGAGGGGGGGTGAATAGGCGATTTTTATGTAAGTCTTCAAAACATGGAAGTTTCGAAGACAAATGATAGAAATAAACCTATTGCCATGCAGTGGAAGGTAGACTACACTAAGCAAGCCATAGTCAAGTATTCAATGAAATGAAAGCACAAAGACTAATAGCAGCTAGGCAGTATAGATCAGGATGGAAGATAGTATGAAGCCAATCAGAACAAGCAGTCACACAGTGAAGACAAATAGATAATGCAAACAGGCAATGACTTCACAAGGACTGACTATAAATAAAGAGATGGAAAGGATAGAACCAGTGGCTCGTTGAAGACAATGATTTGTTGGACCAGTTCCAGTTGCAGTGACAACTGTACGTCTGGTAAGGGAGGCTGAGATTCAACTCAGAAGACCGCGTCTTCACCTTATTCCCCTTGAGATAAGGACACCCAGTCCTCGCCCAATTACTCTGGTAAGTCTTCAAGGTAGACTTCCAAACCTTCACAGACTTCGTTCACCGGCGATCCACAATGACTCTTGGATGCTCAGAACGCGATGCCTAACCGGCTGGAGGATTCACAGTCCTCAAGTGTAATAAGTCTTCAGATCACACAGACAAGAAGACTTATGTGATGCCTAACACTCTTTGACTCTGGGTGTTTAGGGCTTTGTCCTCGCAAGGATTTCTCTCTCAAAGGCTTCGAGGTGGGTTGCTCTCAAACGACAAAAGCCGTGCACTAACTCTAAGCAGGCAACCACTTTATGGTGTAGGGGGTGGGATATTTATAGCCACTAGGCAACCTGACCTGATTTATCCGAAATGACCCTGGGCACTAAGGAACTGACACGTGTTCCAACGGTCAGATTTCAAACACACACAGCAACTTTACTTGAGCTACAAGCAAAGCTGACTTATCCAGCTCTGGATAAGATTTGCTCTCATTGTCTTCGCTCGAAGACATAGGATTTTGGTTAAGCATCACTTCAGTCATTCTGTCTGGTTCACTTGGACACCACTTAACAGTACAGTGGTTCCTATGACTCCACAAAGAAGAAAAAGAACGATGAAACAACTAAGTCTTCGCGCTCCATAGTCTTCACGCGATGTCTTCTCTTGTCATAGTCTTCAATGTGAATGCCTTCACATACCACCTTTAACTTCAATGTCTCCATACATTTTTAGGGGTCATCTCCGGTAGGAAAACCGAATCAATTAGGGACTTCTACCTGTGTTATCCTGCAATTCTCACAAACACATTAGTCCCTCAACCAGGTTTGTCGTCAATACTCCAAAACCAACTAGGGGTGGCACTAGATGCACTTACAATCTCCCCCTTTTTGGTGATTGATGACAAACTGGTTGAATTTTTCAACGGGGATAGAAATATGTGAAATGGTAAAGGTTTTAAGTATTGTCTTCATAAGTAGCAGAAAGGCTCCCCCTGAAGATGTGCATATAATTATTTTGTTTTTGAATGCAAATGCACATGGCAGGTTGTACTTGCGGAGCTCCTCTTCTACTTATGAAGATAATGACATGCATAATGAAAAATGGATGTCTGCAAAATGACTTCGTGTGGAATTTATCATCGCACATGCGGAATTAATCATCGCATCACATAGGGTCGAAAAAGGTAGCAGACGACCATCAAGTTTAAGTGTTACAACTCAAAATGAACCAAATGTTTCAAAAGCGAGAGTTGTAAGCACTTGGCAAAAGTAGCAAAAAGTAAAGCAACCACCCATTTGGACCCGCTTGAAGACTATCAACTCATATGCTTCTCCCCCTTTTGGCAGTAATGACCAAAAAGGTTTGAAGACATAGAGCTTCTACTCGTTCCCATGAGGTGCAGGCAAAGCAGCAGGGTCGTCGTTGAGGTCCGGTGGTGCAGAAGAACTTGGTGCAGTGTCGAGACGCGCTGAAGGTGGAGGTGGTGAAGTGGCATAATCTTGATCATCGATAACTCTGGCATTCACCGTGGCAGCTGGGGAAGAATAGTCAGAGTCTTCGATGGAGGGAGTCCTACGCAAGTGAGCATTCCATGGAGGAGTGGAGTCAAACTTGAATCTTTCTGTGAAGCCATCGTCTTAAAGATCTTCTTCAGCAGTGAGCAAAGTCAAACTCTTCCAGGACCTTCGACAGGTTTCATGTGTAATAAAGGCATTCTTGGTGGCAAAATTGCGAATGTGATTGACGTCCACCAAGAGGCTTTGCATCTGACGCTTAAGCCAATCATGATGCTTATCCTGTTTCTGATGTAGCGCGACGAGAAGCTCTCGGTCATTAAGAACACGAGATCGCTTCCGAGGCCTTTGGGCAATGGTGCTTCCAGTGGCGTCAGTTTGGGCACGAGGGGTACGTGCGTTACCAGCCAAGGGATAGACATGAGAGACTGCTTGAACTCCTTCAATGTGCTGGGTGAAGCTTTGACGATCAATGTTGTGAAGATAGATTGGATCCTTAGCAGGCTCTGGGTAAATAGCTTCAATAGACAGATCAACCTCTGGCAAGAATACAAGATGATTGCGCGCAGACGGCTGATAGTTGAAGGCAGAGAAGCTTGATAAGGCGCATTAGCCATGGAGCGTAGAAATTCAGACCAAAAATGTCAGAGCCAGATGCAGCCAACTGCCTGATGAAGAATTCTTGAGCATTGAAGCTTATGCCATTGAAGATATAGAAAACCAATGTCTTCATTGCTCCTCAAGCTTCGCTGCAGATGAATGTCCTTTGACAGGCCATAGAGTCTTTCTGATGATATGATAAATGGTGCGGGGCAGATACTCTAGGTCTTCAACAAAGAATTCGGTTGGGTATTCAGCGTCGCGTGGCAAAGGCTTCATCATGCTCAGCATTTGACTCATGTTGGGTTCTGGCTTCTGGAAAATGCTCTCTAAAGCATTCTGGTGTTGTTGACAACCTGGTTCATAGTATTCACCAGGAGTGGGCAGTGCTGTGAGCTCAATGATGTCTTGAGCTTTAGCTTCATGATGAACATCTCCTGTCATCCACTCAAGGATCCAAGTCTTCGGATCCCTTTTGTATCCACGAATGTGGAGGGTAGCATATAATTGAAGTAGAAGTTCTTCATTCCAGTGTTCCTTTGCAGTCATAAAATTAAGCAGACCCGCATCACGGAAGCAGTCAAGGGCTTCTTCAAGGCATGGCAGTCCAGCAATGGCTTCATAGTCAAGATGCATGTGAGGGAAGATGCGTCCCTGATTGTACAAGATGCATGAATAATAGCTTCGTTGCTGATAACTCCAGAATCGGTCCAAAGAGATTCTTGGCCTTGTGTAGGGGTTCTTGGCACTAGTGAAGAATGTGTTGTGTGCCTTGAATCCATTCAGATTAAATGATCCTGGTGAAGTTGCAGTACCTGGAAACCGTGGTAGCCTTGGCTTTGGCTTCTGGACCTGAGGCATGTGCTCCACATGATAGGCAAACTGAGGTCCGGGAGCAGGCGGAGGAACCAGGATTGGCCAGCGGACGGTAACAAGCTATCCACGATCATATGCTTGCTCGATGGTGTGTGGCGTTGGAGGAGGTACAGGAGCAGATGCATTGGCTTCAAGCAGCGGATTTGCTTCTGGTGCTGCATTGGCTTCAGGTGCAGCATCATCTGGCATCACATTAGCTTCAGGCGCCACATTATCTTTAGCCATGACAACGTCATTGGCTTCAGTGTTGGTGTTGGTGGCCGCCTCAGTATTGGTAACCTCCACTTCAGGAGCTGGAGGGTCAGACACGTTCTCCTCGAGAACAACTTCAGGGTTGGACGGGGGTGTAGCAACTCTTTCTTCATCACGTGGTTCTTCTTCTTCATCGGCTGATGCAGCCGGAATATCTTCAGTCGCTTTGGCTTCAGATTCAGGGATGTTAACAGTAGGAGAGGCTTCCGGAAAGACTTCGCGTGAGATGGATTGGCGCTCTTCTCCTTCGGGAACACTTGACAATGTGACATGTGGCCTAGGTCCTTTGCGAAGCCTGCGAAATGCTGGCGACGCCTGTGGAGATGGAGTTGGTTGGGCCTCAAAGTCTTCACTTTCAATCACCGGAGTGGTGACCTGTGGTGGGGGAGTGACTGGTGTTTCTTCAGCACGAGGTGATTCTTGAGGGTGATCAGCCCATGAGTCATCCTGAGCAATTGGCGTCAATGGACGACCAATGCTAATGAGTTCGCTATTCATGAGAACAAGCGATGATACCAAATTGTGCCCAATTTGAGGAAGGACTTCATCATCTTCAACATTGTCATGAGGACCAATGTCTTCAGCTGTGGTGGGGTCAACAGCTGGATTCTCTTCAGCTTCAGGAGCCTCTGTGAAAGCAGGCTCATGAACTAGCAAACGACGTTCTCGATGTGCAGAGGAAGGACGAGCAACAGAAATTGGCTCGACAACAAGGAGCTCTGTGGAAGCAGCCCGGTCTCTCTTCTTTGTTTTTCTTTTCTTGGTTGGGGGGGCATCATCAGTGGTGGCTTTGGTCTTGCGCTTTCTCGCTTCGGCTTCAGCTGCTCTAGTTTTCTTGCATTCTGAAGCCATTGTGGGGACCTTAGGCTTCGAGCCTGTCATACTGGCTGGGAAGACAATGCGAGGTTCTTCCTGCCTTGATGCTTCTAGTTCGGCCACAGTTGGCTTATTCTTCTTCTTGGCAGCCATTCTGGGGTCGATGCCTGGTCGCCCCAAAGCCTTGCGCTTTTCAGCTTCATTGTAGCCTTGAACACATTTGGCAGCAAGATTCTTCATGCGGTCACGAGAACCTTTTGCTTCTTCTTGTTTCTTGTGGAATGCCTCCTTGAGCTCATGCATCATGACCTTGAAGTTCTGAATGTCTTCAACATTGAGCTTGGCCATGTGCTTCTTGAACTGAGCCTTTTCATAATCGATCTTATGCTTCAGCTCAACAATTTTCTGAGCAAGAGCCAGCTCAGGAGCAATGGCTCAATGGAAGGAGACGCTCAGGCTAATTGGAAGCTGAAGATCATCAAAACTGACATCTGGGTTGTCAAACCACTCATCAATAAACTTGTATAAGATTTCCACATCAAAGAGGGGAAGATCATTGAAGATTTCCGCCTCTTGCTTGCTCTTTATCAACTTCTCAAGAGCGTCATCGCCAAGATCGCCACCGCTGGACAGAACAATGGCGTCATTCTCGTTTCTCAAAACAGCAGCAGGGGTCAGTGCTTGACCAGTGTGTTGCATGGGCTTTTCCAACTTGGCATACTTGGAGATGCGTGAGACATCTTTAGACTGCACACTGGCTTCAGGAGGTGCAGTGGCTAGAGGCTTCGCCCATGAGACCTTTGGTGCAGAGGGGGGCCTTGAAGCCTTTGGTTTCTATTACTTCACAGGCTTTGGAGGTGCAGGTGCTTCGTCAGAATCAGTGTCATCTGCAGAGTGGTCCACAGCTGCCCCTTGAACCTGAATGTGAGTGATGAGACCTTCTAAGTTGTAGAAGGGCCCAATAAGATTGGGTTCAGCTTTGCGTGTGCCATCGGCTCGTGGAGCAGAGGGGCCTGGGTTGAAGTCTAATCCCAAAGACTTCTTGTTTTCGTTGGCCGAGTTCTTTGCTGCCTGATAGTTGCGCTTCAACAGATTATCTTCACGACACCATAACAGAGAGGATGGGTCGGCATTAGCAGGCTGAGGTCCACGAATCATGCAGGGGTAGAAGCCTTGAGCAATAGCTTCGAACTTCGACTTGGGCTGAAGACCTTTGTAAATTATATCTCCCCAGGGGCCCTTTAAGGCATTCTTCTCAGCATACTCCTTGGTGATGAATCTGTACTTGAACCATTCCTCTGCCCAATGTCTTCGAATCCATTGGATTCGGTTCTTGCGTTCTCCATAGGTTTCTTCTGGATCTGACTTGTATAACTCATAGAGATCCGGTGGTAGGTCCTTAGCAATGTTGCCACGGCGTTGTCTGCCGCCCTTCCTGACTGATTCACTACAACAGGACCCCGCCTATAGCAACGCTCTTTTTCGTATCTAAATGTCCATATATGCGTTGCTAGTGTCTCTACCAACGGTTTGGGATCCGTTGCCTTATCCAGTGTTGCTAGCGCATAATGCAACACTTATACAGCTGTTGGTAAAAGAGACCGTTGCAAGGGTACAACAAATAAAACTGGTTTTTACAACACTTATATACGTTGGTGGTTAATGTACTGGAATACAAATCTCGTTACTTGGCAACCGAGAATTTGCAATGCTTCATCTATTTTTACATATATAATGTGAATAGTATTTTATATATACATTTATTTATTTATTGCCAGCAATTAAATTAATGCTCCACACAATGATGATAATTATGTATATTAAGTAAGGGGGAAAAGGAGAGTATACTCGCCAGAGGAAGAACCCATATTTGTATAAAACTGTTGGATTACAATAGTTGGTATTACAGGAAGAACATCATCGAAATGTGATGCATAATCCAAATAATTTCTTGACAATGAAGATCAAACTGAAAGAGCATCCATCAACATCCCTACATCTTAACTAAAACTTAGCCGAGGAACATCATCCAACAGGAACAACATGCCTACTGCATAATTAAAACTGAAAGCATCCATCATCTTCATCATGAACCGAAACATCATCATCATCATTGCAGTATACTTGCCATGCACCCATATAATCATCCATATATCTTTTGAATCTACAAAGAAAATAACAAAATGAACAATTAACACACAATGCATTGACGATAGAGGCAGGATATTACACACGTACTAAGGTTGAAGGCCATGCAATCTTTGTATTTTCTGCATTACCGAGAGTATTGTAGTTTTTGCGACTTCATACCAAATTTCACAAGTGCCATATCGACATGCACTGCCCAGAATACTTTGAAGACAATTTGTATGTGATTATGATAAGATACCAGCATGAGTGTAGTTGTCATTGATGACTAATCCACATGCCACAATATACCACACAGTCTGCAGAACAACATGGCTCTGTAAAATTATATGGACATTAGCTAAAATGCTTATGTGCATTCAAGGGCAATGTGAGTGACAGTACCACTTCTCTTATTATCTCCAGTTAGTTAGCAAACTGAACCAAAACGGTTTTAGTCATCTGAAACTGAACCAAAACATTTAGCTCTAGTTGGTTTGACTCATCCAACAGGAAACAAACAAACCGATAGGTGCCCACCATGCTTTGGAGCAAACCTACAACTTTTGAAAATATAAGATTCATTATATGATGGATTAGAAGTTTAAGAAATCAGATGGGAAGGATTTATAGTTTGGTGTAGCAAAGAAAACAGGGGTCATTAGCTTAAAGTATGACGTCTGAACAAATGATGTAGTACAACATATATGATTACCTAAATGTACGTTTCAGTTAAAAGAACCTGATGCTACAGTTACTCATTTTGATTGAAGATCAAACTCAGCGTTCTCTTTCTAGTATTGACACTTGGAACTAAAAGTCTAAAATACACATTTTGTGTCAATGAGTTTCCACACCAGAACTGAATACAATTTAACAGATCAATTGGCCTTGTGGAATCTTGATCTTAAGCTAAAAAGTGAGAATCTACAAATGTGACGTTCAAACTCTCCCATGCTTGTTAAATATTAACGTATAATTAAGTTAAGAGTATCAAATACTTTTAATTTTTTAGAGAAGACATATCAGGTAGTAACCATCAGTTTTACCCTTGCTTAGATATCAAACGAACCTGAATATGTGCTCAAAAGATAGCTCTTCAAAAAAAACTTCTCCTTACGATGAATATTGACTGCAACCTGAATATGTGCATAAGTAGCACCGTTATCCATAACGTACATAAATAAAAAGGAAGGATGCAAACCTCTTATGAATTATTTACATCAGCCAAATCTTAGCTTCTGCTCGGACATTTATAAAGAAAACATAAGTTTTTAGGTTCACAGGATCAAATTTGCAAGTCACGGTCTCTTTCTAGCTTCAGGGAGAGAATTAGTAAGTAAAAGGAGAGAAGGCACATGATAATTTACAGTAGAGCAAATCAAGCATGCCATCCCCACCAAGACACTTCTTTGCTCAGCACTTCGTTTACACATCCAAGATGGATCTAGCTCGTTTCTGCAGGAAAACAATGTCCACTTGGATTAATATATTTCTTTTGTCACCCACATGCCTATAGTACTGAACCGACTCTCTCGAACAAAAATCTACAATGTAATGCCTTACATTCCATTGGCTAGCACATCCAATGATTCTTTGTAACTCTCTTCTAGAATTAATATGGAGGCTCTAATAGTGCTTCTCATACAACAAAATGGTGCAATATGCGGATACACCAAGAAAATAAAAAATAAAATCAAAGAGTTCTTTCACTGAAATCATTAGTTGTTACTTAAAATAGTTCAGACTTCGGACATAGAAAAAAGTTGTACTCATGCAAATACATGTGGATTTGACAAATCTGTGCGCGTGTTGACATCTATGCTAAATATTTCTACTATAAAATGTGATTATACCAACTATGACAGTAATGAAATATTTGTAGCAGTGGATTAACTCATAATATTCCTCGCTATTGTTGTTAATTTGGTCCTTACGGAAGGCCAAATCGGAAGATTCTGCTCCCTTGAACATAGGTTTCCACACCTAATTACTAATTAGATTATAGGAATTCGTCAGACTAACTACGGTGAAGATAAGCATGAAGTATGACTGGCAGGCTTAGCACACGACATTGATCTGCCATCCAATCTCCACATGCGCACGCTGTGCAGAACTTAAGCATGCTGAAGCTATATTGGTGCCGTAATGTAGGTTTCTCCTATTTGGATTTATTGTTTTATCCTTACCTGGGTTAAATAATATCCATGAAGCTATGTTGGTCCTTATGGTTGTGAGGGCACCTCCATGGCGATGAAGACGAACCATATCAATGAACCAAAGAAAACCTAGCTGGGTGTGTCTAGTGACTAAGCAATGCAAGGAGGGAGTTACGAAGCGCCGGTCTTAACTGCAGCAGATGGAGGACTTGGGAGTAGAGAAGAGGAGTGGAACAACGCACCTGAAACCAGAGGAGAACAATGAGAAAGCTCCATGGCTGCTTCGTCCCGAGCTGTAGCAAGGCTATCCACTGGTCGTTCCTCCCTGCACGTCTACACGAGAAGAGAAAAACAGAGGTTAGAGAAAGGGGGGAGAGAGAGAGCACGAAGCTAGGGGAGGGTATGCACTCACCGGACAAGAGGATGACGACATGGCCACCGGCGCCAGAGTCCATGACAGAAACCCTAGCCATGGAGGAGGGTAGCCGGTGGGCTTTGGTGGCCGCGAGCGCCGGATCTAGCCGGATGGAAGGGCGTCGTGGTGCGAGGTAACCTCAGGCTATGCTTCGAGATGGTGGGATTCACCGGACGTCACCTGAATCAGCCGCCATAGGTGGCGCAGCGGGGAGCCGCGTGAAGAGAGAGAGAGAGATGGGATGCGAGAGGGGATGGGTGGTGGGGGATGCGGCAAGTCCAGCAGCCTCCAGAGCTGCAAAGTGGGAGGAGGGTAGGGGGGAGGCCGTCGGCGAGTTGGATCAGAGCAGGGAGACAAGGCGGTGGGCGGCGGCGATTTGGGGAGGTGAGGGGAGAATCGGGGGCTCTGTTTCTTGTGCGCCCCTTTCTCCTTTCCTCTATTTTTTTTCATATGTACCACGATAGGGTCATGAGGTGCAAACCTGCAAGGCATATGAACTTTAATATGCGTATCTCCTGTGAATTTTGCAACATATAGTCAAAATGTTGTACAACTTGTGTTGCTTTATAGAGGGTATCCTTGTAGTGATTTTTGAGTTGTCATGAAGTTTAGACCGAAAGGCTTCAACACTGTCAAAGTCTTCCGTCTACTGGTCAGACAGGAACTGGCTTCAGGAGAATTTATGTGACGCTGTAAGAACTCTGCAAATGAATGCAGACTATGAGAACCAAGGGATTCTCCCATGGACATGTACCTGTGACAGCATTAGAGATGCGAGGGAAGGGGAAGAGGTCATATGCATTCTCAGCAAGATCAATCTTGCTCTTCAGGGCAAGATGATATGATCAAAAGAGCAAGGGTTTGGCAAAATCCTAACCCGTTGATCGAAGAGTGCACCAGGAAATAAGGACTAGGTAGCACGATCAACCTTAGGGTGATGATTCAATAATCAGCACACTAAGAATGATATTAATGTCCATTAACTACCAAGCAAAGGGTTGCTAGGAGTATTGATTTCACACATCACGATCCACTTGTCGGTATTCCAGTTGTGACAGCACGACACCGAGGAATGAATAATGATGGCGAGAAGTATCACTACGTCAAGAATTCATAAGGAAAGGTGCAAATCTCATGACATTCCTGACATCAAGTGGATAATACTTCAGGGTAGAACAGACCAATAGCTTGATTGCATTTGATCTACGAAATACAACTGCTTTGACCCAATCCTAGAAATGGATGAGGTACTGGAGTTTGTTTCTCCTAGTCATTCTGAAATAGAATGGCTCGACTGACCACAAGAATAATAGGCACCGATGAACGAATGCTCACATACTCTTGACTATCAATTGATGGACGAGGGTCAGAATACAACTAAAGAGGGACAACTCAAAGGAACATATAATTTTCTGAGTTATGGATGCATGGATTAGCATGTTATTTCTTCCGGATAACCCATGCAGAAATGTTGAACTGGCAGAATCGCAATATAGAATGGAGAGCTCATCGAGAGCACTCCTGTTGTGATCTTTTGGTTTAAGAGAACTCCTGCCATATTGGATCATGGTATTGGAAGAACATTGTACCACGGACCTCGAGGACTATCGCAGAGGTTACTAATATCCTAAAGGAACTAGCAAACACTATCAAGACGAGGTAAGTAGGGTGAATCTTGGGCTCAAGAACCCAGAAATAGAAGGCCTACTAACTAATGGCATCACGGGATGCTTTCAAGAATGGGGGCCAGAATCATCACACTGGGAATACAAAGCATTGCTAGATTACTAGGTGACTCCCTAAGACACCTAGGGTCATAATAATAGCTCCAACATATATGTCGAGGCAATAGAGTACCTCAAATCATCGATTAGTGTGGTTGAACTGGCCCAAAGGGACATCGGGAATGGAAAAGAAGGGATTTGCATATGCATCTGACTATTTAGAAACCTGGGATGACTCGGACAACATAACGGTTGTAAATGCTCAAAAGATTGAGACATCCTGCAAAATGGTGGCATAACCACTCAACAACACAATATCAAGGTTCTGAGGCCAGCTATGAACATATGGAAGTAGGAGGAACTAAACTAAGGCTTAAACTCAACAATCCTAGGCAACTACGGTTTAGTAACACGTCATCCTGATAGATAGATGAGAAGGCCTAGTTCTTAATCCCTGTAGAAACAAAGAGGTTGACTCAGATCAGAAGGACATAAGGTAAAGGAGTAAAAAGAGCCTTACGTTCCTTCCACAATCAATTCCCTTATATAACTAAAGCATTTCTAGACTCAACATCGACCAGTTTTGCATGGTAATCCTACAGACAGTCAGGCTCTGATACCAAAGTTGTCAGGACCCCGATTCCAGGTCACATTGATCTAGCCGGTAACACCTCATATCACTTTGCGGCCTCACACACGGTATTCCCATGGGTGTCGCCTTACCATGGCCCAGGACCGTTTGCACCTTTTGGCTCACGTATATGATAGTGTCGCTAGCATCCATATGATAAAGAACCCGGGCCGACATGGCTAGTCATGAACCCAAAGCGGCACCAACCTATGGGGACATGCCTACATGAATCACATCGAGCATGTCGGTCAGCAGCGTGTGAATCCGGGCTGTAGCACTGGGCTAACAAGACTCCGGGAACCCAGGATGTAGCAGGCTAGGCAGGACTCCGGATGTCACCACATGACATTTCCCCGAAGGGACAGACACAGGAACAAAGTGAAACACATGCTGGCCAGTCAAGTGTCCTGAGCAGTAGTGCTAGGCTAGTAGGACTCCAGTGAACCGGGCTGTAGCAAACTACTATTGCTCATGGAAGCACTAGACTACATTTCCCCATAAGAGAGGCTGCCAAGGATAAACAACTATATTGTCGGATCCCACACATACCAAGCATTTCAATCATACACACAATATGCTCGATATGTGTAAATACAACATGGCATCACAACATAACTCTACGACTCAAGTATTTATTCATTAGGCTCCAAGGAGCGAGATATTACAGACATGGGTCTCATGACCCAACAATCATAGCATACAAATCAAGGCACATGCGGAAGCTTAACATGTCTAAGTACAGACATCTACAAATGAAAAAGGCTAAGAAGCCTGACTATCTACCAGATCCTGCCGAGGGCACAAGATCGTAGCTAAGGTAACCAGCTAAATGTCGAAGTCCTCACGGAACTACTAGCGAGACTGACGTCTCTCTGCAAAAACATAAAATAGGAAAACGTGAGTACAAATGTACCCAGCAAGACTTACATCCGAACTAGCTACATATGCATCGGTATCAACAAGGGGGGTAGTGGAGTTTAACTGCAACAAGCCAGCTTTGACTCGGTGGCTATCCTGAACTACGACTGCAAGTAACTCTTTTGAGGTGGCGCACACGAGTCCACATATTCACCATATCAATACACCACTATGGATCCGCTGCCGTCTCCCTACAAGAACGCCATCCATAGCACTCATGCTTATCTTGCGCATTTTAGAGTATCCACTTTCACTTTTCTATGAACTATGCAAGGGGTCCAAGTTTCCATATCCGAGGAATCCGGCTATTTGAATAGATAATGATAACCCTGCAGGGGTGTACTTCTTCACACATGCTCTCACCACTTATCACCATATACACGTCATGTATCTCGGCAACCTTCAAGCGGAAGCCTGGCGAGGGTGTCGGCCACGACCTGACTAACCACACAAGTCTCTAGTCCAGGTTTATCGCCTATTCGGGTTCCATCCGCGAGGAGATCCGGCCGGAGTTTCGCTCACAGCCCCAAACGATGTGTGCAGGGTTCCCGAGACACCAAACGGGCGCCCGGTACACCGTGCCACGGTGTATCTACTGCATCATAGCCCACCCCTAGGGTCAGCGCTATGCACGGCTGCCAACACATATGCTATAAACACCAGAAACTAGTTGCAACTCCTGGACAGAGGACTAGGGCAGTTAATAAGTCTAGAGTGTCAATCAAGGATCCCAATGAGTGGTAGTAGCTGTTCATGGATCACAAACACAGAACTCAGTTCCTGAGGACGGTTTCAATGAGATAACCCACCATGTACTCCTACATGGCCTCTCACCGCTACCTTTTACCAAATCGTGTTCACACACTTAGCTCACACACAATAGGACATGTTCACACACCTCCGATTCATCCCCGATGAATCAGACCTGACACAACTCTATGCAATAGAAGGCATGACAAACAAGCATGAATGAGTAGGGACATCAGGGCTCAAACAACTCCTACTCATGCTAGTGGGTTTCATCTATTTACTGTGGCAATGACAGGTCATGCAGAGGAAAGGGGTTCAACTACCGCAGCATGTAACAATTGAATCGTTGTTGTGCTAATGTAGTAAAAGAGAGCAGGAGCGAGATTGTGGGATTGTATCGGAATGAACAAGGGGGTTATGCTTGCCTGGCACTTCTGAAGATAGTATAGTTCTTCATCGGTGTCATCGATCACATCGTTGGAACCACGTCTACCGAGGGGGAACAACACTGGCAAACAGAGAAGAACACGATCAATGCAATGCACAATATGATGCATGATCATGACATGGCAATAATGTTATGATTTGCACTAATGCATCTAGCAACAATTTAAATGAAGTCCATATGGACCAAGGGTTCATATGCAAACTCCATATTTAGCATTTTAAATGCCATTATCATGTTTTCACTTATACAGTGGGTATAAGTTGGTTTAACATGCATGAAAGTATCATAAATGGATAGATTGCATTTTTCTGATAATTTTTCATATATAATTTATTTCATTCTGAGCTGCGGTTAATTTTATATGATTTTTAGAAGTTTAGAACATTTTCTGGAATTTCCTCAATAAGAATAAATCCAGAAAATGAGTTATTGTGTCAGCATTGCGTCACTGTGACGTCAGCTGGTCAACAACGCCTAACCAGAGTCAAACCTGATAGTGGGACCCATATGTCATCGACTCAGCTAAGTAATATAGTTAATTAGCCTTAACTTAAGCCTAACTAAAATGCCAGTGGGACCGGGGCCCACATGTCAATGACCCAGGATTAGATTAGTAGGGTCATTAGTCTAATTAGCTTGTGGTTAGGCCGGTGTTTAGCCGGCAGCGACAGCACGCATGGCGGAGGCTCACCGGAATTCCTCCTCCGGTGGCCTAAAGCACGGCGGAGGGCATCTACGCGTTGCTCGTGCTCGTCCGCATCAAGAAGTGCAAGCAGCAGTGGCTAGGGCGGCCCGTAGCAATGGCAACGGCGACAAGTGTGGTGGCCGGAGCTCGGCCGGCAATGGTTTGGGCGATGCCGAGCAAGGGAGGAGCCGTGGTTAGTCGTGTTCGACTCACGGAAGTGTGGTGAGTGCAGCGGTGAGCTCGGATGCGAGCTTGCGCGGCCGTAGCCACGGTGGCGACATCGCCAGCGGGGTGGAGTTCTCGGCCAAGATAGGGCTATGGCCTAGAGGTCGAAAGTGACCAGGGGAGAAGGGGGAAACGACTCGGGGTCTCACTATGGTGACGTAGGGATGGCCAGCGTGCTCGGGGAAGCGTCGGAGGCGGCGAATCGACCGGTGAAGTCTGGCGAGCAGATGCTATGGTGACGAGCTCGAAGACGACGGCATGGTGATCCTAGGCTTGCGTGGCTTGGCGAGGAGGAAGAGGGGGACCAGGCGGAGCCTCTGAGCGTGTTGGCGAGGCGAGGTAGTGGCTTTGGCCACGGCGGTGCTCATCAGCGGTGACGGCTGTGCTCGGGTTCGAGAGAGAGAGAGAGGGAGAGAGACGGGGCAGGGAGAGAGGGGAGCGATCGAGGGGGTCCAAGGGTCTGCGTGGCGCGCCCAGGGCATCGAGGAAGCAGCGGGAAGCAGGAGGTGGCGCGGCGTGTGGCCAGCGCGCAGCGAGCACGCGCCCCAGTTCTCCTGGCGGGAGGTTGGGGACGACTGGCAGTGGCCAGTGGGCTTGGCCTGTCTGCTGGGCTGCTGCTACAGGTAAGTGGCCCAGGTAACTCTCTCTGCCTTTTTTCTATTTTGTTTTGTTTTCTAATATTTCTGCAAGTTTGTGGCTTTTCTAAAAATACCTAGGCACTTCCAAAAATCACCAAACTCCTCATGCTCACTGTATGGAATAAACCCAACATGGAACATTTCAGTTTAGGATTATTTGGACATTATTTCTTATATAACAGAAATAATTCCAACCCAAATATATTATTGATTTAAATCAAAGGCCCAAATAAATTATTTCTGTGACTCCAAAAATATTGGTTTGAATTTCACCTCATGCCAATATTTTCACAGAATAACAGGAACATTTTCTCGGACCCATTTGAAGAGATTTAAATGTTGGTTATTTTAGGGGTTTTCTAGGGCTTTGAAAATTCCTCAATTCAGATTTCAATTGAATTTAAACATGATGCAGCAACCAAGCTAGTCAAAGGCCAGGGTAAAGCTAGGGATGTGACAGTTTTGGACTCTAATTTGCATGGTTTGAATGAAACTAACACCGGACTAACACTGTTTTCAGCAGAACTCCCATGTTGTTGTTTTTGTGCAGAAATAAAATTTCTCGGAATGGAACGAAACTTTGCGAGGATTTTTTTATATCAATAATAAGAATTTCTGGAGCCAAGGGCCCCTGGGTGGGTGTCGGTGTCAAAACTGGTGGATATCGGGTAGGGGGACCCGAACTGTGCGTCTAAGGCGGATGGTAACAGGAGGCAGGGGACACAATGTTTACCCAGGTTCGGGCCCTCTCGATGGAGGTAATACCCTACTTCCTGCTCGATTGATCTTGATGATATGAGTATTACAAGAGTTGATCTACCACGAGATCATAGAGGCTAAACCCTAGAAGCTAGCCTATGATTATGATTGTTGTTGTCCTACGGACTAAACCCTCCGGTTTATATAGACACCGGAGGGGGCTAGGGTTACACAGAGTCGGTTACAAGGGAGGAGATCTACATATCCGAATTGCCAAGCTTGCCTTCCACGCAAAGGAGAGTCCCACCCAGACACGGGACGAAGTCTTCAATCTTGTATCTTCATAGTCCAACAGTCCGGCTGTCTGAGGACCCCCTAATCCAGGACTCCCTCAGTAGCCCCTGAACCAGGCTTCAATGACGATGAGTCCGGCGCGCAGATTGTCTTCGGCATTGCAAGGCGGGTTCCTTCTCCGAATACTCCTTAGAAGATTTTGAACACAAGGATCGTGTCCGGCTCTGCAAAACAAATTCCACATACCACCGTAGAGAGTATATTACTCCACAAATCTAATCTGCTGACAACTTTGTATAACGTGACATCACGCTATGGCCCGGTCATTATTCGAACCATTTTTCTCAACCAACTACTGCACATATTGCGAGGAAGTTTTCTTGGCACGTCTTGTCGAAGCAGAGATCGTGTCCCCTTATCACGGGATTCTCATCAATACGGGTGTGGGTAACCCAACCGCACCATCAATCACGACGCTTGGGGAATAAGCGAGTTTACCAGGCAAGTGGGGAGGCGAAGAATCCATGCTGCCTTTATAAGGGGATAAGGACTCCCTTTCACACCCACGCTTTCTTCTTCCCGATCCATTCCCCTTCGCCGAGCTCCAGCGCCCGAGCGTTCGTCTTCTCCGCCCATAAAGGCCTTCCGAAAATGTCCGGATCCGGAGCAGGAGGCAAGTGGATGGCCTCTACCGTCCAGGAGAAGCATATCAAAAAGCTTCAGGAGGCCGGGTATCTGGCCAAAAAAATCGGCCACCGTCTCCTGACGGCGGGACAGATCGTTCCTACTCCGTAACCCCAAGAGAGGATTGTATTCCTCCCTCATTTTGTCCCCGGGCTAGGTTTTCCCCTCCACCCGTTCGTTCGCAGCATCATGTTTTATTACGGGATCAATTTTCATGATCTATCCCCCAATTCCTTCCTCAACATCTCGACATTCATCATCGTGTGTGAGGCTTTTCTCCGCATCTCGCCACACTTCGGCTTATGGCTGAAGATCTTTAATGTGAAGCCCAAGGTGGTTAGCGGCGAGCACGCCGAGTGCGGGGGCGCCATGGTGAGTAAGATGCCCAACGTCACATGGCCAACAGGTACTTTTAATGATTCTGTCAAAGAGTGGAAACAACAGTGGTTTTGCATTACTGAGCCGCGCGACACGGAATGGGCCACTGCTCTAGAGTTCCGATCCGGAGCCCCTCTGCGGCTTACATCCTGGCCCAAGAAGGGCCTGAAATGGTCTTCGTCCGATGAACTGTCTATGCTCCAGACGCGTGTTAAAGATATGGAAGACAAGAACATCGAACTTGTCAATGTAGTCCAGGTGATGTTAGTTCGCCGGATCTTGCCTTGTCAGCACTGGACTTGAAATCTATGGGAATTCGATCCGGCCAAGCACCAGACCTTGCGAAAGCTCTTTGGCTCCTCGCACGAAGACATCTGGAAGGTGCTTTTCAAGTACGGAAAATCATGGCCGGAATCGGCCGAGGACCGCGGATATCAACTGTCCCGCCCTGCAAGCTCGGTAAGTTTTTATGCGTTTTACCCGCATAACCCAAGGGAAATGCTTAATGTGTTTTCCTCAACTCCCCTAGGGCTGAAAGAAGAAGGTGGGGCGGATCCACTGTCCGGCCCCGTTGCCCGAAGAACCGGCCAGCCCAGTTCTGACGAAGATGTTGGCCCCGACGCCGTACAAGGCGCCGAAGAAGAAGACCGAGAAGGAGGCCAAAAAGACCCGGGGCGGCCTTCATCCCCGCGGCACTTTGGGCACAATATTCAAAGGCTCCAACGTCCGTTCTGCCTCCGAAGAGGACGAGGAGGAGGAGGAAGACGAATCCCTAGCGGGGGGAAGAAAGAAGAGGGCGGCCTCCATACACTTGGAGGCCGAGTCGCCTAAAAGGGGAAAAGCTCCTCTTCCGGAAGAGTCCACTGCCGCCGCCGACAGCAGCCTGGCGTGGGATCCCAGGGCCCAGCCCCTGGTGAACTCGTGAGTATAAAATCCAAGCACGTTTATGCGTCCAGACTCATCATGGCATAATATTTTAACCTGAGCTATATTTTTTGTTGTCCGGCGAGGTCCCGCACCGAATGATCCTCATCATAAGATTCGCTGAGCTCGGATGCTATAGAGAGTGGGACGCCCCTGAAGGCCCCTTCCCCTAAATATGTGCATAACACCGAGGCTTCGTCCCAGAAGGACCCCGGCCAATGAGGGGGGAAGAGATCGTTGTAACACCCCGTGATCGATTTGCCAGGTGTCCTCTAGTTTTTCGCTGTTGTTGCCTTATCATTGCTTGCGTGTCATGCATTGCATATCATGTCATCATGTTTTCAAAACCTGCATCCGTCCGGGTTCCCCAGTTCCCTCTGTTGTCCGTTCTGGGTCCAGACCACTTGCACGCGCCCGCAGCATGTCTGAAATAGTGTTTTATAAGTGGCTGGAAAATGTTCTCGGATTGGGGTGAAAGTTGGCATGCGGTGTTGTTTTAGTGTTAGTAGGTCGCCCGCCAAGTTTCATCACATTCGGAGATCGTTTGATGCCCCAACAGTTAACCATAGCGACAATATAGCTGGTCTAACGTCAGACGTTTTCGGTCTCCGGAAATGGTTGCCGGGTTGCTTTCCTTTTTCTTCGCAGTCCAACCACACACTTGACCTTGTCCATCAAACCCTCTTTGCACGGTTCATCGACCCCCTCGCGCGCCCGAAAGCTGTCCCGGACCCGACCCGGACTGTCGCTACCGTCGTGTCTAGATCATCTCCAAACATCTACAAAACGTCTCTGTTTTGTTAATTGGACTTCCTAATATATATATTTTTTCGTGACGTCCGATTTTAATCGGAGGGACGAGATACCCCCTATCCCGGCCCGCTCAGTCGTAACAGTTGAGTCCGGATCAACCCTGAAATACCACGATACTTCTTTCGTTTCTTCTTTTCCCATTTGACCCGGAGCCATCCGATGACAATCAGACGCACCTAAAAACCCCTTCCATCTGCTATATAATCAGACCAACCCTAAAATTGAGGACAGCTGTCCCATACTCCCTAATTCCTAGCGCCGCCGCCACTCTTGTCCCTTCTCCCTCGGGATCCATCCAACCCACCTCTCTTTTTCCGTATGCAACCAACCAGCGCCGCTCGCCAGTCCCCTCGCGCCCAAGACCTCATCGCGCCGACGACCATGGCCAGGCCATCGCCCTCACCTGCGCCCTTCTTCTTTTTTCCTGCCTTCTCCTCCCTCCTCTGCTCTAATCCCCCCTCTCTCCTTCTCTTGCTTCAACAGGAACCTAAAGGAGCTCTGCCCCGACGCCATGGACAGGAGTCGTCGTTCTCTAGTTCCGACCTCGTGCGAGCTTGCCAAGCCCCAAGCCGCGCCGGATCTGGAGGGGATCACCGCCGCCGCGCCTTTTTCCCGACCCCCACGACCTTCTCCGGCCCCGTTCCCATCGATAGCCCGCCGTCGCCGCTCCTCTGCTTCCACTGCGTCGAACGGCAGCAGTCCAGACAGAGGACGCCGCCTCTACCTCGACCGCTCCTGTCCTCCCCGAGATCCTCATCGGCGTCGAGAGCCTCCAGCTGGACCCCGCAGGCCGCGCCCTCTAGCTCGTCTCCGCGGTCGGTCCTCCCAAGTCCTCGTCGCCGGCCTCTGCTTCTGCATGTGGGAACGACGACGGCCAGCGACAAGTCACCCCGCCCCGCGTTGACTAGTCCAGCGCCAGGCTGGACGAGTGCCACTCGCCGCGCGAGGCCTCCTCTGCTTCGCTCGCAGCACAGATGCCCAGCTCCACCTCAGCCCGTCGACCCCTAGATCCACCGAGCAGCGCCAGTTCGCGCAAGGCCCAGCGCTCGGCCTCCCGGCCCAGTATCGCCCCTGCCGGCCTCTTCTCTGCAACAGCGGGCCGAAGCCCATGGGTGAGGCCACCTAGCGCCCCACCTTTTTTTTCTTCCTGCTGTTGGGCTTGTCCCAGAGTCAGTCCGCTTCTACATTTTTTTCCCAGTTTCTGCGAATTTATCTTTTATTCCAGTAAAACAGTTTTGCAGAAACACCCTTGAACTTCATGCATGTTTTAACTCACAAACTAAGCATCACATGTAAAAACTTAATATATGAAACTTGCTTAGAATTTTATCTAGTTTCATAATATGCCACTTTCATCCATGTTTAAAATGTTTAAAATGATGTTTGTTCATAATTTACCTAATGCCATGTTAAAATGCTTTAATTCATAACTATTTAACCGTAACTCGAAATTTAATAAACTTTATATGTAAATGGGGTAGAATTTTGCCTAGTTTATCATGGTGACATTGTTGCATGGTAAACAACTCTAAAATATGGTTTAGGGAAGAACAGTACCAAATCTATAATATGCTCATGAGGAGTTTCCTGATTTGTTGTTCGTTGCTTCCGGCCTCATTTAACCTTGACAAGATGGGTAGTTTTCTTTTGCTTCACCCTCTTGCCATGTTTAACAACATTTAATATTGTTGGGTACATAAACGAGATCGAACTAAATAATTGATGTGGTGCTCCGTCAATATGCAACTCGTTGCATATTGAGCTCCACTTAACTTGTAGTGTTGTTTGTTGCATTTTGCCATGCCATGCCATGAATCATTAAACCGGACATGCATCATACTTGATTGTGCATCATGCCATGATTATGTGGTGGTTGTTTACTATGTTTGTGTGCTTCTTTCCGGTGTTGCTTCTTCGGGTTGGTTCCGGTAACGTCGCGTTTGTGAGGATCCGTTCGACTTCGTCCGTTTTTCATCTTCATGGACTCGTTCTTCTTCCTTGCGGGATCTCAGGCAAGATGATCATACCCTCGAAATCACTACTATCTTTGCTATGCGAGACGCTCGATCTTTTGCTATGCCTATGCCGCGATACCAACCACCTGCTTATCGTGCCTCCTATATTGTTGAACCAAGCCTCTAACCCACCTTGTCCTAGCAAACCGTTGTTTGGCTATGTTACCGCTTTGCTCAGCCCCTCTTATAGCGTTGTTAGTTGCAGGTGAAGGTTGAAGTTTGTACCTTGTTGGACCATGGAGCTGTTGTTCCTTGTTGGAACATGTTACTTGTTGGGATATCACAATATATCTTATTTAATTAATGCATCTATATACTTGGTAAAGGGTGGAAGGCTCGGCCTTATGCCTAGTGTTTTGTTCCACTCTTGCTGCCCTAGTTTCCCTCATATCGGTGTTATGTTCCCGGATTTTGCGTTCCTTACGCGGTTGGGTTATAATGGGAACCCCTTGACAGTTCGCTTTGAATAAAACTCCTCCAGCAAGGCCCAACCTTGGTTTTACCATTCGCCACCTAGCCTTTTTCCCTTGGGAGGTGCGCATCCCGAGGGTCATCTTATTTTAACCCCCCCGGGCCAGTCCTTGTCTAAGTGTTGGTCCAAACTAGAGTCCTTTGCAGCGCCACCTCGGGGAAACTTGAGGGCTGGTTTTAGTTGTACGGAGCGCTCATCCGGTGTTGCCCTGAGAATGAGATATGTGCAGCTCCTATCAGGATGTCGGCGCATTGGGCGGTCTTGCTGGACTTGTTTTACCATTGTCGAGGATGTCTTGAAGAACCGGGATACCGAGTCTGATCGGAATGTCTCGGGAGGAGGTCTATTCCTTCGTTGACCGTGAGAGCTTGTCATGGGCTAAGTTGGGACACCCCTGCAGGGTTTTGAACTTTCAAAAGCCGTGCCCGCGGTTATGGGCAGATGGGAATTTGTTAACGTCCGGTTGTAGAAAACCTGAAGTTGACCTTAATTAAAATGAATCAACCGCGTGTGTATCCGTGATGGTCTCTTTCCGGCGGAGTCCGGGTAGTGAACACGGTGTTGGAGTTATGCTTGACGTAGGTTGTTTTACGATCACTTCTTGATCATACTTTCTCGAACGTGCTTTTCCTTCTCTTCTCGCTCTCCTTTGCGTATGTTAGCCACCATATATGCTAGTCGCTTGCTGCAGCTCCACCTCATACCTTTTACCCTACCCATAAGCTTAAATAGTCTTGATCGCGAGGGTGTGAGATTGCTGAGTCCCCGTGACTCACAGATACTTCCAAAACCAGCTTGTAGGTGCCGATGAGTCCGTGCAGATGACGCAACCAAGCTCAAGAGGAGCTCGATGAAGATCTTGTCCTTTATGTTGATTCGTTCTAGTTGATCAGTAGTGGAGCCCAGTTGGGGTCGACCGGGGGACCTTTGTCGCATTTGGGGTTCTTCTTTTGTTTTGGTTCCGTAGTCGGACCTTGATTGTATCTGGATGATGTAATGCTTTATTCATGTAATTGTGTGAAGTGGCGATTGTAAGCCAACTATGTATCTCTTTCCCTTATGTATTACATGGGTTGTGTGAAGATTACCTCTCTTGCGACATTGCTTTCAATGCGGTTATGCCTCTAACTCGTGCTTCGACACGTGGGAGGTATAGCCGCATCGAGGGCGTTACAATCGTGAAAGCGGCGCCTGGAGGTCAAGCTTCGAAAGCCAGATACATGGTGGAGAAGATTCCCATGGGAGTCAACGGCGGGAGCCATCTTGAATTCGGCTCCCAGCCGGACGCAATTCCGGAGACCAATACAGCTCCAGAATCAAGCATACGGCCTCCCCCGGCGGGAGGGGGTGTGCCTGTTCCACCGGCAATCTCTATCCAGCCAAAGGGGCCGGATGTTTTGTTGGCGGCGCTGAAGAGCGCCTCCATCGTCGATGAACACCATGCCCCGATGGGTGCGGTGATTAAGGAGATTCATTCTGCTAAGAGTGGACTGAATGAAGCCTGTATCAACCTTATAAGAGGCTTTGAGGTATGTTTTATGAGGTTTCGGAGAGTTTCATAATATGGATAGTAGCCCCTGATACACTGCTCTGCGGCTGCCTTTTATGAGGACCGGACAGAGGATCAATTTTATGTTCGCAAAAAGACTCACTTCATGACATCTATCTCTCTTCTTTTATTAAGCAGGCATCTGCAGCGGCTACTGGCTCTCATGCTGCGGAGGTCTCCGGACTAAATCAAAGTCTGGAGCAGGTCAAAGAAGAACTTGGCCAGTTGAAAAGGCAGTTGGAAGATAAACAAGGTATGCACAAGCCTTGTTCGCGTTCAGTGCGAAAAAATTCTCAGTATGATAAAATATTTTTCATTATTTGCGCCAGGGGAAATGACCAAAGTCGAGGCTCTGAGGAAGGCTATTGCCGAGGCCGAGGAAAAGGCACCCACAGAGCAGGCTCTTCATGAGAAGCACGAGGCCAGGGTTAACGGAGACCTTGGCGCAGAGTTTAACGGAGAAAGAATCCGAACTCGCCAGGGCTCATCAGGCCGCGCGCGATGCCCAGGGGGAAACCCAAGGCGCCCTGTAGGAGATCCAAGAGGCGAGGACGATCGCGGCAGGTAAGGCTTTTTCCATGTAAAGCAAGTATTTGAGGAGAAAATCATGTTTCTAATTTTGAGTCGGATTTCTCCAAGGGTATTTGCGGAACTGCCCCGCAGCATATCGGATGCCACCCAATTCTACCGAGCCGAAGAAGGGAACACTACGGATAAGCTCTTCTAGTCGCAGGATCTAGCACCGAATTATCCGGTGCCTTTTGCCGACCAACTGAAACAGCTGATCGAACTGCATAGGGCGGCCGAACTAGCCATGAAGGATTTGATTATCCGGCTATGGCCTGCCGAGCCGATTCCAGGCAGCTACTTCAGGCTCATGAAGCGGCTTGTGAGTGCTTGCCCTCGACTTGATGTCATCAAGCGGTCGGTCTGTATAGAGGGTGCGCGAATGGCATTCGCCCTCACAAAGGTGCACTCGGGGAAGATGGATGCTGAAAAGCTGATGACTGAGGGACTGCCAGAGGGGAAGGAGCACCGCAAGCCCGAATTATATTATGAAAGTGTCCTGAAAGGATCCTGCCTAGCGGCGGAGCAATGCACCAAGGACATTATATTTCCATGAATACAATCATGTTGTCCTTTGTAATGTTGAACAAGGTCGTTTCTATTATTTATTGCCTGTTATATAAAAGTGTATCCTCCTACGCGGCCGTTTTATATATTAATCCTGAGAGTTGGCCAGTCGTCGGCTTCTGCCCCCCTGTACGAAGTACGGTGGTGTTCGGGATAAACCTGATCACTCTTTATCCCAGTTTTGGGTCCTTCGAAGGAGGTGTTCAGCACAACGAACCAAGCAATCGGACTATAGGGCTTTATCACTCTCACTTAGCCATAGGAGCTTTATAAAAGGAAGGTAGGCGCAGCCCCTGGTGTTCGGAAGACCGCACGAGGGGCTATATAAGCACCTGATCAGAACAAAAGCCGATCCATCGCACGCTGCATTGGTTATGGCATTATGCGGGAGAAATCCTCAAAGATTTTACAACCTCTCGAATAGCTGATGTCATGCCCTCGATGCGGCTATATCTCCCACGTGTCGAAGCACGACTTAGAGGCATAACCACATTGAAAGCAATGTCGCAAGTGAGGTAATTTTCACACAACCCATGTAATACATAAGGGAAAGAGATAAATAGCTGGCTTACAATCGCCACTTCACACAATTACATGAATAAAGCATTACAACATCCAAATACAATCAAGGTCCGACTACGGAACCAAAAATAAAAGAAGAACCCCAAATGCGACAAGGTCCCCGATCGACCCCAACTAGGCTCCACTACTGACCAACTAGAACGAAACAACACAAAGGACAAGATCTTCATAGAGCTCCTCCTTGAGCTTGGTTGCGTCATCTGCACGGACTCATCGGCACCTGCAAGCTGGTTTTGGAAGTATCTGTGAGCCACGGGGACTCAGCAATCTCGCACCCTCACAATCAAGACTATTTAAGCTTATGGGTAAGGTAAAAGGTATGAGGTGGAGCTGTAGCAAGCGACTAGCATATATGGTGGCTAACATACGCAAATGAGAGCGAGAAGAGAAGGCAAAGCACGGTCGATAAAAGTATGATCAAGAAGTGATCCTAAACAACCTACGTCAAGCATAAATCCAACAACCGTGTTCACTTCCCGGACTCCGCCGGAAAGAGACCATCACGGTTACACATGCAGTTGACTCATTTTAATTAAGGTCAAGTTTAGGTTTTCTACAACCGGACATTAACAAATTCCCATCTGCCCATAACCGCTGGCACGGCTTTCGAAAGTTCAAATCCCTGCAGGGGTGTCCCAACTTAGCCCATCACAAGCTCTCACGGTCAACGAAGGAATAGACCTCCTCCCGAGACATTCCGATCAGACTCGGTATCCCGGTACAACAAGACATTTCGACAGGGTAAAACTAAACCAGCAACACCGCCCAAATGTGCCGACAAATCCCGATAGGAGCTGCACATATCTCTTTCTCAGGGCACACTCAGATGAGCGCTCCATACAACTAAAACCAAACCTCGAGTTTCCCCAAGGGGGCGCTGCACAGGACTCTAGTTTGGACCAACAATCAGAGGAGCACTGGCCCGGGGGGGGGGGTAAAATAATGACGACCCTCAGGAGCGCGACTCCCAAGAGAAAAGAAAAGGCTAGGTGGCAAATGGTAAAACCAATGTTGGGCATTGCTGGAAGAGCTTTACTTAATGCGAACTGTCAAGGGGTTCCCATAATAGCCCAACCGCGTAAGGAACGCAAAATCCGGGAACATAACACCGATATGACGGAAACTAGGGCGGCAAGAGTGGAACAAAACACCAGGCATAAGGCCGAGCCTTCCACCCTTTACCAAGTATATAGATTCATTAATTAAATAAGATATATTGTGATATCCCAACAAGTAAACATGTTCCAACAAGGAACAACATCTCCGTGTTCCAACAAGGAACAAACTTCAATCTTCACCTGCAACTAACGACGCTATGAGAGGGGCTGAGCAAAGCGGTAACATAGCCAATCAACGGTTTGCTAGGACAAGGTGGGTTAGAGGCTTGGTTCAACAATATAGGAGGCATGATAAGCAAGTGGTAGGTATCGCAGCATAGGCATAGCAAAAGAGCGAGCAACTAAGCAAGCAAAGATAGAAGTGATTTCGAGGGTATGATCATCTTGCCTGAAATCCCGCAAGGAAGAAGAACGAGTCCATGAAGAAGACAAACGGACGTATACGAACGGGTCCTCACAATCACGACGTTATCGGAACCAACCCAAAGAAGCAACACCGGAAAGAAGCAAACAACATAGTAAACAACCACCACATAAACATGGCATGATGCACAACCAAGTTTGATGCATGTCCGGTTTAATGATTCATGGCATGGCAAAGTGCACAAGCAAAACTACAAGTTAAGTGGAGCTCAATATGCAACGAGTTGCATATTGACGAAACACCACATTCAAGTTATTTAGTTTCGATCTTATTTATGTACCCAACAATATTAAATTTTGTTAAAACATGGCAAGAGGGTGAAGCAAAGTAAAACTACCTATCTAGCCAAGTTTAAATGAGGCCGGAAACAACAACCAACATGGCCGGAAACTCCCCATGTGCATATATTAGGTTTGGTACTGTTCTGCCCTAAACATAATTTTAGAGTTGTTAAGCATGCAAAATAAGGCCACCATGTTAAACTAGGCAAAATTCTACCCCATTTACATATAAAGATTATTTAATTCGGAGTTACGGTTATTTAGTTATGAAATAAATCATTTTAGCATGACATAGAGCAAAAATTAATCAAACAATATTTTAAACATTTTAAACATGGATGAAAATGACATATTATTAAACTAGATGAAAAACTAAGCAAGTTTCATATTAAGTTTGTTTTAAACCGATGCACGGTTTGTGAGTTATTATATGCATGATCTAAAGGGACTTTTCTGCAAACTGGTAAATCTCTGGATACATAGACAGATCGCCTGATAAAAAAAATAGAAGTTGGGCCGAAAGTGGCTGGCCCAACTATGCACAGTCAAAAGGGCTGGGCGGAGCTCACATTGGGCCTGGCCCGGTCAGCGGGGAGGAGGCACGCCAGTAAAAGGAGCGGCTGGGCCGGCGTGGGAGATGGGCCTAGCGCGCCTTGCAGGCCACGCAACGGGCCAGCGCGGTGGAGGACGGGGTCAACGCGGTAGCAGGTCTCCTCGTTCGATGCAGGGAAAAACAAGGCGATGGCGCTGCTGGTCAACGGCGCGGCGGGGAACTCCGGTGGGACGACGGGGATGAAGCGGACGGGCGGTGCTGGGCCTTGGCGCCTGCCCACGCTGGCAGGATCGAACAGGTGGAGGGCGCGGTCAACTGACGTTGAACGAGGCAGCTTCCTCCTCTGATCGAAGCAGAGGCTGGGCAGGCGCTGCGCGATGGGGCTTGGGCGCAACTCGGGCGGCGTAGTGCTCTCTGGCGAGGGTAGCAAGATGGCGGCGATGACGGCAAACTGGGGTCGCCGGGATCCGAGGTGGCGGGGACTTGGCGCATGGCGCTCGATCGGCAGCAGCGGATGTACTCCTATAGGCATGTACATGAAATCGAGAGAGTTTCAGAGAGGAGAGATACAGAGAAGAAAACGAGAAAACGGAGGGAAGAACAGGCGCAGTTGGCTCGCCGGAGCTTTGCCAGAGGCGTCCGGGCACGGCGGCGCTGGATCTGCTACTGTTAGCGGCAGCATCCGAGGCAAGCCCCTCGAGCACAAGCAGGAGGGAGGAGCAGTGACGCTCGATCGAGCTTTGAGGCTAGCGAGGCGTTCGTCTCCTCGAACGCGATGAGGAGGAGGCGGTGCCTGTGGTCGAAGGCGACAGGAAGAGGCCTGGCTCCATGGGGCTTGAGGACGCTGCTTGAGAGGCGGAGTGATGGATCGGTGGTGGTTGGCCGGTGGGGATTTGGGAGGATCCCAAGGAAGAAAAGACCAGAGGAGCGGCGGCGGCTAGGAGGATCCCTAGAAATTAGGGATTGGTCTGAAATTAGACTAGGGTTGGACTGTAAATATACATACATCATGCATTAGGTTAGGGCTATCTCGACCCTATGATCGCAATCGGATGATCGCGGATAAAATAGCTAGGGTGTCCAATTAACAAAACGGAGATGTTTTGTAGATGTTTGGGGATGATCCGGATCCAACAGTGACGACTGCTCGGGTCGGGTCCGGGACAATTTTCGGACGCGCGCGAGGGGGGGTGCGGGCTGACGAGAGAGGTTAGGTTGGACCTGGCGGTAGGTACTGAGCTGTGTAGACGGTCTCGAGCTGAGAGAAAGAGAAGAGAGGGAGGCCCAGCGACTGTTTTCGGAGACCGAAAACGTCCGACGTTAGACCGGCTATATTGCCGCCATAGTTAATCATTGGGGCATCAAACGAACTCCGATTGCGATGAAACTTGGCAGGCGGTCTACCTACACCATAACCAGACCGCACGCCAACTCTCATCCCAATCCGAGAACATTTTCCGGCCACTTATAAAATACTATCTTGGACATGTCGCGGGCGCGTGCAAGTGTGTCTGGGCTCAGAACAGACAACAGAGAGAACGAGGAGGCCGGGACGCATGAAGGTTTTGAAAACATGATGATGCAATGCACATGATGACATGACAAGAAGCAACACGCAAGCGAATGACATGGCAACGACGGCGAATAACTGGACGACAACTGGCACATCGGTCTCGGGGCGTTACAGCTGACCAGCTCTCGCCGTATCATGATAGTCATTTTTCGGCTTTCTCTACTGAGGTGCTCGTCCAGAAGAACTAGGACAAAATCGCAGTAGTTCTCCCTGTGCCGCATTAGCCGATATAGCGGAACGTAAGGCAGCAAAACATGGGAGCCAGGCAAACCCAACATTTGACCCAAGACATGATTCGGAGGTAATGCATATAATGCTATGAGTTCGGGGTGCCAAACTTCCATGAAAGTGTTCGGACTTTATTGTTGTATTATGGGTAAAACGAAGCCCCTGGCATATTTAAAGCATATCGCGGTGTACGGATGCCACTTGACAAAAGAATTTCAATAAGAAATAACAAAAGATAAGCGTTATAAAAATCCACATGTTGTATTTGAATAGTACGTCGATGCGTGTGAGTACAGGTAATGAGATAAAAAAGAAATATAACTGTGGAACCTGCTGAGGCCAGGGAGTAGAAGCTGTGTGTGGATCCGGAGTATAGTCGGATGGTCATCACGGGGAATACCTAAAGATTCCCTTGCGCATTCGAGCTGCTTCCATATCGCCAGTCCTGGCCTGTGCAAAGTTGAACCTGCAAACAAAATGTAATAAATGCTTGTGTGCCACAGAGCGGTTGAGCCGCGGTATGTGGCCTATCCTGGCTATCGGCGGAGTGTTTAATTGAGCTCTGGACGAGTCGGGCTATATTGCCGCGAAGTAGTTCGAAGTACTTTGGCGGTGTCCGGGAATCAGGCTGTCGAGTCGAGGTTCGGTTGGAAGGTGCCACTTGTAGCTTCTGCTGTTAAAGCAGCGGTATGCTCCTTGGTGCCGAGGGGATGTTCGAGCTTGCCATTAACCGTGATGACGCCGCGCGGACAGGGCATCTTGAGCTTACGGTAGGCATAATGTGGTACCGCGTTGAATCGAGCGAACGCGGTTTGTCCGAGCAGTGCCTGATAATCACTACGAAAGGGGACGATGTCGAAGATTAACTCTTCGGCACGGTAATTTTCTGGTGATCCGAAGACTACTGCAAGGGCGATGGAGCCTGTAGAGCTGGCCTCCATACCTGGTATAATACCTATGAAGGTGGTTTTAGTGGGCTTGATCACCGAATAATCGATGCCCATCTTGCGCACTGTGTCCTAGTAAAGCAGGTTCAGACTGCTCCCTCCGTCCATAAGGACTCGTGTGAGGTGGAACCCGTCAATTATTGGGTCGAGGACTAGTGCAGCTGGATTTCCCTGATTGGTGTTAAGCGGACGATCCGTGCGGTTGAAGGTGATCGACCCTAGTTTATATTGTGGGATAACTGGTTTCATTAAGTCGACATCCCTAAGGGTGTGTGTCCGGTCCGGGTTGGGAGTGTAGGTGCCATTTACCACGTTCACTGTTTGGATTTGCGGGGGAAATTTCTTTTGCCCTCCTGTACTCGGTGATCCGGGCTCCTCAACGCCATCATCGCTTTGAAACCCCTTATCTTTGTTTTTGGCACCTGACCTGCCGCCTTGTTGGAAGACCCAACATTCTCTGTTGGTATGATTGGCTGGTGTTCCTGGGGCGCCATGAATTTGGCATGGGTAGTCGAGTATGCGGTCTAGACTGGACGGACCAGAATTGTCATTTGTGAGTGGCCCATTTCGCTGACTGGATTTAGAGCCCCTGAACCCGGCATTGACTGCCGTATCTTCGGCATTTCCACCATTTTTGCGGTGCTTGTGTTTGTTGCATCGGGGTTTGCCGTTGCTATCTCTGGCTTATGATGTGCCAGGGTTGCTTGCTGTGTTGTTGCTACGGGCCAACTAGCTGTCTTCGCCCGCGCAAAAGCAGGTCATGAGTGTCGTGAGGCCTGCCATGGATTTTGGCTTCTCTTGGCTGAGATGTCGGGCGAGCCACTCGTCACGGATGTTATGTTTAAAGGCCGCTAGGGATTTGGCGTCTGGACAGTCGACAATTTGGTTCTTTTTAATTAGGAACCTAGTCCAGAATTTCCTGGCTGACTCTCCGGGCTGCTGTGTTATGTGACTTAAATCGTCAGCATCCGGTGGCCGCTCATAAGTTCCCTGGAAGTTGTCCAGGAATGCGTCTGCCAGGTTCTCCCAGCTTCCGATGGAGTTTGCCAGCAAGCTATTCAGCCAATGCCGAGCCGGCCCCTTGAGTTTTAGCGGGAGATACTTGATGGCGTGTAGATCATCCGCGCGGGCCATGTGAATGTCGAGGAAGAAATCCTCTATCTATACCACGGGGTCTGTAGTGCCGTCATATGATTCAATGTTCACGGCTTTAAACCCTTCTGGGAATTCATGATCCATTACTTCATCAATGAAGCATAGGGGGTGTGCAGCATCTCTGTGTCGGGCTATATCACGACGCAGTTCATACGAGTATTGTCTGCTATTTTCGGCCCGGCCAGATTTGCTTTTAGTATATCCGGTGTGACGTGTTGTCACGCGTTGGGGCGCGCCCCCATGATCCGTAGACTGATCTTTTATGTCCCGATTTGTTTTCCAATACTTCTCGCAGGTCCTGCGTGTTACCCCGGTCCTTGGTATTTTTGTTTGACTGGCGACGTGGTGCGGTATGGACTTCGTGCTGATATGCCGCTTTGTCTCAGCCAGGAGGTGGCCGGTCAGCCGCATCACATGCTGGTAGTGTAGGCTTTAATGCTTCCTCCTCGAGTTGGGGTAGCAACCTGTGCTTTGGGTAACTTTTGGTTGGGCACTCGAGTTCGTATTCCTCGGCTGCCAGCACCTCGGTCCATCTATCCCCTAGCAGATCTTGATCATCTTGAAGCTGTTGTTGCTTTTTCTTTAGGCTTTTTGCTGTGGCTATAAGCCGGCGCTTGAAGCGCTCCTGCTCGACGGGATCCTCAGGCACGATAAATTCTTTGTCACCAAGGCTCACCTCATCATCGGAGAGGGGCATGTAATTGTCATCCTCTGATTCTCCACCTGCCGCCTGTTTCTTAGGGCTAGCTTTCCCATCCTCCCGCTCGAAGCCTGGCTGGAGGGGATTGTCTTCGTCTTCGGCACTATCTGCAGCGTTATTGTTTCTTGTGCCTGTATCGCTACTTTTGCTATGGCGGGGCTTAGAGCAGCGCCGATGACGCCGGTGCTTAGATTGCTTCTCGAGGGGATTATCCTCCGTTGCCTTATTGCCATCGCTTTCTTTGTGGGTGTCCACCATGTATATATCATATGATGAGGTGGCTGTCCAGCGCCCTGTGGGCGGTGGTTCCTGTTCTTCTCCTTCATCGTCGTCCATACCGTCGATGTCTTCGGAGCCGAAATCAAGCATGTCGGTTAAGTCGTCGACAATGGCTATTAAGTGGGTGGTGGGTGGGGAATGAATTTCTTCGTCGTCCACTTCCCACTCAAGCCGGACATAGTTCGGCCAAGGGTCTCCTGACAAGGAGAGATACCTCAATGAATTTAGCACGTCGCCTAAGGGCGATTGCTGAAAGATATCCACGGAGGTAAAATCCATGATCGGTGCCCAATCAGATTCCATAGGCACAGATGGAGGCGGTTCGGAGCCTGTGGCCGGGGACGAATCCAAGGGTCCGGCAACACAGGTCTCATAGGGGATGAAGTCAGTATTCAGCTCTATCGCCGCTGGGTCTGCGGCCTCCGTGGTGGGGTCCATCCACCCATCCTCAGACGGCACGATATGCTCCTGATTGAGCGCCGGAGTAGCCACATGTGTGATCTCCCGAACACCGTCCGGCGGCAGAGATAAGTTGTAACGCCTCGAGACCGATGTGCCAGGTGTCCTCCAGTTATTCGCTGTTGTTGCCTTTTCATTGCTTGCATGTCATGCATTGCATATCATGTCATCATGTGCATTTCATTTGCATACATGTTCGTCTCATGCATCCGAGCATTTTCCCCGTTGTCCGTTTTGCAATCCGGCGCTCCTATGTCATCTGGTGTCCCTTTCTACCTCTTTTCGTGTGCGGGTGTTAAACGTTTTCGGATTGGACCGAGACTTGTCATGTGGCCTTGGTTTACTACCGGTAGACCTCCTATCAAGTTTCGAGCCATTTGGACTTCGTTTGATACTCCAACGGTTAATTGAGGGACCGAAAAGGTCTCGTGTGTGTTGCAGCCCAACACCCTTCCAATTTGGCCCAAAACCCACCTAAACCTCCTCCATCATCTCGGTCGTTCGATCACGATGGCGTGGTCAAAAACCGCACCTCATTTGGACTCCCCTAGCTCCCTCTACCTATATATTTGTGTCTCCCTCCGAAATTTGCAGTCTAACCCTAGTCTACCTCCTCCACCGCGCATCCGGACACGTCCTCGCCGCGCCGAACATGTCCACCGCGCCCTCCACGTCGCCCGACCAGTAAGCGGCCGCCGCGTCAGCTCGCGCCGCCGCCCCGGGCCACTCACAACGCGCCACATCAGCCTCGCCCACGCCCACTTCGCCGCGGCCCGCAGAGCCCATCGCGGGCCCGCGCAGGCTCGTGCGCCGGCGCCGCTCGCCTGCTGCGGCCCGAGTCCCCGCCTTCCAATCAGTTTGCATCACCGCCTGAGGGCCTCGTCGCCGGCCATCGTCTCCGGTGAGCTTTCGCCGGAGCTCTGCCACCGCGTCGACCCTGCCGCTCCTCCGCCGAGCACCTCGCGCCTCGGACCGCCCTGCGCCGCCGCCTCACGACGCCACCATCGAACGCCGCCGTGGCTCCAGGTCCTCGCCGGGGTCGTGTATCCCTTTCCCTCCGCCCTTCCTCACTTCTCTCTCCCTCGCCCTGCAGGATCTGCCATGGCCGCCCGACCCCGAAGCTCTTCTCGTCGTCGCCGGTCATCTCTTGGGCGGCGCCTCCACCAGATCTGGATCCCCCTCGCCGGATATGTCCATTTCCGCCGTCCCGGCCTCCTTCCGGCGACCGGTGCCGCCGCCATCCACTCCCGGAGCACCGGCGATGCCTCCCTGCAGGAGGAGAGCGACGACCCACGAGTGGGCTGCCCCTCCGTTCATGGGCCCTGCACGGTCCAGCCGGCCCGATCGACTTCCTCCTCTGCTGGGCTTGGCCCGTGGTGAGCGCCCAACTATCTTCCTCCCCCGTGCGACTTTTACTATTTGACGCTCACTGAAATTCTGCGAAGTCCTGAGATTACAGATTCATGAGCCTCTGTTCATCACATCATAACTCTGCATCCGTAGCTCCGATTCATGCGTGTAGCTTATCAAAATGTTCGTCTCGACGAGTACATCATTTCATCTCATTGCATCATTTTCTTTTGAGCTCATATTGATGCCCGAAATGCTGTTGGAAGAGGGCTATGTGATGAATTTGTCAGTTCTGTTTCAGCAAATGGCATTTTGTCATTTTTGCCATGATTAATGTGTGCATGCTATGATCCTGAGCTCTACATGTGTTTTGTTATATGCCATGCCATCTTTACAAGGGTGTATGCCATGTATTTTTGTGATCTTTGTGGTGACTAGCACAAGCTTGCAAAATAGCATTATCGTTAATGCTGATTTCAGAGACTTAGAATTCCACCAAGTCCTTGTCCTGATTTTGTTGTTATGCCATATGTTCATGTTGTTTCCTAGTGATCCGTGCCTCTTTTGAGGATGATCAGTAAGGATGTTTTGTTAACATTGTGGTGCTCTATCCATCCATGTCTTTGTTTGCATTTATGGAGCACCCTAGCTTGAGTCAATCGAGCTCTACTTTTGCTATGAAATGATCCTGGCAGATTGTTGACATGTTTAGCGATTTTGCCGAGGATGTTGCTATTGATCCGTGCATGCTATGATGTTGTTCTTCCCATTTCTAGCTTATATGCCATGTCTTATTGATGGTTGTATGCTTAGTTTGTCATGCCATGCTTTGTAGTGAGTGCATCGAGCTCGTAAACATGCCTGCTCGTTAACTGTTTTGCATGCTCCAGTTTTTCACTAAGTATGAATCTATTTATGTTTTTGCCATGTTCACAAGCTTGCAATTGTATTCTATGATCCCTTTTGGCTCAAGGTCACTAAGGGACTTTTGTTAAGTGCTTTGAGTAGCTTCATGCCATGCATTGCCGTGCCATGTTAACTTCATGTAGCTTGTAGTTTTCATGCTCTAAAGTGTGCTTCCTGATGATAAATTCCAGACTTGTGTTAATTTCACAATGTCTGAAACCTGTTATCATTTGCACTTTTTCCATGCTTGTTTGAACCTGTTAATGGATGAATTAGCCATAGCTCAGTGTTTATCTTTTGTCAAGCATCATGAGTGGATCCCTTCCATGTATTTTTTTGCTATGTTTGAGTGATGTAGCATATTTTCCTTGATGCATTCAGATGGTCACTTGCTGTCAATCACAGACCGGTACCATATTTGTTTTGCTTGCCTTTTCCAAACCGTGCATCCGATTCCTGTGATCTTTATATCGATTTCAACCGAAATCACCTCACCTTTCCAGTGGCACTCTTAGATTTCCAAGTTGAGGCCAGGTTCAACCATTCCTTTCCAAATCATGCATATGCATCAAATACCGCATCCCGCATATCATGCCTTGTTCATGTGTTGGTTGTTTACTATGTTGTGTGCTTCATTCCGGTGTTGCTTCTTGAGGTTGGTTCTGATAACGTCGCGTTTGTGAGGACCCGTTCGTCTACGTCTATTTGTCTTCTTCATGGACTCGTTCTTCTTCCTTGCGGGATTTCAGGCAAGATGACCATACCCTCGAAATCACTTCTATCTTTGCTTGCTAGTTACTTGCTCTTTTGCTATGCCTATGGTGTGATACCTACCACTTTATTATCATGCCTCCCATGTTGTTGAGCCAAGCCTCTAACCCACCTTGTCCTAGCAAACCGTTGTTTGGCTATGTTACCGCTTTGCTCAACCCCTCTTATAGCGTTGTTAGTTGCAGGTGAAGATTGGAGTTTGTTCCGTGTTGGAACATGGATATTTTGTTGGGATATCACAATATCTCTTATTTAATTAATGCATCTATATACTTGGTAAAGGGTGGAAGGCTCGGCCTTATTCCTGGTGTTTTGTTCCACTCTTGTTGCCCTAGTTTCCGTCATATCAGTGTCATGTTCCCGTATTTTGCGTTCCTTACGCGGTTGGGTTATAATGGGAACCCCTTGACAGTTCGCCTTGAATAAAACTCCTCCAGCAATGCACAACATTGGTTTTACCATTTGCCACCTAGCCTTTTCTTTCCCTTGGGTAGGCCTGCCCAAGGGTCATCTTTATTTAACCCCCCCGGGCCAATGCTCCTCGGAGTGTTGGTCCGAACTGAGCTGCCTGCGGGGCCACCTCGGGGAAACTCAATGGTTGGTTTTACTCGTAGCTAGTCTCATCTGAGTGTGCCCTGAGAACGAGATATGTGCAGCTCCTATCGGGATTTGATGGCACATTCGGGCGGCTTTGCTGGACTTGTTTTACCATTGTCGAGGATGTCTTGTAACATGGATGCCGAGTCTGATCGGAATGTCTTGGGAGAAGGAATATCCTTCATTGACCGTCAGAGCTTGTGATGGGCTAAGTTGGGACACCACTGCAGGGGTTGAACTTTCGAAAGCCATGCTCGCGGTTATGGGCAGATGGCAATTTGTTAATGTCCGGTTGTAGAAAACCTGAAGTTGATCTTAATTAAAATACATCAACCGCGTGTGTAACCGTGATGGTCTCTTGCCGGTGGAGTCCGGGAAGTGAACACGGTGTTGGAGTAATGCTTGACGTAGGTTGTTCTAGGATCACTTCTTGATCATAGTTTTATTGACCGTGACTTGCCTTCTCTTCCCGCTCTCATTTGCGTACGTTTAGCCACCATATATGCTAGTCGCTTGCTGCATCTCCACCTCATACCTTTTACCCTTCCTGTATGCTTAAATAGTCTTGATCGCGTGGGTGTGAGATTGTTGAGTCCCCGTGACTCACAAATACTTCCAAAACCAGTTTGCAGGTGTCGATGTTGCCGAGCAGGTGATGCAACCAAGCTCAGGGGGAGCTCGATGAAGATCTTGTTCTTTGTGTTGTTCCATTTCTAGTTGATCAGTAGTGGAGCCCAGTCGAGACGATCGGGGATCTGTGTAGCAGTTGGGGTAGTCTTCTTTTATTTTGGTTCCGTAGTCGGACCTTGATTGTATCTGGATGTTGTAATGCTTTATTCATGTAATTATGTGAAGTGGCAATTGTAAGCCAACTATGTATCTCTTTCCCTTATGTATTACATGGGTTGTGTGAAGATTACCTCACTAGCGACATTGCTTTCAATGCAGTTATGCCTCTAAGTCGTGCTTCGACACGTGGCAGATATAGCCGCATCGAGGGCGTAACAAGTTGGTATCAGAGCCTTCCCCGATCTTAGGAGCCCCCTGCTTGATCGAATCGCTGGCATTGTTGAGTCTAGAAAAATGTATTGAGTCATTTAAGAATTATATATATCGGAGAGTTAGGACTTCTTTTTACTCCTCAGTCCCTTCGTGGCCCTGGTGAGGCATCCTGGCGTAGAGTTTTGACTCTTCTCTTCTCAAATTTCACTAAAAAAATTTAGGATCACGCGGGTATCTTGGAATCGTTCCGATGGTTTTGCGACGAGAACATTGTTCTTGGTGCCTCCTGAGATTTAGGGATTGTGGCATTGTCCTGGGGAGTTGAGCTCCAAGGTGTTGTCGTCACAATTTTATCGTTGCAGTTCTGGAATACCTGAGTTTAGTTTCGCCGACATCGAAAATCTCTTTTATGCAGTTGTTGGTGAGATAACCTCGACGCCACCCAGTACTAGGGCGGGAGTTCGGGAGTATTGCCATAACTCGTATAACAGATGATTTTCGAAGGTTGAGGTAAAAGATTTCCGAAGGTTTCTCGGGTATGTGTTGAAGGATGGATACAACTGGATGTAGGATTTGCTAGATTTGGGTGAGATATTATGCTTCCCCTGTATCCCCAACACCTGATTGCATAACTAGAAAATTTTGGGAGTTTATAAGTGGGAATTCAAGTAGCTCCTAGGATATATTTCCGTCAGATGTACGATATGAAATTGGGGTTCGACGTCTAGTGGTCCGCCCGCCTATTCACGGTTGGTTTTATAGTGGTCTCGTTGTGTCTTAAAGAGTACTTGGCTATGCCGACTCGGGGACGCTTCGTATGTCATGTGCACTGCCTTGTACATGATGGTGCTATACGATCGAGCCCGTGTAGGCCCCACCACGAAAACTTCGGACGAAATTTCTATCATATGTTTGTTCCGGCTTATTCTGCAAGCCAATTCTTTGTTTTGTTTTGAGTTGTGGTATTCGAGTTGCTTCGAAGTCAAATGTTGATTCCATACCTTTTATAAGTGGTGTTCTCGTATTCCTACGGGAGTACTAATCCTTCATGATAATCGAGATTGTCATGTCAATCCTTTTCAACCGATGTGTTTCTCTTCAAGCGGATCCATTCATTTTCAATATCCGCAAGATTCAATCTCAGTTTTCTCAATGGTGTTCGTTTCATCCATCCCATGTTGCCTTTGTTTTTCCCGCCCTCCCTCCCTTGTTTTCTTCAAGGACTCGGATTTCTTAATCAAGTATCATCTTATTGATGGAAGTCTCTCCATTCTTTTCTTTAATATTCTTATCCGGCGATTCTCATGAATATTCTAATGGAGCTTCAAGTTCATCATTCTTCGTTCTTTTTCTTCTCCGGTGGATCCAATTCAAGCTTTGTTGATCATATCATTTCCTCATTTCTATGCCTTCTCTTTCCGGTGCACCTCTTAATCATTCACTTCTCGCTACTCATTTGTTCCGGAGTGCTCAAGATATCTCAAAGATTCGTGTTTCCACTCTACATCCATTCAAGATCTTTCGTGAATGTTATCTTATTCAAACCATTTAATTCAACCGATGCATTTTCCTTTTTCAAGTAATCATTTCAACGGTGTTTCTTTTGAGTGGGCCCTAACCCACAAGTCTTTCCCCAGGATCTTACCCAACTCTTCTAATTTTCCCGGAGCTATCCTAAATTCTTTTTAAAGTTTGACGTAAGAATGATTCATCATCAGTCTTATGTATTTCTCCAAGACCTTCCAAATTCTTTTCATCGTTGGCTCAACCTCTTCGCTTTTGATTCTCCCAGAGTGTCTAAATAATTCAGGGTGGTGGTTTCTCATCATCATTCTCGGATTTTGAAGTCCGAAGAAGAGTTTTCCTCAAAATGTTAACCATTCTCTCAGAGATGCGTAGCTCAAGCTTGATACCATCCTCTCATAATTGTTTTCGATTGTGAGAATTCATTTCACCATCCGGAGCAATTCAAGATTCTGTTCAGTTTGATTATCCGGAGCCCATCATCTAAGATTTATTCATTCCAGCTTTCAGCTCCCATACTCTAAATCATACCGGTGTCTAAATCAAGGATTCTCTAATCAGCTCATAATCTCTTCGTTCTCATGGATCTAAATTCTCTCAAGCATCTTCGTTTAATTGCTAATTCTTCCCGGTGTTTCTTCATGTTTTTAATCGTTCTTTTTCAATTCTTACGGTGGTTCGTTCAAGATTTCTCTTCCTTGTTTATCATATCTATTTATTCGTTGTTTCAATCCTTCCGGTGGATCGTCGAAGACCTTTCCAAGTTTAGGCTATATTACTCTTAACCCCTTCTACGAGAATAAGTAGTGTGCCAAATCCATTGGTTGTCATCAATTTAATTGGTGAAGGATAATCATAATGTAATTGTTATTCTTGTTTCATCGAGTGAATTCAACTCCTTATTCCAGAGGTTCATCGTATCACATTTTTGGTTCGAGAGGCTTTATCTTTTCTTTTCCAAGAGTTCCAAGCTCTCGCAATTATATCATCGCGAAGCTCCATCCAAATCATTGCAAGGGTTCACCTTGTGTTTTCAATTTCTCTTTCTTTTCGTTCCTTTGTTTATCAGAGTTCTTCAGGGAGGTTCTACATGATGATTCATCAAGGATTTAATTCCTGCTTGAAGTGCTCATCAAGATTCGTTTCTAAGGAGCTCAAGTTTTCTTCATCTTGCAATCCGGAGTGCAATTCTTTCTACGATATTATTGGAGGTGGTATTATGTCATTCTTGATAATTTGGGTTCATGTTTCATGATTCACATGTTGTTAGGAAAGAGGTATTTTAAATCCATCAATCTCTTCTTTGAAGTTATCTTGGGTTATATTTCACCTAAAGCCTTCCCTAAGGTTTGTTGCTATCTATGGTGCTTGTCGGTGTCAAAACCGGCGGATCTCGGTAGGGGGTCCCGAACTATGCGTCTAGGTGGATGGTAACAGGAGGCAGGGGACACAATGTTTTACCCAGGTTCGGGCCCTCTTGATGGAGGTAAAACCCTACGTCCTGCTTGATTGATATTGATGATATGGGTAGTACAAGAGTAGATCTACCGCGAGATCAGAGAGGCTAAACCCTAGAAGCTAGCCTCTGGTATGATTGTTGTTCGTCCTACAGACTAAACCCCTCCGGTTTATATAGACACCGGAGAGGGCTAGGGTTACACAGAGTCGGTTACAATGGTAGGAGATCTACATATCCGTATCGCCAAGCTTGCCTTCCACGCCAAGGAAAGTCCCTTCCGGACATGGGACGAAGTCTTCAATCTTGTATCTTCATAGTCCAGGAGTCCGGCCGAAGGTATACTCCGGCTATCCGGACACACCCTAATCCAAGACTCCCTCAGTAGCCACTGAACCAGGCTTCAATGACGACGAGTCCGGCGCGCAGATTGTCTTCGGCATTGCAAGGCGGGTTCCTCCTCCAAGTACTTCATAGAAGATTTTGAACACAAAGGTAGTGTCCGGCTCTACAAAATAAGTTTCCACATATTGTGTAACACCCCGGATGTAACTTTCCCAATTTGTACTCCAACTCTTGCCGTTTCCGGCGTTAAGTTATAATTATTTCCTCGGGTTCGGGTTTTTGCCTCCGTGTGTTGTTGTCGTAGTCATGCATCTCATATCATGTCATCATGTGCATTGCATTTGCATACGTGTTCATCTCATGCATTCGAGCATTTTCCCCGTTGTCCGTTTTGCATTTCGGCGCTTCGTTCTCCTCCGGTGGCCATTTCTAGCTTTCTTTCGTGTGTGGGAATTAAACATTTCCGGATTGGACCGAGACTTGCCAGGAGGCCTTGGTTTACTACCGGTAGACCGCCTGTCAAGTTTCGTACCATTTGGACTTCGTTTGATACTCCAACGGTTAACCGAGGGACCGAAAAGGCCTCGTGTGTGTTGCAGCCCAACACCCCTCCAATTTGGCCCAAAACCCACCAAACTCTCCTCCATGTCCTAGAACGTTCGATCACGATCGCGTGGCCGAAAACCGCACCTCATTTGGACTCTCCTAGCTCCTCCTATGCCTATATATACACCCCCCATTCCAATTCGCGGATCCTCTCCACCCTAACCCTAAAATTTTCCACCTCACGCGGCCGGACATTGTCCGCCCCGCGCCGGACGTCACCGCCGCCCCAACCGGGAGCCGCCATGTGGCGCTCCACCGCCAGCCGCCGCCGCGGCCCGGGAGCCCAGGTCCGGCCCCCGCGGCCCGCTCCCGCTCCCCGCCGCCTCGCGACGTCCCCGCCGCCTCGCGCTGCCCCCGCCGCCTCGCGCCGCCGCCGCCACCACGCCGCCTGCCTCCTCCACCGGCCACCGCCTCCCGCCGCCTCGCCGAGCCTGACGGCCGCCGCCGCTAGCTCCGCCGCGGCCGGGACGCCGCGCCGCGCCGCCCCTCGCCCCGGCCGGCCCCAGCTCCGGCCCGGCCACCGGCGACCTTCCCCTCGCCTGATCCGGCACCTCCAACCCCGGCCGCCGCCGTCCTCGACTTCTCCGGCGAGCCGCGCCACCGTCCTCGGATTCCGTGCCGTGAACAGTAAACCCTAGATCCAGATCTGAGGGTTGTTTTTTTTCTCCAAGTCCCAGATATTTTAGCTCATATGCCCATGTTCGCGGCTCCGTAACTTGGCATCTGTAGCCCCGATTCATGCATATAGCATATCAAAATGTTCATCTCAGAGAGTACATCATTTAGTTCAATTGCATCATTTTCATTTGAGCTCATCTTGATGCCCGAAATGCTGTTAGAAGAGGGCTACTTGAGTTAATTGTCAGATCTGCTACTTCATCTTAGACTTTTGTCATTTTTGCCATGATTAATGTGTGCATGATATAGCCGTGAGTTCTCATATGTTTTGTTAAGGGTTTTGTCATCTATCCAGAGGTGCAACCCTTGTATTTTTAGGATGTGCATGGTGACTTGTGCAAGCTTGCAAAGTGGTGCACTTGCTAATTCTGTTTTCAGGAACTTAGTAATTTCACAGTCCTGGGATTGTTTAGTTCATGATGCCATATGTTCTTGTTGTTTCCTAGTGATCCGTGCCTCTTTTGAGGATGATCAGTAAGGGAGTTTTGTTAATCTTGTAGTGCTCTATCCATCCATGTCTTTGTTTGCAATTATGGAGCACCCTAGCTTGAGTCAATCGAGCTCTACTTTTGCTTCGTTGCGAATCTGGGCAGATCGTCAACTTGTTTGCGATTTTGCCGATGCTATTGTAGTTGATCCGTGCATGCTATGCCATTGTTCTTGCCATTTCTAGCTTGTATTTTGTGCCTTCTTAAGGGTTATATTCTTGTCTTGCCATGACTTGCACCGTCGTGAGTGCATCGAGCTCGTAAACATGCCTTCGTGAGTTATGTTTCAGCAAGTCCCAGTTTTCACAAAGTCTGAAAACTGATTATATTTTTGCTATGTTCGTGTGCTTGTTAGTATATTTTGTGATCCCTTTTGGCTCAAGGTCACTAAGGGACTTTTGTTAAGCTTGTTGAGTATCTCCATGCCATGTCTTTCTTTGTCATGTTCAGGTCCTGTAGCATGTTGTTTTGTTGCTCCGAAGAGGGCTATATGATCTGAAATTCCAGACAAGTGTTAATTTCACTAAGTCTGAGATCTGTTTTACCATTTGCGTTTTTGCCATGCTTGTTTGAACCTGTTAATGGATGATTTGGCCATAGCTCAGTGGTAGACTTTTGTTAAGAATCTTGTGTGCATCCCTTCCATGTATTTTTTTGTCATGTTTGGGTGCTGTAGCATGTTCATTTCATTGCATTTAGATGCCTACTTGCTGTAAATCGCAGACCGGTGTCATTTTTGAATCGCTTGCCATTTCCAAACTGTAACTCCGATTCCGGCGTTCTTTATATCGTTTTCAAGAGATTTCGTCTCATCTTTCCAGTGGCACACTTGGAATTCCAAGTTGAGGCCAGGTTCATGCATTTCCTGTCATATCTTGCATTTTGCATCCCGCGTCGCATCCCGCATGGCATATCATCATTTCATCATATTGCTTGGTCTTGCACATGGTTGATTGTATCCTTGTTGCTTGTTTGTCTTGTTTGGGTAGAGCCGGGAGACGAGTTCGCTAACGAGGAGCCCGTTGAGTTTGCTCTTGAGGATCCAGTCAACTCTGACAACTGTGCAGGCAAGATGATCATACCCTCGAAATCACTACTATCTTTGCTATGCTAGTTTGCTCGCTCTTTTGCTATGCCATTGCTACGATGCCTACCACTTGCTTGAAAGCCTCCTAAATTGCCATGTCAAACCTCTAACCCACCATTGTCCTAGCAAACCGTTGATTGGCTATGTTACCGCTTTGCTCAGCCCCTCTTATAGTGTTGCTAGTTGCATGTGAAGATTGGAGGCCGTTCCTTGTTGGAACATATTTTATTTACTTGTTGGGATATCATTATATAGCCATGTTATCTTAATGCATCTATATACTTGGTAAAGGGTGGAAGGCTCGGCCTCTCGCCTAGTGTTTTGTTCCATCTCTTGCCGCCCTAGTTTCCGTCATATCGGTGTTATGTTCCCGGATTTTGCGTTCCTTACGCGGTTGGGTTATAATGGGAACCCCTTGAATTTCGCCTTGATTAAAGCTTTTCCAGCAATGCCCAACCTTGGTTTACCATTTGCCACCTAGCCTTTCTTTCCCTTGGGTTCTGCAGACTCAAGGGTCATCTTATTTTAACCCCCCCCCCCGGGCCAGTGCTCCTCTGAGTGTTGGTCCACCTGTCTAGCTACCGGTGGCCACCAGGGGCAACTCTGGGCTGGCCTACCCGTACCTAGGACAATCTGAGTGTGCCCTGAGAAAGAGATATGTGCAGCTCCTATCGGGATTTGTCGGCACATTCGGGCGGTGTTGCTGGTCTTGTTTTAACCTGTCGAAGTGTCTTGAGTTACCGAGATACCGAGTCTGATCGGAACGTCTTGGGAGGAGGTCTATTCCTTCGTTGACCGTGAGAGCTTTCATGGGCTAAGTTGGGACTCCCCTGCAGGGATTGAACTTTCGAAAGCCGTGCCCGTTATGGGCAGATGGGAATTTGTTATTCCGGTTTGCTGGTCTTGTTTTCTTGTCTTTATACCGAGATACCGAGTCTGATCGGAAATCTTGGGAGGAGGTCTATTCCTTCGTTGACCGTGAGAGCTTGTCATGGGCTAAGTTGGGACTCCCCTGCAGGGATTGAACTTTCGAAAGCCGTGCCCGCGGTTATGGGCAGATGGGAATTTGTTAATGTCCGGTTGTAGATAACTTGAACCTTAATTAATTAAAATGAATCAACTGAGTGTGTTACCGTGATGGCCTCTTCTCGGTGGAGTCCGGGAAGTGGACACGGTGTTGGAGTAATGTTTGCGCAGGTTGCTCTCTAGTTTCTCGCTCGCGTTTTGCCTCCTCTTCTCGCTCTCCTTGCGAATAAGTTGGCCACCATATTTTGCTAGTCGCTTGCTGCAGCTCCAACTCATATTTACCTTGCCTTACCTATAAGCTTAAATAGTCTTGATCGCGAGGGTGCGAGATTGCTGAGTCCCTGTGCTCACAGATTACTATTACACCAGATGCAGGGCCTGATGATTCCGCTCCAGGAGACGCGTATGAGCTCAAGTGGGAGTTCGACGAAGACTCTCAACGTTACTATGTTTCCTTTCCCGATGATCAGTAGTGGTGCCCAGTTGGGGTTCGGGACCGTTGTCGCATGTTGGGTTCTCTTTTATTTTGGCGCCGTAGTCGGGCCATGAGTGTTTGGATGATGTAATGTTATTTATGTACTTGATTGACGTGGCGAGTGTAAGCCAACTATGTTATCTCCTTTATTTATATTACATGGGATGTTGTGAAGATTGCCTAACTTGCGACATATGCCTTCAATGCGATTATGTCTAAGTCGTGCCTCGACACGTGGGAGCTATAGTCGCATCGAGGGTGTTACAAGTTGGTATCAGAGCCTTCCCCGACCTTAGGAGCCCCATTGCTTGATCGTTTTAGCGCCGAGTTGTGTCTAGAAAAAATGTTTTGAGTCATTTAGGAATTATATATCGGAGAGTTTAGGAATTCTTTTTACTTCCCAGTCTCCTCATCGCTCTGGTAAGGCATCCTGACGTAGAGTTTTGACTCTTCTCTTCTCAAATTTTCACTAAAAATTTTTTTAGGATCACGCGGGTATCTTGGAATCGTTCCGATGGTTTTATGATGAGAACATTGTCTTGGTGCCTCCTGTCAGGGGTTTAGTGGAAGTGTCCCGGGGAGTTGAGCTCTGAGGTGTTGTCATCATAATTTTATCGTTGCAATTCTGGAATACCTGAGTCTAGTACGCCGACATCGAAAATCTCTTTTATGCAGTTCGTTGGTGAGATAACCTCGACGCCACCCAGTACTGGGGCGGGAGTTCGGGAGTATCGCCATAACTTGTATAACGGATGCTTTTCGAAGGTTGAGGTAGATGGTTTCCGAAGGTTTCTTGGTTATGTGTTGAAGGATGGATACAGCTGGATGTAGGACTTTCTAGTTTGGGTGAGATACTATGCTTCCCCTGTATCCCCAACACCTGATTGCATAACCGGAAAGGTTCGGGAGTTTCATAGGTGGGAATTCTAGTAGCTCTAGTTTTTCTTCCACGGATATTGGTTTGAGATTGGGATTTCTTACCGATTATTCGTTCTTGATCCGTACCTTGTTGATTTATTTCTCTACCTTGATTCTACGTGGCATCTCAATTTATGGATATGTGACCATTTCAAGAGGAATGCATTCGTTCATTTTGTTCGGATGTGAATACTATATGTTGCAATTTTCATTCCGTTGGATTCAGCTTCAATATTTTGTCTATCCATGTGCTAATAGTGGTCAACCTCTTCAGGATGGATCCTCCAACGCGCACGACTCCGAATCCTGATCGCCACCACCTCCACCTCCTCCGGAGGCATGGCAAGTTGTGATGGCCGCAACCAATGCAAACACACAGTTGATCATGCAAATTCTTCAAGAGCGCAATCAAGGCAAGCAATCAGAGTCACTTTGCTACACTCAACCAGTTCCTTGCTAACGGGCCAAAGACTTTCAGCAATTGTGTTGAGGCAACCGATGCTGACGATTGGCTTGTGGATCTGTGTAAGCATTTCGAGTGCAGTAACGTCAGGCCTGAGGACTTTGTTAAGTTCGCTTCCTTCCAACTCAAAGATCAAGCTGCAGAATGGTTCCAGCAGTACAAGGACTCCAGAGGTGGACGTGTTATCACTTGGGATGATTTCCGTCGAGATTTCCGAGCTCATCATATTCCGCAGAGCGTGGTTGAAAGCAAGCGTGAGGAATTCCGCAATCTGAAGCAAGGCTCTTTGTCTGTCTATGACTACAACAAGTTGTTCCAGAAGCTCGCCCGCTTTGCCAAGCAGGACGTCCCTGATGAGAAGAGCATGATATACCAGTTCAGGGGTGGTCTCAGAGAAGAATTCCAGCTTAGCTCTTGTTCTCTTTGAGCCCTTGAGATACGATGAGTTCTACAACATGGCACTGAAGCAAGAGGCTGCTCAGTTGAGGTGTGATGCTTCCAAGAAGCGAGTCAGAGATGTTACTCCTTCTTCCTCTACTCAAGTGGCCAAGCAGCAGAAGTATTGGCTTCCTCCTCCTCCGTTCCGTCAGCCGTATCAGCAGAAGAGCAAAGGTGGCAGTGGTTCTTCCCACCCACCCAACCCTGGCTTTCAGAACAAGACTTCGTCTCAAGCTCCAAGATCGAGTGCTCCGTATCACCGTCCGCTTTCAGAGGTCACGTGCAACAAGTGCCAACAGAAGGGTCACTATGCCAACAAAGTGTCTCAACCAGGCATCTTCTCTCCTCCTCAGATCGGCAAGTACAATTGTGGTCAAGCATAACCCCAAACATGCCAAGGTCAATTTGATGAATGCAGCTCAGGCGAGAGGTTCGTCAGATGTGATTCAATGGGTACCCTTCCTGTTAATGATATACCTGCAAAATTTCTTTTTGACACTGGAGCATCGCATTGCTTCATCTCGAGACCGTTTACAAATAGGCATGATTTGGTTTCGCAAGTTTTGCCTAGTACTTTAGCAGTTGTCTCTCCTGGTAAGCGCATGCAGGCTAACTCCATCGTTCCGGATGTTACTATCACTTTGGGTGACTACAAGTTTCTAGCTTCCCCAACGGTTCTTGGTGACTCGGATATTGATCTTATTCTCGGAATGGATTGGCTTTCTAAGCACAAGGCACATCTTGATTGTGCAGCAAGGCAGATTCAATTAACTCATTCGTCTGAGGATGTAATTGTCTTCGCCACTCGTGATGATACCATCCGTCTGTTTTTCTCTCAATGAGAAGGGTGAATTGGACGCTATTTCGCAAATTCTAGTCGTTTGCGAATATCAAGACGTCTTTCCAGAAGAGCTTCCAGGAATGCCTCCGCACCGGCCAGTTGAATTCGTTATTGATCTTGAGCCTGGCACGGAACCTGTGTGCAAGCGTCCTTACAAGCTCGGACCTGAAGAGTTGAAGGAGCTGAAGAAGCAACTCGATATGCAAGAGAAAATGGGTCTCATCCGGCCTAGTTCTTCTCCGTGGGGTTGTGGTGTTCTTTTTGTGAAGAAGAAGGATGGAACGGACCGACTTTGTGTTGATTACCGTCCAGTGAACAAGAAGACCATCAAGAACAAATACCCACTTCCCAACATCAATGAGCTGTTCGAACAACTCAAAGGTGCCCAAGTATTCTCCAAGCTTGATCTCCGTATGGGTTATCACCAGATTCGCATTCGTGAAGAAGATATTCCCAAGACAGCATTCAGAACCAAGCTTTGGTTCATATGAATACACTATCATGTCTTTTGGCCTCGTCAACGCTCCTCCGACGTTCTCTCGCATGATGAACTTCATCTTCAACGCACACTAATGATTTCGTTTTGGTCTATCTCGACGACATTCTGGTTTTCTCCAAGAACAAGGAAGATCATGCCAAGCACTTGCGTTTGGTTCTTGATAAGCTAAGGGAACATCAGTTCTACGCCAAGTTCTCCAAGTGTGAATTTTGGCTCGATGAGGTTGTTTATCTTGGTCATATCATCTCTGCCAAGGGCATTGCCGTGAATCCTGAGAAGGTGTCTGCAATTGTGAATTGGGAACCTCCTCAGAACGTGAAGCAACTCCGCAGTTTTCTCGGTCTCGCAAGCTACTGTCGAAGATTCATTGAAAACTTTTCTAAGATCGCGAAGCCTCTCTCTAATCTTCTCCAGAAGCACGTCAAGTACGTTTGGTCTCCGGAGTGTGACATTGCTTTCAACACTTTGAAAGAGAAATTGATCACTGCTGCAGATCTGACTCCGCCTGATGAATCCAAACCGTACGAGGTCTTTTTTGATGCCTCTCTCCAAGGTCTTGGCACAGTATTGATGCAAGAGAAGAAAGTTGTTGCTTATACATCTCGCCAGTTGAAGCCGAATGAGAAGAACTACCCCACTCATGATCTCGAGTTGGCGGCAGTTGTGCATGCTCTTTTGACTTGGAGACATCTTCTATTGGGAAGAAAAGTGGACATTTTCACTGATCACAAGAGTCTCAAGTACATCTTCACTCAGCCTAATCTCAACCTCAGGCAAACTTGATGGGTCGAAATGATTCAAGAGTATAATCCAAGTATCGAGTATACTCCAGGCAAGGCCAATGTGATTGCTGACGCATTGAGCAGGAAAGCTTACTGCAACAGTCTGATTCTCAAGCCTTTTCAACCTGAGCTTTGTGAAGCTTTCCTCAAACTTAATCTGCAAGTTGTTCCTCAGGGTTTCCTCGCCAACCTTCAAGTCTCTCCTACCTTGGAAGACCAGATTCGCCAAGCCCAGCTTCTTGATGCTATGGTGAAAAAGGTGAAGATTGGGATTGCCAAGAGTCGGTCCAAGTACAAGTGCTACCGCCTTGATGACAAGGACACTCTCTTCTTCGAGGATCGTATTGTTGTACCCAAAGGTGACCTCCGTAAAGTGATCATGAACGAGGCTCACAATTCTCTCCTCTCCATCCACCCTAGGAGCACGAAGATGTATCAGGACCTCAAGCAGGCTTATTGGTGGACTCGAATGAAGCGCGAGATCGCTCAATTCGTGAATGAATGTGATGTCTGCAGAAGAGTGAATGCAAAACACCAAAGGCCAGCAGGTCTCCTCCAACCTCTTGCCATTCCAGAATGGAAGTTTGACCACATTGAAATGGACTTCGTGACTGGGTTTCCTAAGTCCAAGCGTGGCAATGATGCTATATTCGTTGTCATCGACAAACTCACCAAAGTGGCTCATTTTCTGCCTATCAAAGAGTCGATCACTGCAGCTCAATTGGCGGAACTATATACCTCTTGTATTGTCTCTCTGCACGGTATTCCACAAGTGATCTCTTCAGACCGTGGCAGCATCTTTACCTCAAAGTTTTGGGATTCTTTTCAGAAGGCCATGGGCACGAACATCCGCTTCAGCACAGCTTTCCATCCTCAAACTAGCGGTCAAGTCGAGCGTGTCAACCAGATTCTTGAAGATATGCTCAGGGCTTGTGTGATCTCCTTCGGCATGAAGTGGGAGGATTGTCTTCCTTATGTTGAATTCTCCTACAACAACAGTTTTCAAGCAAGTTCGGGCAAGGCCCCATTTGAAATTCTGTATGGCAGGAACTGCCGTACCCCTCTCAACTGGTCTGAAACCGGTGAACGTCAGCTTTTGGGTAATTACTTAATCACAGAGGCAGAAGAAATGTGCAAAGTCATTCGAGATAACCTCAAAGCAGCCCAATCTCGTCAGAAGAGCTACTATATAGTAAGCACCGTGATTTGGCTTTCGAGATCGGAGATCATGCTTACCTCCGCATCTCTCCTATGAAAGGTACTCGTCGCTTCGGTATCAAAGGGAAGCTTGCCCCTAGATACGTGGGACCTTTCAAGATTGTCAGCAAGAGAGGCGACCTCGCCTATCAACTCGAGCTTCCTTCAAACTTTGCAAATGTTCATGACGTGTTCCATGTCTCTCAGCTCCGAAAGTGCTTCAAGACTCCTGACCGCACCATCAACTTCGAGGACATTGAGCTCCAAGAAGATCTCTCTTATCGTGAGCATCCAGTTGCTATTCTTGAAGAGACTGAACGCAAGACTCGCAACAAGTCAATCAAATTTCTCAAAGTCAGGTGGTCACACCATTCCGACCGTGAAGCTACCTGGGAACGCGAGGATCACCTCCGTTCTGAGTACCCGGCATTCTTTCAGTCCTAGATCTCGGGACGAGATCCTTTCGTAGTGGTGGAGTGTTGTAACATCCCGGATGTAACTTTCCCAATTTGTACTCCAACTCTTGCCATTTCCGGCGTTAAGTTATATTTATTTTCTCGGGTCCGGGTCTTTGTCTCCGTGTGTTGTTATCGTTGTCATGCATCTCTTATCATGTCATCATGTGCATTGCATTTGCATACGTGTTCGCCTCATGCATTCGAGCATTTTCCCCGTTCTTCGTTTTGCATTCCGGCGCTTCGTTCTCCTCCGGTGGTCATTTCTAGCTTTCTTTCGTGTGTGAGGATTAAACATTTCCGGATTGGACCGAGACTTGCCAAGCGACCTTGGTTTACTACCGGTAGACCGCCTATCAAGTTTCGTATCATTTGGACTTCGTTTGATACTCCAACGGTCAACCGAGGGACCGAAAAGGCCTCGTGTGTGTTGCAGCCCAACACCCCTCCAATTTGGCCCAAAACCCACCTAACTTTGCTCCATCATCTAGAGCGTTATTCTCATGATGCCATATGTTATATTATCTAGTTATCTTAATGCATCTATATACTTGGTAAAGGGTGGAAGGCTCGGCCTCTCGCCTAGTGTTTTGTTCCACTCTTGCCGCCCTAGTTTCCGTCATATCGGTGTTATGTTCCCGGATTTTGCATTCCTTACGCGGTTGGGTTATAATGGGAACCCCTTGATAGTTCGCCTTGATTAAAGCTTTTCCAGCAATGCCCAACATTGGTTTTACCATTCGCCACGTAGCCTCTTTTTTTCCTTGGGTTACTGGAGCCCAAGGGTCATCTTATTTTAACCCCCCCCCCCCCGGGCCAGTGCTCCCTCTGAGTGTTGGTCCGAACTGAGCTGCCTGTGGGGCCACCTCGGGGAAACTTAAGGGTTGGTTTTACTCGTAGCTAGTCTCATCTGAGTGTGCCCTGAGAAAGAGATATGTGCAGCTCCTATCGGGATTTGTCGGCATATTCGGGCGGTGTTGCTGGTCTTGTTTTAACCTGTCGAAGTGTCTTGAGTAACCGAGATACCGAGTCTGATCGGAACGTCTCGGGAGGAGGTCTATTCCTTCGTTGACCGTGAGAGCTTGTCATGGGCTAAGTTGGGACTCCCCTGCAGGGACTGAACTTTCGAAAGCCGTGCCCGCGGTTAGGGGCAGATGGGAATTTGTTAATGTCCGGTTGTAGATAACTTGAACCTTAATTAATTAAAATGAATCAACTGAGTGTGTTACCGTGATGGCCTCTTCTCGGCGGAGTCCGGGAAGTGGACACGGTGTTGGAGTAATGTTTGCGCAGGTTGCTCTCTAGTTTCTTGCTCGTGCTTTGCCTCCTCTTCTCGCTCTCTTTTGCGAATAAGTTAGCCACCATACTTGCTAGTCGCTTTCTGCATCTCCACTCATTATTTACCTTGCCTTACCTATAAGCTTAAATAGTCTTGATCGCGAGGGTGCGAGATTGTTGAGTCCCTGTGGCTCACAGATTACTATTACACCAGATGCAGGGCCTGATGATTCCGCTCTAGGAGACGTGTTTGAGCTCAAGTGGGAGTTTGACGAAGACTCTCAACGTTACTATGTTTCCTTTCCCGATGATCGGTAGTGGTGCCCAGTTGGGGGTGAACGGGATCGTGTCGCATGTTGGGTTCTCTTTTATTTTGGCGCCGTAGTCGGGCCATGAGTGTTTGGATGATGTAATGTTATTTATGTACTTGATTGATGTGGCGAGTGTAAGCCAACTATGTTATCTCCCCTTTTATTATCATATTCCATGGGATGTTGTGAAGATTGCCTAACTTGCGACATATGCCTTCAATGCGATTATGCCTCTAAGTCGTGCCTCGACACGTGGGAGATATAGTCGCATCGAGGGTGTTACAGCATATCTACGCAAGGTGCACCTCGCGAGGTCCACATGACGTGAGCCATGACGACCAAGGCCAGGCGGGAGCCAGCGAGCGCAGGGTGCCAGTTTCCTTTTTGGTGCTAAGGAAGCAGGTGCAGGCGAGGAGTCCTGAGGCATCAGGGAAAGGTTTCCATATCGGTGCAACAAGACCAAGACCAGCAGGATGGTTGGACGGAGGTAACCGCGAAGCCCACGGCGACATCACCACTAGAGCCTTTGGCAGGCGAAGACCACCTTTTGTCAGGATAACTTGTACTAGTTTTCTCCCTTCGAAATTGGCTATTGTGGGATCCGTTCCCACCTAAACATTTGGGAAGAGGACCAGGGCCTCTATAAATAGGTCTAGCCACCACCGTAGTCAAGGATCAGCTCATCTTGGATTGGACCCATTCCACCAAGGCCATCTCACCAGCTCATCGAGCTCAAGAACACCTCTCCTCAGGAGGATGTTCATCCACTGTACTAGTTCATCCTCAGCCCACAAGGCAATCCACCACACCACACTAGAGTAGGGTATTACACCACAACGGTAGCCCGAACCAGTATAAACTCTCATGTCACTTGTTCCTTGGGTTCGGCGAGCTAGGCCTGGAGATCGTTGCGAGAGTGAGCGGGAGAGAGAGAGATCTTCGTGCGCACCCCAGTGTTCGAACCTCATGGATTTGCCGGAACCCACAATCCGACATTTGGCGCGCCGGGTAGGGGTGCGCTGAAGCTATTCTTCCGTTGATTTGCGCTCCACTACTCCACCGCATCCATGTCTGATGCTTGCCGAGCCTGTGCTGAGCGCCGGGCCGCCCTCGTCGCCCATATCGCTCAGACGACGCCCGTTGGCGGACCTCCCCGCCGTTCTCCATCACCCGCTGCTAACGCCGCCACCGGCCCGGCAGCAAACGAGCAGCAGGCCTCACCGTTGCACCCCTCAGTGTGGCAGGTCGGACGCACTGCCACCCCATCGTTGGCTCCGACCGGCTCATTGTCCCACGCTCGTCGTGTGCCGACAGACACGCAGGCCGCGCTGCTCATGGCATGCAAGCTCCTGCATTACCGCTCGATCGACGACCTCTACGACGACTAGCTGGACTGCATCGCTGAGCTTGTCAGTGCTGCCGGGGGCTCTCCTACACCATCCCTCTAGCTGCCTCGCCCACCCCAAGCCACGGGCGACATAGCTCATGGAGCGCCTCCGCCGCCTCCGCATCAAGACGGCGTCCTCGCCCAAGACGCGCGGTCCCGTGATGTGAACCGCCATGCCGGGCGCCCGCGCATGAAGAAGGAAGCTGCCAAGAAGTCGCGAGGCCGCAAGAAAACGCTCCTACGCTCCCAGCACCATTACGACAAGACTGCATGCCGCCTGCGGTGGCGGTGCGTGGATATCAGGATCAGGCTCCACCACCGTGACGGGCTCTAGTGACCACAGCAAGCTGCCGAGCCTTTACTCCTGAGTTGTGCACCGTCGTCTGGCCAGGCAAGTTCAAGCCAGACCTGCCTCCGCGCTATGACGGCACCCCCGACCCTATGGAGTTCTTGCAGCTCTACGAGCTGAGCATCGAGGCAGCCAACGGAGACAAGGAGGTCATGGTGAATTGGTTTCCCATGGCCCTCAAGGATGGCGCGCGCTCGTGGCTCCTGAACCTGCCCGCGGGATCGATATCCTCCTGGGGTGAGATACGCGAGCGCTTCGTCACCAACTTCCAGGGCACTCGCGACTGCCCGCCAGCCGCAGGCGACCTGCGGCGCATCAAGCAGCAACCAGGGGAAACCCTGCAAAAGTACATCCAGCACTTCAACAGCGTCCGCCTCAAGATCCCCAAGGTGACAGACGAGGCCATCATCTCCGCGTTCTCCGATGGTGTTTGTGATGTCAAGATGGAGGAGCTCGCCATCCACGAGGAGCTATGCTCGGCCCTGGAGATGTTCGACATGGCAACCAAGTGCGCAAGGGCTGAGGAAGGGCGCCTCTCCCTCCTCGAGCTGCCAGCTGTTGACCAGGAGGACAAGAAGGCAAAGATCAAGGACGTCAAGCGCAAGGGGGCTGCCGTGCTTGTGGCAGAGCCAGAGATGAAGCGCGGCTGTGACCACCCCGAATAATCCAGGGCCAACCGCCCCTTTTTCGCCTTCCACAATGTTCACAGCCACAACACCGGCGACTGTCAGGAGCTCAGGGCCATCCGAGATGGGCGCTTCGGTCGATGCCCCGAGCGCAACGACGGAGGCTATGGTCGAGGATTAGGACAAAGTGGGGGACGCTGGGACGACCGCGGCCCCCGCCAGGAGTGGCGTGACCGACCTCGCGAGGACCACTGGTCGGGCAAGCCTCACGAGGGCCCTTGGAGGGAGCAGCCTCGTGAGGACCGCCCTCAGGGCAACGCTGGCCTCCCTCCGCTACTGCCATCACCAAGGAGAAAGGATGACCACCATCAGGATGAGGGGGCTGGGGGCTTCCAAGAACCACGTGTCGTCACTTGTATCTTGGGTGGTACTCAAGCCCCAGCCTCTCAGCATGTCTTCAAGCAGTTTTCTCGTGAGGTGAATGCGGCCCTTCCCAGGCTCGAGGCCACGCGCCCGCTCAGGTGGTCCAAGTGCGCCATCACCTTCAGCTCGGTGGACCAACTCAAGTGCGCAGCGACCGCCGGCGCCCTCCCGATGCTCTGCTCACCCATTATCAGCAATGTTCAAGTCACCAAGACCCTCATCGACGGCAGCGCAGGGCTCAATGTCCTGTCCGTCGAGACGTTCGAAAGCCTTCAGGTGCCATACAATCAGCTACAGCCTACCAAGCCTTTCTCAGGAGTGACCGACGGCTCCACCACCCCGATTGGGCAGGTCCGCCTCCCTGCCACCTTCGGCCAGCGTGACAACTACTGCACCGAGCTCATTGACTTCGACGTCGCCCACATCCGGCTGCCGTACAATGCCATCCTTGGGTATCCAGCCTTGGCCAAGTTTATGGCAGTGATCCACCATGGCTACAACGTCCTCAAGATACCAGGAAGTGGCGACGTCATCTCAGTTGCCTGCGAGGAAAGAGATGCGGTGTGCTCCCTCGAGCGCGCTTACTAGGCTGCGGCAGCCGAATACCCTGACAACGAAGGCACCCCGCACCCTCCTGAGGCTAACCCTAAGAAGAAGAAGCAACTACTCCACCAAGGACCTCAGGAGGGCGGCGTCACCAGCAGCACCACCTCAGGACCTACGCCCGCAGATGGGGCCCCTCCTTCCCTTGCATAGGAAGGCGTGCCCAATGGCCTCCTCGGGCTAGGCTCGGGGGCTCTCTTCTGGAGGGCCTTAGACCTAGCCTTGTCACGAGGGAGGCGCTCGGGCACCATGTGGGGGCGTGCTTCGCGGCACGTTTCCCTCAAGAGTGCACGAGGCATGGAGCGCCTTGCGCTCAGGAGTTCATCACCAAGGCGATCCAAGAGCTTCAAGAGGCAGGGACCATACATGGCGGCCGTCGCCCACCATCCAGCACAGCTCTCCACCCTGGCGAGGGCGGCGGGCTGCGCGTCTGTGTCGACATTTCAGGGCTCAATAGGGTCGCATCTCAGCGACGATTCTGGCCTTCGCGCATTGGGCGGTGCAAGGGTCCCTCTCACAGCTACGTTCGCATGCCTCTCGGCCTACCGAACGTGGCTGTCACCTTCCAGCGCCACCTGCGGAGCATTCTGGCGGCTCAGGAGGCCAGGCATCATGTTGTCCTGGTGGAGGTCGCGACTGTTCTTCAGGAGCTACCTGGGCCCGCGGAGCCCCCTGAGGCTCAGGACCCTGGCAGCTCGTGAAGGGCAGCCTCTCCAGCGCGCGTCTTTAGCTGCCCCGACACCACTCCAGCACGGTATCAGGTGACTCTTTCCAGATCATTCAGCGAGGGGCGCCCTTCGGCTAACATTATCCCCAAGTCGCATGGGCCAGTCCCTACAGCGTGTATCCTTTTGCATCTTTAGCTTAATCTGTTGGGGGCACCTCATGGGTCGCATCATCCCCAGGCCGCTCGTGTCCGTCCCAATGGCATGTATCATTCTTGCATCTATCTGAACTAATTTGCCTTCTCGCATGAATTGCTCTATAATCACTACTCACCTGGTGCTTTCTCATCACGGCCTCCCGCGCTCTTGATTGGTCACTTACTCATCCCGCAACGAGAGACTCACATGCTGGCACAGTGCTTGTGCTCGGGTCCATCCCTGCAACACTAATAAACCTGTGCGATCGAGCTCTGGCTCACGGCCCGCTCCGTGTACGCCACCTCACCAGATCCTCAGTGCCTTCATCTTCTTGCGGAAGGAGAAATGGCAAGCTGGCAAGCACAGCTATGGGCCACTCTCTCTCACACTTACCACAGGAACCTCTAGAGCCTAGCTACAGGAGGTCCCGCCAGCTGCTCCCTTTCATGCTTTTTGCTTGGGCGTTAAAGGGATGGCTCCTGGGCATCTTGCCTCAGGAGCTCTTACCGGCTCTCCAGACCTCACCCCCTGGCCTTGACCACAGCATCGCGACCTGGCATACCAGTGGCGGCCGAGCTCGCTCGGGGGCCGGGACCCAAAGACGCAGAGCACTCAGGGAAGTATGAAGGGTGGGAGCTGGCATGGACACAACCTGGAAGCATCGCCATCAGCGGCTGCGAACCGGGCGCCACGCAGGGAACTGTCCGCAATCGCTAAGATAAGTCACATACCCAAGGCAGCCCAGCTCGCAAGTTAGGATTTTTCGGCTCCTGCAGCCTCGCTCTGGCAATGCCGCCTCCCTTTTATACCTCCAGGGAGTTGCTTGCATGCTAAGGGGGACCTCTTGAGCATCGCGCCTCAGGAGCTCTTACCAGACCTTGGGCCGCTCACCTCCTGGCCTTGACCATGGCATCCCGACCTGGCATACCAGCAACGGCTGAAGCCTGCCAGGGGACTGGGACCTGTCGGCGTAGAGCACTAAGCTACTGCGAGGACGAAAAGTGGGACAGTGCCAGAGTAAGATTGCAATCACAGATCTCGTAATAAAGATAATGTTGATCCAAGGCATTACAGATTCTTTACACGCCCCCACGGGGGTTCGTCTTGGTTCCTCGCAGGGAACAAAAGAAGGAAGTTTCTAGGAGCCCTATCTACAAGTATCGTCGCCGGTGCCATCATCAACAGTGGGCCACGAGGGGCCGGTGCCAACCCCATCCAGATCAGCGGCGGCGGCGGGCAGACGCCGTCGCTGCACTCCGGGCGCGGCGTGAGCTCGGGGGCACGTAGATGTCATCGCTCGTCTCCAGAGTCTCGGGAGAGTCGCTGGACTCCCAAGCACCATCGCTGCTGCTGGAGCAATCGTCGGCAGGACCATGGGCGGGCCCAGCGCCTACCCCTGCGTTGTCCTGGCGATCCCCTTCAGGACAGCACTCCAGGCGGCGGCCTTCCTAATCAAAGACTTTAAAGAACATCATGGAGGCGTCGTCGTACTCAAAATGGATGGCGAGGGCCCCCTCCGCGCGGCAGGCGCGGGCGACCTCGCCCCATCCATGGGTCATGAAGATCTCGCCCTGGGACACAGTCTCAACCTCTGCCCCCATCGCCGGGGTACCGCACTCGGCATGTTGCAGCCACAACTCAAGCGGTCCCCTTGGCGGCATCACTTCGGCAAAGAACGACGGGAATCGGATCCACGTGCGTGGTGGCATCGCCAGCCACACCACGAGTTCTCGCGAGGAGCCCTCGGCGTGTGTTCGCGGGGTGGCGGCGCACGGCACCACTGCACGGCCATCGCAGCCATGGCGCAAGAGGCATTGCAACAAAATCTAAGGTAATGATGATTTTGTTCTGCATGCAGCAGGGTCTCGTCAAGTCAGGCAGTTGCCGAGGCAGCATGGGGAAGCGGAGACGCCCACAACCTATCAATCGCCACGCGTCAATCGAGGCCACAGGTGGTTGGGGCCCGCGGCGCTCCGCACTTGCCCTTTGGCTTCGCCTCAAAACCAAGCCCGAGCGCGCCTTGGGCCCGGGGGCTACTGTCGGTGTCCTGGGAACGGGGGTACCCAGACTTGCCTGCCTGCGGCCCAGGGCGTGGATCCACCAACGGCCTGGTACGGCCCATCTTCACCAGCAGCCACTCAAGACCCTCATGAGGGGCCAAGCCTCGCGAGGCGTACGACACTAAGGCCTCCTCCGGGACGGCCTCGCTAGGCAGGCTCCTCAGGAGCGGAGATATCTATGCAAGGTGCACCTCGCGATGTCCGCGTGACGTGAGACATGACAACCAAGGCCAGGCGGGCGCCAGTGGGCGCAGAGTGCCAGTTTCCTCTTTTCTGCTAAGGAAGCAGGCGCAGGCGAGGAGTCCCGAGGCATCAGGCAAATGTTTACATATCGGTGCAACAAGACCAAGACCAGCAGGACGGTAGGACGGAGGTCACTGCGGAGCCCACGGCGGCGTCACCACAGAGCCTTTGGGAGGCGAAGACCACCTTTTGTCAGGATAACTTGTACTAGTTGTCTCCCTTTGAAATTGGCCATTATGGGATCCCTTCCCGCCTAAACATTTGGGAAGAGGACCAGTGCCTTTATAAATAGGGCTAGTCACCACCGTAGTCAAGGATTGGCTCATCTTGGATCGGATCCATTCCACCAACGCCATCTCACCAGCTCATCGAGCTCAAGAACACCTCCCCTCAGGAGGTTGTTCGTCCACTGTACTAGTTCATCCTCAGCCCACGACGCAATCCACCACACCACACTGGAGTAGGGTATTACACCACAACGGTGGCCCGAACCAGTATAAACTTTCGTGTCACTTGTTCCTTGGGTTCGGCGAGCTAGGCCTGGAGATCGTTGTGAGAGTGAGAGGGAGAGAGAGAGAGAGAGAGATCTTCGTGCGCACCATAGTGTTCAAACCTAAAGGGTTTGCCGGAACCCATAATCCGACAGCAGGTACCCCCGGCTGTTCCTCGCGCCACCGGTGACGCGGGCTCCTCGACGCCTCTCCCAGGACGCTCGCGCGCCTCTCTTGTCCCGCCCCTGGCTTTGAGGCACGCCCCCCGCATGCGGTGGCTCCTACCGCCACGGCACTAGCGCCCCCGGCGTTGGCGCCCACGACCCCTTTGCCCCCTTCCCCCCCCACCGCGCGCCCCCGGTGCCCGCAGCCCCCTCGGTGCCTCCGGACCCCCAGATCCCGCGCCCCCCCCCTCGGCCCTGTAGCCGGTCCGGTCACCCGCGCCCGAACGGACATTTTTTGCCGGAGCTCACGCTATGCCTCGGATGACTACGTCCGTACGGCGTCCACCTCTGAGCCGTCGTCGTTGCCGTCCTCCGTTCGAGCCGCTCTTCGTGACCCGCTCTGGATGGCTGCGATGCAAGAGGAATTTGACGTCGTGTTGCACAACCGGACGTGGCAGCTTGTTCCCCGTCCCCGGCACGCCAACGTGATTACCAGGAACTGCGTCTTTAAACACAAGCTCCGTCCTGAGTCATCCGTGGCTTCCGACAGCGTGCCGGCATCGACTTCAGCGACACCTTCGCTCTGGTCGTCAAGCCCGGCACGATACACACGGTTCTCCACCTTGCGGTCTCTCGTGCTTGGCCGGTGCACCAGATGGACGTCTCCAACGCTGTCCTCCATGGTTACCTCGAGGAGCAGGTCTTCTGCCAGCAGCCCACCGGGTTTGTTGACCCGGCGCTTCCCGACCACGTGTGCCTGCTTTCGCGGTCCTTGTACGGACTCAAGCAGGCTCCGCGTGCTTGGTACCAGCGCATCGCGGCGTTTCTCCACCAGCTTGGGTTCCGCTCTACCCGCTCGGATGCCTAGATCTTTGTCTATCATCAGGGCTCTGACACGGCCTACTTGCTGCTCTATGTCGACGACATCATCGTGATGGCATGTACGGCTGGTCTCCTCAGTCAGCTCACGGCTCGTCTTCCGCTGAGTTCGCCATCAAGGACTTGGGTCCTTAGCACTACTTCCTCGGTGTCGAGGTGGTGTGTCGTCCAGATGGCTTCTTTCTTCATCAGCGGAAGTAGGCTCACGAGCTCCTGGAGCGCGACGGCATGCTTAACTACAAGCCCGCCGCTACGCATGTTGATACGAAGGCTAAGCTTTCTGCCACGGATGGTTCTCCTGCTTCGGATGCTGCTTTCTATCGGTCTATTGTTGGTGCTATCCAATACCTCACTCTAACTCGACCGGAGATCCAGTATGTCGTGCAGCAGGTGTGTCTTAGTATGCATGCTCCTCGAGACGTTCATTGGGCTGCCGTCAAGCGGATTCTCCGCTATATCTGTGGCACTATGGATCTTGGCATCACGCTTCACGCCTCCACCGACACCGCCCTCACCGCCTACTCCGATGCAGACTGGGCGGGCTGCCCTGACACTTGTCGCTCCACTTCGGGCTATTGTGTCTACCTTGGACCCTCACTTATCTCGTGGCCGTCCAAGCGGCAGCCTACGTCTCTCGCTCTAGTGCTGAGGCTGAGTATCGTGCAGTGGCCAACGCCGTTGTCGAGTGTTCGTGGCTTCGCCAGCTGCTTCAGGAGCTCTCTTGCCCGTGCCACGGTGGTCTACTGCGACGTCTCGGCGGTCTACCTCTCCGCTAACCCGGTGCATCATCGACGGACCAAGCATATTGAGTTGGATATTCATTTTGTTCGGGAACAGGTGGCCCTTGGCCATATTCGTGTTTTACACGTCCCTACTTCCCAACAATTTGCCGATATCATGACCAAGGGCTTGCCTACGGCGCCGTTTGAGGAGTTCCGGTCCAGTCTTTGCGTCAGCCGCGGTGCCGCTTCGACTGGGGGGGGGTGAGTATATGTGTTATGTGCATATTGTGTATTGGGCCCGCCTCCTACTTCCTTGTATAGTTGAGGTTCGTGGCCCATCTTTGTACATCATATATACGTGCCTATGCACGAAGAGCAATACATCATGCAATCATAATCTCAGTCCAACGATGGCGGGGGCTCTGCGAGATCCGATGCAGCGACAACCATTGGGGCAACAAATAGGTGAATTTGTATGTGCAGATTTGTAGAAGGCCAAGGGATGATTTGAGGAGGGGGAGAGATGCAAACAATAAACAAGAGGTGAATTAATGGAATCACCAGAGAAGATTAGCAGGTTATATGTGTTGGCTCCTAGTAATACTTTAATGGACTACTCGTTGGTTTTAGAAGACAGAGAGAACCCAACTACATATATTAAAAATCTTACAATTGGTATCGATGGCAAATAAAAGGAGAGAAATGCTGAGGCGCCACATTTGCCGAGGTCGAAGACTGCAATTGATCGCTTATGGTGCACCCCCATATAGATTCAAAAGAGATGTAAATCCTTCCACACAGAGAACAAATATGGTGACACGGGACTCCCTCACGGAACAAAGTTATACTAAATTAATGATAATTTAATATACTGTAGAACAGAAGGATTACAAGTTACTAGTATGCGCATTGGTTTTTGTGGTTGAGACTAAAAAAACTACAAACTCTAGGGGGGGCATGGAAAGGAAAAGCCCAAAATAGAGGGCCAGGGATAGGTGATGCGAACGTACCAATGCCATCTTACCTCGTTTATTTTTACAAAATTGAAGCACAAGGAACATAATGGAACTAACAAAGACTCAAATAGAAGAACTCCCGGCCAAGCTACCCTTTGTTGTACATGATCTCTACCATTAAAAGGGTAGTGTCCTCTTCATCTCCTTCCCAGTTTTTCCCTCCCCCACTTTGATTTTCTTTTGGGTTTGTTTCGATGATCTCAACAAATACCGCACAAATAAAAACCAACATAAATAGAGTAACTTGAAATAATTAAAACAAAATCGGTACTTCTCAAAAATCATGTCATGCATTAACTCAATCAAAACAATTAAAATCAGCAGTTACCAAAATCTTGACTCAATCATAACCTTCTGTTTTCCCCTGTCCATACCCAAATCAGATCAAAATCTTATCAAAACCTCAACTAAATAAAATGCTATCAAAATCTAGTATACGGTGAGGGTAAAGTATACGTAGGATAACTAATATTTATGTTTCCGTTGCAATGCATGGTCAAATAGCTAGTTCTAGTATACTCCACTAGTAGTAAAACCAGAAAATCAACAAAAGATTAACTACAAGCAGATGTAGTGTTGACAAATGCAGCTCATGCATGCTCACCCTATTTACAAAACAGAGTGCAATATTTTGCTGCGCGTTGCACGGCTACCCAGACCAAACTATGCAATAACAAATATGATCAACAAAACAATAGTAGAACTTTAATCAGAAAAAACAACAAATGAAACCAATAATTCAAAAACCAAGTTGCCTCTGAGCAATAACCATTGAGGACCATATCCCTGCAATAATAAAAAGGTTCATGTAATTCAAGAACGCATCATAAGCACAAATATAGCATAGGTTGGCAACCAAAATACAACATTTGTTCAATGACTCTTCCATAATAGAAGTCTCCATTCTACGATAAAATCATAACTACTATGTCGAAGCATCTGAAGTTATTCAAGTATTGTAATCAAGTGAAGGATAATTGGGCATCTGAAGTGACGAAAGTACTGTGACCAACTGGAAGATAAGTGGCAATTCATTCACCGGGCAGTGCTGAGCCCAAGCAGCATCTGGCCGTTGTTGCCAGAAGGGATGTAGGAAACATTGGGTGAGCGCGCAATCACCCCAGCTATCTCCTTGGCAGCCTCGATCCTCCTGAGCTCGATCAGGCCATTGCCTACAAGAGCGGTGGCATCTGAGATGAGCCGTGCGGACTCGCTCTCTCCCTCCGCGCGAACGATAGCAGCACGCCTCTCCTGCTCTGCACGCGCAACGAGGAACCTGGAGCGCTCAGCCTCCTGCTGCGCGACCTGCTTCTTCTCAACGGCCTGGGCGAAGTCGTGCCCGTAGGCGAGGTGGGTGATGGCGACGTCATCGAGCACGATGTTGAACTCGCCGGCGCGGCGGACGAGGGCTTCACGGACGAGGGCAGAGACGTGGGGACGGTCGGTGAGGAGCTGGTCTGCGTTGAACTGGGCGACGACGGCCTTGAGCACCTCGTTGCCGATGGAGGGGAGCACCTTGTCGTCGTAGTCGAGGCCGAGGTTGGTGAAGATTTCAGGAAGGCGTTCCACGTCGGGGCGGGCGAGGACGCGGAGCGTGAGGCTGACCATCTGGAGATCCTTGGTTCCGGAGGTGGAGGAGAAGCTGTGCGGGCGCGTGCGGATGTCGAAGAGGAAGGGCTTCTGGAGCCAGGGGACGAGGAAGTGGGTGCCCTCCGAGACGACCGCCGGGAGAACGCCCTGGAAGCGGTCGAAGATGACCGCGCGTTGGCCGCCGTCCACCGTGTAGAGGGACGTGGAGACGGCAGATGCCGTCAAGCCCAACCCGGCAGCCACCTTTGCGAGCTTCGTCAGGAACGAGACCGCTGCTTGCCCGCCGCCAGACATGGATGACCTAGTTTGGGGGTGGATTTTGGTTGGTGTTTGGGGTAGTTCTGCGCCGTGGGATCTGGTGGCTTTAACGCTGTACCATTTCTTGATAGAGAAGAAGAAGCATAGTGCGGGCCGTGCAAGTGGATGGGCCTGATTGGCCTGTTGTGCGAGTGGGTGGGCGAGCCTACCAAGCCCATCCACCTTATTATTTCTGATCTGCTTTTTTGAATGCTCTGTTTGGATGTAGACATTCAAGCCAAGGTCTTGCCATTTCATCTTAAAACAGGTTGCTTAAGAGAAAAATGGTCTTGCTATTGGATTGCTTAAGAGAAAAATGGTCTTTCCATTGGATTGGCTCAATTGTCAAATATCTTAAGATACTGATATTGAGGTTCAATGTCATTTTCTAGTGTTTGGCTGGCTAAGTATTTAGCACTTGGAATATAAAGGAAGCAATGATTTCATCTATTGTTTGGATGGAAAGGGAGTAATTTATCGTTTTTGTAACATTCGTAATTTCATATTGTCTCGATTAGTTTTTAAAATTGAGCATGATTGGGTAAAATACTCTAATAAAAGAGGCTCCATAAGGATGCACTCTTTCTTCTCTCTCCCTAAGATGTAAGTGGTGCCTCTCCAAAGCATCCCTTCGGGGTGTATATTAATATTTTCATAAATGAAATCCACATAAGATTGATTAGTAGCAAGCAAGGACATAATAATATTAATTTAAACCTATAAGGTGGCTGGGCAACTCGCCTCCTTGGTACTCCCCCGATTTGCATCGTTTTCGTCTGTTAGATCTTGGTCAACCCGGTCTTTGTTTCGCTGCCTCACGTTGGATCGTCGCTGCAAATCTATGTTGTCGGTTTTCACCGTGTGGTGAGTTCATTGGGGGTGATGACCTGTGGGCTCAGCGTCCAGCGCTATTGGCTGGGTCATTGCTTTCTTGGTCGCGGACGATCTCTCCTTGGGCACCACGTGTGCGCATAGCATCGCGCGTCCTTGGCTCCTCCTGGCTCGGTAGCCTGCTAGAACGACACAACCACGCCCGATGCTACCCATCCATGCAATGACGAGTGGGCCGAAATGGCCGTTGGTCCTACGTGTAAGCGACTTTCTGTTGTTTTTCTCTGCGCTAGTGTTAGTGCAGATGTTTTTGGTGAGCCCTTACCAACAGAGAGGCGTGGGGCAATGTGATGCATGCGAAAAATAGGGTGAGCCGACGCCTGCACACCCGCGTCTTCCTACACAATGATGGGTGGTCCAGTTTGATGCTGGTCCTACACGTCGGCCGGTGGGCTTCGTGCAATCCATGTCGCTTTGATTACGGGAGAGAGTTGTTGGGTTCCTGCATGAGCAGTGCCGAGGCTGACATCCACGCACTGTCGCGTCCACTCACTCGTCTTTTCTCCGGGTTGTTCGGTGCACTTGCCTTTTTTTCTTCCTGGTCGTCTAGTGCCATTATTTTAGTTTTACAAAGGCCACTGATGTTGGGGCCATGTCGAGGGGTGGGGCCGGTGGTTAGTTGTGTTGTGTTCGCTCGTTGTTGGGTCCGTGTGGCCGACGCACAACTGACAACTGGACTTGCGAGCGCCACGCGTTGGGTCCCTCGTGCGAGGCGTGCTTCCTCTCAGTGCGCGTCACACCCTTCGCTGGTGACAAACCCTTCCCCAATCACCACATCCGTAGCACGCCTTCCTCCTCCTTACTCGTCACCAGAGCTGCCACACCTCTCCTTGCTCCTCACCCGCACCCCTGTCGCGGTGCACATCCCTCCCATCATCGAGCCCAACTCCCTTCACGTTTCTCCTCCTCCCAGAACCACATCCCGTTGTTTAGGCTCCATGGCGACGGCCGGATCGAGGCGAGCCTGGCGCAGGTAGGCGGAAGCAGCCGGGCGCCGGATGCGGGTGGGAGAGTTCCTCCTCTTCGCCAGAGCCATTGCACCTCTCCTTCCTCCTCGCCCGCACCCCTACCGCAGTGCACATCCCTCCCCACATCGAGCCCAACTTCCCTTCGCGTTTCTCCTCCTCGCAGAACCACATCCCGCCGGTTAAGCTTCATGGCGGCAGCCGGCTCGAGGCGAGTCTGGCGTAGGTAGGCGGAACTAATATGGGTGGGAGAGTGTCGGACGGTGCGCCGGCTGGAGCAGCATGAGCAAGGAGCCGGGGTCGGCCGTGGAATGTAGGCTCGCTGACCAGAGCAACTGCAATAGTTGTTGGTCGGCCCGACGCAGCGCCTCAGCCCCGCCTCCTCTGTTGCAGCACACACGCATGAGAGGGGCAGATGTGTCGTCACTGGTGGCAAGTTCAGCGGCCGCCGCCTCCTCTTTTCTTCAAATCCAGTAAGCCCTCTCGTGAGTGCATCAGGGGATGGCGTGCCCTCAAGTCCTCAACTACGGTGAAGCACCAGGTCCACATGAGCTCCTCCTTCAATCTGCGTGCCTGATTTCTTAATTTTTCATGAATGCACATAGCTGAAGACAGTGGCGGAGCCAGAAATTTCTTCCTTGGTAATCATTTGTGCAATTTTATATCAATATGACAACAAATATACAGCAAGCCAGTAGCAGCATACAAATGGATCGAACAATTCTTTAGTATTCCATGGAAGTCCGGGGAAGACCCCTAGCGCCGCCACTGTCTGAAGATTTTTTGGTTCCCTCATCTAGATTTCTTCTAAAGTGTGCAGGTTGTTATTCCTTATCAAGGAGAGCCTTAATCAACTACACAAGAATTTGGATTGAAATGAGACAGATTCCCTATACTATATTCCCTAGCCAAATATAGTTCAGAGGTTGAATGAACATTACCGCTACAAATTTGGCTAGGGAATCTGTCTCATTTTAATATTGCAATGAAGTGGTTGGGATGGAGAGGATTTTTTACTTGTCTAAGGTAATATTTGTTAGGTCTATTCCTGCCAAAAAATGTACTAAATGTTTGTTAGTGTCCTCTTCTTTAATTGGTTTATATATTCAACTTGATTCCTTAGCATTCAAATGGAATATACTAAATTGGCTTTCACCTTTTTGTCCACTACTCACAGATATCACAAGAAGCATCAATGTTTTCTTAGCATTCAAATCGACATTCATGGGATCACTTATGGCCACATGTATAATAGTTGCAATTAATATTGCTTTCTCAAATTCTGATATCTAAAGCCTGTACTGCCTGAACAAATCAATGGGCTTATATACATTCTGATATATATTTTCTAAATACATCTGTAGATTCCCATACCCTTTTTAGATCCAATTGTAATTGTTTTGCATTTGTCTTTGGATTGTTTTTATACACCCCAAGGTAATATTCAAGGACAACCAAGCATCCAAGCTTGGGGATGCCCAGGATGGCATCCCCTCTTTTGTCTTCGTTCCATCGGTAAATTTACTTCAGGCTATATTTTTATTCACCACATGATATGTGTTTTGCTTGGAGCGTCTTGTATGATATGAGTATTTGGTTTTTAGTTTACCATAATCGTCCTTGATGTACACACCTTTTGAGAGGGACACACATGAATCGTGAATTTATTAGAATACTCTATGTGCTTCACTTATATCTTGAGCTAGCACTACAAAAAAATATACTTCCATGATGATACGTGTTTGTCACAGTAGGTCACATTTTCTGTCATGAATGTACATCCATGAAAATTTATGACAGAATAAAGATAGTCATACTCATGCCGTCGTAGAAGTGTTCCATTACATTACCAGAATTGTCATCACTGAAGTGTCCACTTCCATGACGATAAATGGCGCGTCATGGAAGTGCTTTCGTCAAGGGTGACCGACACGTGGCATCCACCGTAACAAGTCGTCGTTAAGCTATCGGGCCCGGTTTGGATTCGATAACCCGTTAACAACTCGAACCAATGGGGATTTTCCATGTGTAAAATTCTCAATGGCCAGAGGAACCACGTGTCGGCTCACCCGTTGGGATAGATGTCATCCACTCATTGGACATGAGGCGTCTATGATACATCGACATGTGGTACGACCCAATAGAGGCCCATTCCGGTGAAAAGGCCGACCGTTTGACTTGGTCAAAAGGTAGCGGGCCGGCCCATGGAAAGCCTATTAACGGTATGTTCGTATATAGCCCATTTACGGCCCAGTAACTCACGACCTGTTACGACCTATCCGAATTAAGCCTAGTAGTTTCATCTAGGCCGTCCAATATGATTCCAGCCAGTTGTAACTCCCGGCCCATGTATGGCCCATGAGGCCCTTTGTAACTCTTGACCCATTAACGGCCCGTGGTGAAACTGGCCCGTAATGAACAGTGTACCACTTTATACCCATTAACGGCCCATTATTCCATTGGGCCGTTTCTAACCCATGTATCTTTCGGCCTTCTCAGGGCCCATTTATTCTTGGGCTCATTTCCAGCATTCGGTTACTTACGGACCGTTACTGGCCTTTTCTGCTTGTGGGCCAAATTCAGCCCATGGTTACAGTCGGCCCGTTTGCGGCTCGTTAATCCGTTGGGTCGTTTTCATATTGCGACCGATTAACGACGGCCCGTTATGGTCGGCCCATGAACGGACGATTCCAACTCTAGCCCATTTACAGCACATAATGCGGTCTGTTATTGGCCCATGTTTGGCCAATCGATCATACGACTCGTAGAAGGCCCATTGATGCTACGACTCGTAGAAGGCCCATTGTTTCTACGGCCCATAGAAGGCCCATTGTTTCTACGGCCTATAGGAGGCCCATGGTCACTACAGTAAATATGTAGCCCATGGTTATTGTGGCCTAGTTTTAAAAAATAGGTTATTGCGGCGACTAGCAAACTGTGGAAAAAGAACTGTACTGACTACAACCAAGCAAATAAACAAGACAACAAGGAAATAAATAAGCAAGCAACTTATGCTAGGCTATTACGGCTATTACACATATTACATCCACCGGGCATCAAAGTTCGCCACCAGTGCAAATATAGGGAACAAAGCAGCATAGCACATACACTGGTTGTCAAAGCTGGCGACCAGTGCAAATAAACGCCGCAGCAAAACAAGTCCAGAACTAAAACCACTTCAGAAGAGCTCAAGAAACAATATCCTGGGTACCCATAATGCTGGCAAGATGGTTAGCAAGCTTATTAACTTTCTCTTTTTTGGCGCTTAAATCCTCCAGCGCTTGCTGTTGCACCAGAAAGTATGCATCTAAATTCTGCAGGGACTTCCTTAGTCCTTCGGCTTCGTGTCGCAGCACATCTGATCGATGTATTTCAACTTGAAGTTGAGACTTAAGAAGACAGACTGATTCAGGCAGCGAGTTCGAAGAGCTTGTGCCAGCAGTAGTGGCCAGTAACTTGAACACTACATCAAGACATGACTTTTGGGTTGTCTCACTGTCGTCAAGATAGTTTTTATCAGCTTTCTTGGAGACCAACATGGATGTCTCACTATCTTGAACCTTATCGACATTACTTCCTTTACCATTGCATAATGGGGTACTCTTCTCCAATATTTTGTCCGCATTCTAAAAGAGAAACAAGCTGACACATCACAGGTTTACCATGTTGTATATGAAACGCATTTTGGTAAATCAGTTCAGTAGTAAAGTGGACAGGACAACAACATGAAACAAACATATATCTATGTACCATGGTCACTGTAAGGTCTATATCATTCTAGTTTTTGTTGCCAAATCAAGATAGAGATACCGTTCAAATAATATATGTTTAAGACAAAGAAGAATAGACAAAATATAAGTGTGTGAAACTACAGGGCAATAACAACACTTGTAATGTGCATGACATGAGAACGTAACTATTTATTCAATCACTACTGGAAACAGGATCTTTGCCGTCAGCTGGCTCTTTGCCGTTAGCAAGCTGATGGCAAAGAAGGTCTTTGCCATAAGGTTAAAGAAAACTGACGACAAAGAAGCGGACGACAAAGATATTGTTTGCCGTCAACCGTCTCTTTGTCGTCTGCTAGCGGATGGCGTAGAAGCTTTGCCGTCAGCTAGCAGATGGCAAAAAGGGAGGGTGGCCCACTAGAGAGAGACACCTAATGACCACTTTCTTTGCCATGTGCTAGCCGACAACAAAGAAAGTGGCCAAACTAATGTCCGTTAGCTAGGCTCTTTGCCGTCTGCTAGCACACGACAAAGAATCGTGCCCTAAATAAAAAGCCAAAGCCCGCGCCCCACCCCCCTTTCTCTCTCTCTCTCTACCCCGTGCCCGAGCCGCTTCCGCCCCGCACCACCCCGCTGCCCCGGCGACCCCCCTCCGTCCAGCGCCACCAACATCGCCGCGCTACCCCACCCCACCCCCATGCCCGAGCCACCCCGCGCCACCCTTGTCGCCACGGTGCCCCCCTCCTCCACCCCGGCGGCCCCGGCGCCCCTCTCCTCCACCGCTGCGGCCTCCCCGCCGCTCCGGCGCCCCCTCCTCCAACCCGGCCGCCCCAGCGCCCCTCTCCACCACTCCCGCGGCCACCCCGCTGCTCCGGCGACCCCTGCTTCGGTGAGACCTTGTATTTTTTTTCCTATTTTTTAGATTTAGTTTAGGTTTAGTTTAATTTAGGGTTGGTTTAGTTTAGGTTTTGTTTCTGTTTTTTAAGTTTTGGTTTACATTTAGTTTACTTTAGGTTAATAAGAAAGAGAAAAGTTCATGGCATGTCATGCAAAATTGTAGATGTCCATTTAGATTTGGTTTACATTTAGTTTACTTTAGTTTTTTTTTAAAGTTTTTTAAGTTTCTGTTTTTAAGGTCCATGGCATGTCATGCAAAATTGTAGATGTCTATATTTCACCAAATTTCAAATAATTTTTCTACCAAAAATAAATGAATTTTTTTTACACTTGAACCTTGTGTTATCTTTGAATATCCCATCAATATTGTTGGTAGTGGTAATGTTTTCTTATTGATATCACCATCAATTTGGTTTACATTTTCAGTTTTGTTTCATGTCTAAAGAAATCCCTAGTTTTGAAGGGTGCCAATTGCAATTGTGAACTAACCTACCAAATTAATTAAGTGTTGTTGATGTTGTTGAGCACAAGTGCATTGCTTTTTTTCTCAGTTTTCTTTCATGTCTAAAAACTTGGCTCTGTTCCAACTATGTCCATTTATCAAATATGATAGAGTTGAATTAGAACCAAGTTGGATTAGAGCCAAGTTTCTGTAGATATGCATATGGTCCATTTATCAAATATGATTCTAGTTGTGTTTATAGATATGGTTCTAGATATGGTCCATTTATAGTACACATGGTTCTAGCTGTTGCCATCATATGTCCATAAGTGCATTGCTTTTTGAATGTGAAATGATAACTTGGTGTAGTCGATTATCTTCTGCTCAAAACTTCTGCTGCTGTAATGTTGTATGATAATGTTGTAAGGGCAGTAATTAGTCTCTTCTGCTTCTTATCAGAGATGGGGGGAGGCCGCCACCGCAGGTTGCGCTCTGCCACACCGGAGTACGACTTGGAAGGTTTCGATTTCTTCACTATCATACTCGATAATTCCTCCAGGAGGCAGGTATATAAAAGGAGAGATCTCCTCTTCACCATCACTTTATCATAACTCTGCTATTTGCTACTCACTGCTTGATCCATGTTGTAGAGGCTGCCTGACACTTTTATGAAGATGCTAGATGGCCATCAGCCAAAGAATGTGAAGCTTTGACAGGCCGGCAGCGGGCTTCACGGGCTGTGGGACGTGGAGGTGTTGTTCAGGTATGACCACATGTACCTGTGTCATGGCTAGGAGCAGTTCGTCTGTGCCTACAACCCGCGACATGGTTACTTCCTTGTCCTCAGGTATGACGGCAACACCACGCTCACCGTGAAGGTGTTCAACACGACTATGTGTCGCATGCGCTACCACGACGACGACGATGCCAGTATGCTCTGCCTCTTCTTCCTCTCCATTTGGCTTTGTCTCACACTGATTGTTAAAAAAACTTTGTTGCATTTGGTCAGGCAATGGGAGCAGCAACAGCGACTCTGGCTACAGCAAGAGTAGTAGTGACTCTGGCTACAACAAAAGCAGCATCGAGGATGAGGAGGAATGGAGTGGGGAAGAAGAGGAGTAGAGTGGGGATGAGGAGGTGCAGCCTATTCTGTCCGACGATGACCTCGTGATGGTGGTGGCTGACGATGGCCAAGCGATGGTGGTGGCTGATGATGGCCAAGTATTTTACCATGATGTTGGATGGAACGGCTCGGACCTTGTTGAAGGGATTGCCACCCAATTCTATCGGCTCATGGGCAGAGTTGGAAGCACGGTTCATCCAGAACTTTAAGGACACGTGTAAGCAGCCAATGTCGATTGTGGACCTGACCAATTGCAAGCAAGAGGATGGTGAATCTACAACCCATTGGGTGCGCCGGGTCAAGGAGATAATACATTCATCTGATAAGATGGATGCCGGCTCAACAGTTTTGATGTTGGAGAAAAAATGTCGCTTTGAACCTCTGAAGCAGAAGTTGGGGCGGCTTAAACATGACTGTAATGACATGGGAACATTGATGGCAGCTCTTGTCAAGTATGCCGATTCTGATACCACCAAGGACCTGGTTTCTGACGAAGAAAAGGCAACAAAGGGAAAGAAGAACGGCAATGGCAAGGGTCATCAGCATAACCCGGTGAATCAGGGAGGTAATAAACGTAAGGCTGATGAGTTTGTTGCTAATACTAATGCGCATGGTGGTAATCAGTGGCGCAAGGGCAGACAACCCCCTCGATCGGGCGGGTCAGGCCCCACCCTTGAGCAGTTGTTGAATGAACCTTGTCCAAAACGCGGCACCCGGGAGAAACCAGCCACCCACTTGTGGAAGGATTACACGATCATGAAGGCATTTAAAAATTCAAACGCATTTGATGGGGGTCATGGCCCAGGTGGCGGCTCAGGTGGAGGCGGCTTTCAGGGCCCGGGCGCCGGTTCAAGTGGAGGAGGTTTTCACAGTCAGGGTTATCCTGGTCACCAAGGAGGATATAATCAGCAACACAACCAAGGGAATCAGCAGCAGCAGCAATCCGGCTATCAAAGCAAGCCGAAGCAGTTGAGTAGCGGACAGTATCATGTCTTTACTACCAGTTTATGTAAGAGGGACCAGAAACTCCACAAGAGGGCCGTCAATGCCATTGAGCCGGCAATTCCACGTTATCTACATTGGTCGGAGCAGCCTATTGTGTGGAGCAGAGAGGATCACCCGCCCCGGGTTGATAATCCGGGTCACTTGGCTTTGGTAGTGGCACCTCAGGTTGGTGGGTACAAGTTTACTAAGGTACTCATGGATGGAGGCAGCAACATCAACATCCTCTACTATGAGATGTTCCGCGGGATGGGATTGACGGATAAAAATCTTAAACAATCCAACACTGTTTTTCACGGTGTGGTACCTGGTAAATCGGCATACCCAGTTGGGAAGATTGAGCTAGAAGTAGCCTTTGGGGATGAGTATGACACCAGAGCAGAAAAATTAACCTTTGAAGTGGTTAAGACCAAAAGCCCATATCATGCTCTGTTTGGGCGGCCGGCTTATGCCAAGTTCATGGCTCGGCCGTGTTACGTATATTTGCAGCTCAAGATGCCGGGTCATAAGGGCACCATTACAGTACATGGGAGCCGGAAGATAGCATTGGAATGTGAACAGGGTGATGCCGCCTATGCTGAATCTGTTTGTGCAACAGAGGAGTTAAAATTCTACAAGGATCATGTTGACCCGGCGGACATGACATCATTAAAGAAACCAACAACAGAGCATGAGCCGGAGTTGAAATTCAAATCAGCTGATGACACTAAGATGGTTGACTTTGTACCTGGCGACTCATCCAAACAGTTCATCATCAGCGCAAACTTGGATCCGAAATAGGAAAGCGCGCTCATCGAGTTCATCCATGAGAACCGGGACATCTTTGCATGGAAACCTTCAGACATGCCAGGTGTCCTGAGGGAACTCGCTGAGCACACTCTTAATATCGATCCAAAGTTCAAACCTGTCAACAGTTTCTCCGACGGTTCAATGAAGAAAGGCGCAAGGCCATTGGAGAAGAGGTGGCCCGGCTCTTGGCAGCCAGGTTCATTGTGGAGGTCTTTCACCCAGAATGGTTAGCTAACCCGGTGCTTGTACTAAAAAAGAATGGCACCTGGCGTATGTGTGTGGATTACACAGATTTGAACAAGGCTTGTCCGGCTGATCCTTTTGCTCTCCCCTGTATTGCCCAGATCATTGATGCTACGGCGGGTTGCACTCGCTTGAGTTTCTTAGATGCTTATTCCGGTTATCATCAGATTAAGATGGCTGTCAAGGATCAAGAGAAGACAGCTTTTATAACTCCTTTTGGAGCTTTCTGCTATGTGTCTATGCCTTTTGGGCTTAAGAGTGCCCAGGCGACTTACCAGCGGTGTGTGCAGAATTGTCTTCACGATCAAATTGGGCGCAATGTTCATGCTTATGTGGATGATATAGTGGTGAAATCCAGGGAAGAGGAAACCTTGGTCACAGACCTTAAAGAGACTTTTGATAATCTTCGGGTTTACAAGATGATGCTTAACCCGGCCAAGTGTATTTTTGGAGTGCCAGCCGGGAAGCTTTTGGGTTTTTTGGTGTCTAACCGAGGTATTGAAGCTAACCTGGAGAAAATCAAGGCAATCACATCTCTAGCCAAACCAACCTGCATCAATGATGTTCAGCGACTGGCGGGTCGTGTGGCTGCTTTGAGCCGGTTCATAAGCCGGTTAGGGGAAAAGGCTATGCCTCTGTATCAGTTGATGAAGAAAACGGATGTTTTTGTTTGGAGCGATGCTGCGAACGCTGCTTTTGAGGATCTGAAGGCACAGCTAGCTGAGCCACCGGTCTTGGCTGCTCCAATTGAGAAAGAGCCGCTATTGTTATACGTAGCTGCCAACTCGCGGGCTGTTAGTGTGGCTATTGTGGTAGAGCGCCAGGAGGCTGGCAAAGAGCATCCAGTTCAGCAACCGGTTTATTATGTCAGTGAAGTGCTAATTGAGTCTAAACAACGATATCCACATTGGTAGAAGCTTGTTTATGGGGTGTTCATGGCAAGCTGGAAGCTTAAGCATTACTTTCAGGGACATCCAATCACTATGGTTAGCTCTGCTCCTTTGGGAGACATTATTCAAAACAGAGAAGCCATGGGGCGAGTCACCAAGTGGGTAATTGAGCTTGGATCTCATGGGTTGAAGTATGTTCCACGTACTGCAATTAAGTCTCAAGCCCTGGTTGACTTCATCAATGACTGGACAGAGATGCAGATACCGGAAGAGAAGCCGGACAACACATATTGGACTATTCATTTTGATGGATCCAGGCAATTGGAAGGCTCGGGGGCTGGAGTCGTATTAACTTCGCCACGAGGTGATAAAATTTGTTATGTGTTACGGTTGATGTTTCCATGCACTAACAACACAACAGAGTATGAAGCCTTGCTCCATGGTCTTCGAGTGGCAAAGGAGATGAGCTTGAGCCGGATCAGATGTCTTGGTGACTCAGATCTAGTGGATCAACAGGTATCTGGCAAGTGGGATTCCAAAGACCCTCTCATGGCGGCTTATCGCCGGGAGGTCGATGCTGTTGCAGGATATTTTAAAGGTTATCAGGTGGAACACATTGACCGTCGAAAGAACAAAGCGGCTGATGCTTTAAGCCGGCTAGGGTCTCAGCGTAAGCCGGTGCCACCCAACACCTTTTTGGATGTTTTTCATAACCCCTCTGTCAAGTTGCCCACAGAAGAAGATTTAGCTGTTCCTGACCCAGAGGCGCAGTTGGTAGCGGGTCTTCATGTCATCCCAGATTGGACGATACCGTTCTTGGCTTACATGACCCGGGGAGAGTCGCCAGCGGATGAGACCCTGGCTCGGCAGATAACCAGGCGATCTAAGTCCATGACGATTTCAGATGGAGAGTTGTTTCATCGCAGTGTTTCCGGAGCGTTTCAACGGTGTGTTTCCCCCGAAGAAGGTCAAGAAATCCTTCGTGAGATCCATGAAGGCGATTGCGGTCATCACGCCGGATCAAAATCTTTAGTGGCCAAAGCGTTTCGTCACGGTTTTTACTGGTTGATGGCTCACGCTGATGCGGAAGATCTGGTCAGTAGATGTGATGGATGTCAAAATTTTGCACGACGAGCGCATGTGCCGGCTCAAGAGCTCCGGATGATTCCAATCACTTGCCCGTTTGTGGTCTGGGGGCTTGACATGGTGGGACCTTTCAAAAGGTCTGAGGATAAAAAGATACATCTCTTGGTGGCAGTTGATAAGTTCACCAAATGGGTTGAGGTGGAGCCTGTGAGTAAGTGTGATGCAACCACGGCGGTTCAGTTCATGAAAAAAGTAATCTTCTGTTTCGGTTTTCCACAAAGTATTATCACAGATAATGGCACTAATCTGTCCCCAAGGGGCTATGGAAGAGTTTTGTCATCGAGAGCACATCCGGCTTGATGTTTCTTCTGTAGCTCATCCTCAATCCAATGGTCAAGCTGAGAGAGCCAATCAGGAAATTCTGAAAGGGCTAAAACCCCGGCTTATGGTTCCTTTATAGCGAACGCCGGGTTGTTGGGTAGAGAAATTACCCTCAGTGTTATGGAGCATCAATACTACGCCCAACAGGTCTACGGGTTACACACCCTTCTTCATGGTTTACGGAGCAGAAGCAGTGTTGCCTAGTGACATCCGTCATGACTCGCCCCGTGTGGCGGCTTATGTTGAAGCAAACAATGAAAAAGCCAGACAGGATGTGCTTGACTTGCTGGATGAAGAAAGGGACTTAGCAGTGACACGGTCAGCAATTTATCAACAGGACCTGCGTCGTTATCACAGCCACCGAGTTAAGTCCAGGACTTTTCAGGAAGGCGACTAGGTGCTCCGGCTCATCTAGGATCTTTCAGATGCACACAAGTTATCCCCACCTTGGGAGGGACCCTTTGTGGTTAGTAAAAATTTAAACAATGGGTCATACTACCTCATTGACGTTCGAGAGCATGCAGACTCACGTAAGTCGGAAGAGGAGACCCGCCGGCCATGGAACATTGCTCAACTTTGGCCATATTACACCTGAGCCACCGGCTCTCAACATGTTCATACGTTCACGTTGTATATACTATGTTAAGCAATAAAGTAAGACCATCTGTCTCTTTTCTTTTCACAGACTATACATCTTTCTTATTTCTTACTTACAAATGACTATTAAGGAACTGATCATATTTGAATCAAGTTTAACCCTTTTGGTCCGGCTTATGATCGTATCCGAATCTAGCTGCAAATCTCAAGGTGACTTGGGGGCTTCCTGTTCAAACATAGGTCGTATTCGAACCAAAGAGAACATAGCTGTCGTAACCCTCTTGATCGGCTCAAGGCCAAACTCACTTGGGGGCTTCTTGATCGTATCCGAATCATAGCTTAACCCCTTTTGAGTCCGACTTGGATCATATTCGAATCAGGGTCATTAAAAACCTCTCAAGGTAATTTGGGGGCTTCCTGTTCAAACATAGGTCATATTCGATCCAAAGAGAACATAACTATCGGTACCCTCTTGATTGGCGCAACGCCAAAGCCACTGGGGGCTATATGGTCGTATTCGAACCTTAGCTTAACCCCTTTGGTCTGGTTTACTAATCGTATTCGAATCAGGAACCCCCAGCCTTTTGAATATAGAGTTAAAATTATGTTTATTATCTGTTGCTTGCCTTTGAACTTTTATTGTTTCAATATTACAAATAAGATAGCCTGGTTTTCTTCACTGGCTCAATTATTGAACAACACAGCCGCCCGGGTTATTCAAGCCAGTGGCTCAAGGATCCAAAGGTACGAGCTACTAGGATATGATGATCATTGAGTATTCCAGAAGTATTAACTTTTCATACATATTGAATTATCAAGTTCACCACCCGGATTATTAAAACCGGCAATCTAAGGATCAACAAGGACAAGGTATGGTTCTTACTTATACGCGCTTACCCGCTGCGTTAACTCAAGAATTAGTATTAACCCTTATCCTTTCTTTATATTTGTCTCTGCTTTTTATTGAGGTAAAATATATTGGCTGTAAATTAGGGCATTTAAGCCCGTTTGGTTCTAAACCGCCTTGCCAGTCTTTTTCTTGTATTCATAGGAACAGAGTTCAAATATCGCAGAGACAAACATTAAACGATGCATACATTGACATCTGGAAGCAGATTCACATAGAAGTATTTTATGCACGACAGCATAAGCAAGCATGCGGTGTTTTAGCAACTAAGTTATGACAAGGCTTTATAGGCCTATGAAGATGATCATCGTCCCTCCCTCTCTGGTTCACCACCTTCTGTTTGCTGGAAGTTGGATTTTGACCAATCAAAGCCGTTCATGGTGACAAATTCGGCTTCGTCGTCAATCAGGCCGACCGGGTCAATTTCCGGGGCAAAGGTATCTTCTCTCACTGGTGGGATCAGATCTGCTACTTTGTATGAAGGAGTGGCCATCTTCTTATTTTCACTATCAAAACTCGGCTGGTACTTGTCAACATTGGTGTCATCTCCAAGACTAGTCGCCTGAGGCCGGACTTCGCGTACACACGCTATGAAATCATCCTGATCAAACAGAGACCCGTCCTCCTTCGCAGTAGGGTAACCTCTTGCTACGTCCGCCGGGTCTAGGTCTGGCACCCAAGCCTTGGAGCGGCTTAGGGCAGTCAAAGCTCCGGCTCGCGCTCAGGAGCGTTTTACTTCTTAGAATCTAGTAGGAAGGATGGACAGCTTCTTCAGGACATCGCTAAGCCGGTTGGGTCCTTGATTTGCAGGAGAGATAGCGGCCAGAGCCCGTTATGCACCAATATACAGTTGTTCAACCAAGGTGTATACTGCCTTCAGTTTAATCAATGGGTCTTGGCTCAGATTTTTACTTCGTGGACCTGCATATATTTTTTACAGAGTAAGTTGGCAGATTATACTCCGGTTTGGCAAAAATTATGCGAAAGGTCAAATCAGGTACCTTACCAAAGATAGCAGCGAGCATCTGAGACACCCGGCCCTTTAAACCGTTCAGCTCTGTTGAAATTTCTTTCAGAGCTGTTTCGGCCGTCTCAGCTCATCGGGTCAAAAGTGTTTTCTCATTTTGCCAAGCCTTCTCCTTGGCAGCAAAGCTGGTCTTCAAATTTTCCGTTGCAGAAAGGCTCATTTGCAGTTTGGAAGTGGAAGATTTGATTTCGGACTCCTGACTTGCTAGCCGGGTCTTTGCGTCCGACAATTGAGAGTTCAATTCAGACAAGGCATTCTGTGAAACGTTCAGATAAGTCAAGACTTGGTTTCAAATTCAAGATTCAAGTCTCAAAGTACTTTACGAGTAAACCACTTGACACTTGGGGGCTAATGTATGCCAAATCAAATTTTTATGACTCTACAAACATATTTAAAGTCCCAAGTCCCTTACAAAGTAACAACACTTGGCACTTGGGGGCTAATGTACGCAGTTCAGCAAATTTATCAAGGTTAAACCGGAGGATTAAGTATTTTGAAGACGGTTTTAAATTCTAAAGTACCGATTCATTGATGGTCAAAATAAACTGGTCCTTGGGGACTATAGGTGAAGTTTTTGTTTCTATCAATATCAGGCAAAGATTCAGAGGTAAAAGTCTCGGACTGTACTTTAAGCCTACATGTTATTCTGTTTCTCTCATAATCTGAAGACTTGGGGGCTGAAGGAATATTAGTAAACCGGAAACAACGTACCTCATACTTCAACTGAAGCTGCTTGACCATCTCGATCTCAGACTCACGAATGGAGTGTACATGACTGAGATAGCCGGATAAGATATCACTGGCATTGAGACGGTCATAATTGGCAACATCAAAGTGAACCTTCTGCCTTTCCAATAATTCTTGCTTTGCTGTGCACCGAGCCAATACCATTGGGTTCCCCGGCTCAACAAAGCGGCTCCCAGTAATTTGAACATCTTGAACACGTGGAGACGTCGGGTCGGTTGAGCTTGACGGTCCAGCTATAGAAGGATTCATAGTGGCTTTGTCAAGGGACGTCTCTGTAGGATTTGCGTCATTGACAATAGGCAGGTTTTCTGGGGCGTCAGTTAATGGAGAAGGCGGCCTAGCCGGGTCAGATGCTAGTACTAGCGGGTCTTCCGCCGGTTTGGCTGCCTTCGCCTTCTTGGATTTAGCCTGGCCGCTAAGGAAAAAATATTGCAGGGTAGTCAGCATCAAGATACAATTGATCAACCCGGAAGAAAAGAGGATTTCTGATTACCCAGGAGCAGTCTTGAAAGCTGGAAATTGTGTTTGTGATGAGTCGCCTGAGGAACGAGACACCTCCTGAAAAGGTAAAAGAAAGGAGTTAAAAGAAATACAAGGAGCAAGATTCATTAAAACAAGTTAAGGACGGTAATAAGTAAACCTTGTTCGGGCGTTTCCGAGGGGTCTATTGAAGGATGACAGCCGGTTCATCTTCAATCTCAACTTCACGGCGGCTTTCATGTTGCTGCTTTTTCAAATGAAAGTTGGGATCCAAGTGAGCTAAGGGGTTAGAAAACCTTACTTTACGGATCACTCGTCGAACTTTGTGTCTTGGTAAGGGCTCTGAGTCGGAGGAAATGATAGTTACCTCTACTTCCCCGGCCTGACTGGCCCGAGTGTCATCCTGGTAAGGATCAGTGTCAATAAGATTGTTAAAAAGTTGGCCAAGGAAATCAAGGGCTACCTCTGTCGTGGGTTTGTCACGGCAGATGTCCTTGTGAAAGGACTTAGTTGTGGAACCATCGCGATGGCTTAGCTTAAAGGGGTTAAACCGGACAAGGGGACACGGGAGTTTATACTAGTTCGGCCCCTTCGATGAAGGTAAAAGCCTACGTCTAGTTGTGATTGGTATTGCTAGGGTTTCGAAGGCCAGGGAGCGAATCCGCTTTGTCTGGCTTTCGAGTTGTTGTTCTCTGTCCCTAAACCACGGCCGGGTCGTCCCTTTATATACATAGGTTGACGCCCGCCGGGCTACAGAGTCCCAAAGTCGGTTTATAAACGTATCTGGTTCGGTCTCTCTCTCTTTCTATCTTACTATACAAGTTACATGACTGGGCCAGTTTACATTTACATATTGTACTCGCCTCTGGGCCCTCCGTAAAGCGCTAGCATCTTTACATCTTCATGGGCTTCTAACCTTCAAAGAGTCAACCCGGCTACCCAAGGCCGGTTTACCTCCAATAGTAATATCCCCAACATTAGGCCCCAGATTGGTTTGAACTTGTTCATGTCAATCTTCCACACTTTATAAAAAATCTTCTCTCTTGTCTTCGTTTTTGATCTTGTAAACCGCCATGACGTCATACTTCAAAATTACGATAAACCGTCCTGACATCATCCATCCGTTGATATCGGAGATTTCCTTCATTTAATATATATCCAGCTATCGAGGCGACACCTTTATTAACTTATCCATTTTTTGGACTCCTCGATTCCCGCACTTGCCATTTTTCACTTCGCCTTATAAATAGGACCGAGGGGTCATTTTCACCGCCCCCCCGTGCCTCTTCGCATCGTCTTCCTCGCGCCGCTCAACCTCTAGAACTCCGCCGCCACAGTCGACCGTCGTTTCTGCTCCGACCTCGGCCGCTGCATCACCCTGAACGCACCAGAGAACTGCGGCGCCCTTCCGCTTCTTCACTAGCTCCGGTAAGCTCTGCTTTTGTCACCATAGATCTGTTCTAGGGTTTCGATATTCCTCGCAGTTCTTCCGAAGTTCATCAGTGTTGTTCTTCCATGTTCTTCCTTTAATATATGGACACTTAATGCTTGATACATCTCTTACTGTAGCTTACTTACCATGATCATCACAAATCTTTATGTGCAAACAACTGATCTGTCTGTCAAAAATTGCTTCAGTTCTGTACCCCTTCAAGATCCAATTATTTTTGCTTTTGTGTCTTATCTCTAGATCCGAAAGTATTATACATCACTGTGAGATCTGTTTCTCCACATGCCAATATAAGCGATTTGACATTGGATAAATAGTCTATGCCATTAGCCCTCTGATAAACTGGAAGAGCATGTTACCTTCACAAACATACTCCGGTTTAACAGTGTCGGATCAATCGTGCGCTAGTATTATCTTCTTTCTCAGTATACTAGTCTCTGGGTTGTACCATTTAATATATCAGTACGTTTCTTACTCCCTTGTCTCTTGTGTATGATCATGCATAATTTATAAACTGGCCTTTTATTTTCAGTTTGTTCGCTTTGCAATGGCCAAACAATTCATTGCCTGCAACTGGGCTTGTTCCCGGGTTACTGAAGCTCAACTGGATGAGATGGTTAGCATCGGCTCTCTGCCTAAGGAAACTGAGATCAAATGGCGAGCCCCAGGAACTAAGAATCCTCCAACCCCAAGACAAGGTGAAGTGGTAATCTTTGTTGACCATATAAGCCATGGTTTCAAACCGCCAGGGTCGAAATTTTATCGAGATGTGCTTGCCAGCTTCCAACTGCATCCACAAGATATTGGTCCCAATTCTGTCTCCAACTTATGCAATTTCCAAGTCTTCTGCGAAGCCTATTTACAGGAAGAACCAACTGCCAAATTGTTCCGGGATTTCTTTCACTTAAACCGGCGCATAGAGTTTGTGAATGGCCCGAATACAGAGCTTGGTGGTGTTTCGATTCAAAAGCGGAAAGAAGTGGAATTTCCTCATGCCAAACACCATAGCCACCCAAAGGAATGGAACCAAACATGGTTCTATTGCAGAGACACTCCGCCTGAGGATGAGAATCCCCTCCCCGGCTTCCGAGATCATAGATTATCCAATACTCACCCAATGCCACAACGCCTGAGCTCCTTAGAAAGGGCAAAATATGCTCCTCAAATCGCCAAGATCTGAACCTTTATGGCAAACGGTTTAACAGGTGTGGATTTTGTACGCTGTTGGATATCCTGGAGTATCTTGCCGCCAAGCCGGTGCCCCGGTTTAATGTGCGAATATACCGGTGAGGTTGACGATCCTCAACGCCACTGCAACATCCAATTATCTGAGGAAGAAGTTACTGAAGGTGTAAAGAAGATTCTGAATGAATCAGAACTGGTCTGTAGTCAAACCGGCCTGAGTCCCTTCTACACCAAGAACAAACCGCCTGCTGTAAGCATTACACTTCCTCTTCATCTCTAATATCTTTGACTTATACAAGATGTAATCCCTCTTCTTTATATGTATAGGGTGATGACCCCTTCTGGAAACGGAAATCCATAGAGAAAGCGGCAAAGCCAACTGGAGACAAAGTGGCCAAGCCAACCCGCCCGAAGACCAAAGCCGTAAAACGGACATCAAAGCGGAAACCGGCTGACCGGATTAATATGGAGCTTGATGATGATACTGATGACCCAGAAGTTGAGGTAGAACTTGACTCACTTGGCTCTCTTTTTATGCATCTTGTTAACAATGATCTTCCTCAGGAGGAAGCCGAAGCTAGTCAGGCTGAGGACGTAGAGGTAATTACCCTTTCCTCTGGTTTAGACTCTATGCCAACATAAAAACCTCGCCAAACAATCCGGAAAGAAAGCTTTTCTCATCCTCTTGCTCTCTTGCATCCAACATTTATTTTGAAGACTCAACAGCATGAGGCTCGCCGGACAACTCGGCACAGTGGCCAATAGGTCACCTCTACCGGTTACCTGATACTCCGGTTTGGAAGCATCGGTCTGAGGTCTCTCCTACTTCTGACCATTCTTACCCCAAGGCAGGTTATTTCAGACAGCCTCTTAATCTGTCCGATTCAAATTATCAGGTGACACCTCCTTCTTCTTCTGGTGAATCGACAGCAACTCAACTCCCCCTTTGAAAACTGTGGCTGGGTGAGTTACGAAAAACCTTTCCTTTCAATGTGCCCTATATCTTTTGAACATGATGTTAACCCTTTTTATTCTGTTTGTAGGGCCAAAGCTAGACCTAGCAAGAAAGCTCGGGTCACCAATCCGCCAGAAGACCCTGTTGCCGAAGAAGAAGACCCAAGAGTTGAACCAGAGCAAACAGGTGAACCGGAAGGCCTCCATCCTGAAACAACTTTTGATGATCCGCCCCTTGACGGCCAGCATACTGACGAACCTACAGATGTTGAGCCTACCGCCCCTGATGCTGAACCGGCAGAACCAAACCGGGCTAATACAATGAAAGACACTGAAATTCCATCATCATCCGCCCAAAATCTTGATGGTCAAAACGATGATGTTATTATTACCGTAGCCGGCCACAGTTCTCCTGGTCATCCCGTCATTTTGGCTCAGCATAGTGCCAAAGAAGAGCAAATTGCCAGGGATAAAGGTAAATGGAGCAACAACTTATCAAACTATGCTCATCTTAACGCTGATGAGCTTCATTCCGGCTTCTTGAACCATGTACACTCAAACCGGGATTCTGAAGCCGGTTTGGTGAATTTGATGAAAGAATGATATGAGGTAAATTCTTCTCCCTTGCACATTGATTTATAGCTGAAATACTATTCCAAGTAGCCCCCAAGAGCCGTTTTCTGATCGTCAATCATAAACTGGGTCTTTGTAACACTTTAAGCATCCCATCATTAATCTTTGCCAAGGCGTGTCTTCAATCATAGATAAAACTCATGTTTGAAAATGAGATAACATTCTGTAGCATAGCCCCCAAAGGCCGGTTTAACTTGGCAAGTTAATCCGGTTTTTAGTCCACACCGCCAGTTAAGAACAAACGTACATTAGCCCCCAAGTGTCAAGGATAATGCTTGCATTGTTCTGGAGACTTGCATAGAAGGTAGTATTTGAGAGCAAATAAGCATTAGCCCCCAAGTATGAAGTGGATAACTTGTTATATGCTTTATACTTAGTGCATATTTATGTTTTTTTGTTGAAGATACCTTCAATGTTGCAGGCTGAACTGAGAAGCAAAGATGCCAAAAACTCTGACTTGTAAGAAAATGTGAAGTCGCAACAAGCCGAAGCTGCAAAAGCCAAAGAGGAGCTGACCCAGGCCCTGGCCGGAATGGAAAAATTGAAAGAATCCTTCAATCAAGAGCGTGCTGTATGGGAAAGCGAAAAAGCCGGTTTGACCAAAAGAGCCGTAGATGCCGAGGACGCCCTGAAACCGGTGGCTGAAGAACTAGCCAGTTTGAAGCGCCAAATCAATGCTATGACCTCTGCTATCTTTGGTAAGTATCTGCTTATGTATGTTGCATCAGGCAATGAATCTTAAAACTGACCACGATGTTGACCAAATCTTTGGCAGGAACTCGGATCACTCATCTTGGTGCAGATATACGGATGAAGCTCAAAGCGGCATACACATTGGTTGAGCAGCTATACTCTAGATCTCAGCGAGCCATTAGTACAGCAGCCTATAACAAACCGGTGCCAACGTTGATTAAGGAAACCCTTGAGAAGCTGGGCATGTTACCGGCGCGTATTGCCGAGTTGAAGAGAGCCGCTGCAAGAGCCGGAGCATTAACTGCCCTTATTCGAGCCAAGGCCTGGATTCCAGATCTTGAAGCGGAGGATATCATTAAAGGGTATCCAGACGTTAAAGAAGACAGTTCAAACTTTGACAATGATGATCTTCGGCGGTTGACCAAACAGATGCGGCCAGCGGCCAGCAAATTAGCTGAAGACACCGATTTGTCCCATTTTCAACCGTTTTATGATGCAGAAGGGAAAAGACAGCCGGCCGAGATCCATGAAGTCGAAGAACTTGTGCCTCCGATTCGTAAGCACACTTATGCCCCTGATATTAACCCTTCTAATCTTATCCATGAAGAAGCAGTATTCCGAGCCTTAACCGGAATCGATTGGTCAACGGCTAATTTCCAGCGGCTGGGGAGGGATGAAGAAGTGCGTGCACCAACTGATCCGCAACCGTCAAACCGACGTGAGGAAGAGTCTTGATCCGGTCGCCGTTTTATATGGCTACTGTGAAAAACAATGGCATTGTTGAGACGCTTTAAAGCTTCATGTAATAGGATAGCTGAAACTTTGTTTATCTGCCATGCCATCGAGCATGCTTCGTAGCCCTTTGTGACAATCTGTGCCGCCCTTGAGGATATATATTATGCATAATCTATGATGACTTGCCTTCCTGGGTACAAAAAACTTAAAAGTGTCTAGCGGTTTACCCCTAAACATGTCATAATATGTAACGCCCTCGATGCGGCTATAGCTCCCATGTGTCGAGGCATGACTTAGAGACATAACCGCATTGAAAGCAATGCCGCAAGTTAGGCAATCTTCACAACATCCCATGTAATATAAATAATAAAGGGGAGAAACATAGTTGGCTTACACTCGCCACGTCAATCAAAGTGCATAAATAACATTATAACATTCAAACACTCATGGCCCGACTACGGCGCCAAAATAAAAGATAACCCAACATGCGACACGGTCCCGATCACCCCAACTAGGCACCACTGCTGATCATCAGGGAAAGACACGTAGTATCGTTGAGAGTCCTCGTCGAACTCCCACTTGAGCTCAAGCGCGCCATTTGGAGCGGAATCATCAGGCCCTGCATCTGGTTTGGAAGTAATCTGTGAGCCACAGGGACTCAGCAATCTCGCACCCTCGCGATCAAGACTATTTAAGCTTAATAGGTAAGGCAAGGAAAATATGTGGAGCTGCAGCAAGCGACTAGCATATATGGTGGCTAACCTACTCGCAAATGAGAGCGAGAAAAGGAGGCAAAGCGCGAGCGAGTAACTAGAGGACAACCTGCGGCAAGCATTACTCCAACACCGTGTTCACTTCCCGGACTCCGCCGAGAAGAGACCATCATGGTAACTCACATTGTTGATTCATTTTAATTAAATTAAGGTTCAAGTTATCTACAACCAGACATTAACAAATTCCCATCTACCCATAACTGCGGGCACGGCTTTCGAAAGTTCAAATCCCCACAGGGGAGTCCCAACTTAGCCCATGACAAGCTCTCATGGTCAACGAAGGAATAGACCTTCTCCCGAGACATTCCGATCAGGCTCGGTATCCCGGTTCTTCAAGACACTTCGACAAGTTAAAACCAATCCACCAACACCGCCCGAATGTGCCAACAAATCCCGATAGGAGCTGCACATATCTCGTTCTCAGGGCACACTCAGATTGTCCAAACTTCCGGTAGGCCAGCCCAAAGTTGCCCCTGGTGGCCACCGGCGGCTGACGAGGTGGACCAACACTCAGAGGAGCACTGGCCCGGGGGGTTTAAATAAGATGACCCTCGGGCTCCGGAAACCCAAGGGAAAAATAGGCTAGGTGGCAAATGGTAAAACCAAGGTTAGGCATTGCTGGAAAAGCTTTAATCAAGGCGAACTATCAAGGGGTTCCCATTATAAACCAACCGCGTAAGGAACGCAAAATCCGGGAACATAACACCGATATGACGGAAACTAGGGCGGCAAGAGTGGAACAAAACACTAGGAGAGAGGCCAAGCCTTCCACCCTTTACCATCTATATAGATGCATTAAGATAACATGGCAATATAATGATATCCCAACAATTAAAATAATGTTCCAACAAGGAACGGTCTCCAATCTTCACCTGCAACTAGCAACGCTATAAGAGGGGCTGAGCAAAGCGGAAACGTAGCCAATCAACGGTTTGCTAGGACAAGGTGGGTTAGAGGTTTGGCATGGAAATTTGGGAGGCATGATAAGCAAGTGGTAGGCATCGTAGCATAGGCATAGCAAAAGAGCGAGCATCTAGCAAAGCAAAGATAGTAGTGATTTCGAGGGTATGATCATCTTGCCTGCAAAGTTGTCAGAGTTGACTGGATCCTCGAAAGCAAACTCAACGGGCTCCTCGTTAGCGAGCTCGTCTCCCGGCTCTACCCAAACAAGACAAACAAGCAAACGGAACACAATCAACCATGTGCAAAGTTCAAACAATATGATGCAAGGATGGTATGCTATGCGGGATGCGATGCGGGATGCATATGCAAGATTTGGCAAGGTATGAATGAACCTTGCCTCAACATGGAAATCCAAGTGTGCCACTTGAAGGATGAGATGAAATCGCTTGAAAATGATATGAAGAACGCCAGAATCGGAGTTACGGTTTGGAAATGGCAAGCAATTCAAATATGACCACGTTCTGCGATTTACAGCAAGTAGCCATCTAAATGCAACAAGATGAACATGCTACAGCACCCAAACGTGGCATCAAAATACATGGAAGGAATCCATTCATGAAGCTTAACAAAAGTCTAGCACTGAGCTATGACCAATTCATCCATTAACAGGTTCAAACAAGCATGGCAAAAATGCATTTGACAAAAAGATTTCAGACTTAGTGAAATTAACACTTGTCTGGAATTTCAGATCAGATAGCACTCTTTGGAGCATGAAAACAATATGCTACAGGACCTGAACATGGCAAAGTAAAGCAAGGCATGGAGCTACTCAAAGAGCTTAACAAAAGTCCCTTAGTGACCTTGAGCCAAAAGGGATTAGAAAATACATTTGCAAGCATGTGAACATGGCAAAAACATAATCAGTTCTCAGACTTAGTGAAAACTGGAGCATGCTGAAACAGATATCAAGTAGGCATGTTTACGAGCTCGATGCACTCACTACAGAGCAAGTCATGACAATCTAAGCATACACCCATCAAGAATACACAAAATGTAAGCTAGACATGGCAAGAACAATACCATAGCATGCACGGATCAACTACAACATCATCGGCAAAATCGCTAACAAGTAGACAATCTGCCCAGATTCACGAAATGACAAAAGTAGAGCTCGATTGACTCAAGCTAGGGCACTCCATAATTGCAAAAAAATACATGGATGGATAGAGCACTACAAGATTAACAAAACATCCTTACTGATAACCCTCAAACGAGGCACGGATCACTAGGAAACAACATGAACATATAGCATATTGAGATAAACAGCTCAAGGACTTAGTGGAAATGCTAAGTCCCTGAAATCAACATTAACGAATGCTCCACTTTGCAAGCTTGTGCTAGTCACCACACACATCACAAAAATACATGGGTTGCACCTCTGGATAGATGGCAAAACATATAACAAAACACATGTAGAGCTCAGGGGCATGGCATGCACACATTAACCATGGCAAAAATGACAAATATCTAATTGGAGCAGCAGATCTGACAATTATCTCAAATAGCACTATTCTAACAACATTTCGGGCATCAATATGAACTCAAATGAAAATGATGCAATGATGTTCTCTCTGAGACGAACATTTTGATATGCTATATGCCCAAAACGGATCTACGGATGCAAATTTACGGCATGATGAAAAACGCAAAATAACTAGGGTTTCGGGGGAAAGTCAACCGTCTCAGATCCAGATCTAGATCCAGCCGGCGCGGATCCCGAGGTTCGCCGGAGTTACTGTTCATCGAAGGTCGCCGGAGATGGTGGTGGTGGCCGATGCTCGCCGTAGTCGGAGGAGGACGCCGGAGAGGGTGGTGGTGGCCATGGGCGTCGGTGGGGTGGCCACGGGCGCGGTGGCCGGAGCTGCGGAGCTCGCCGGTGCCAAGGTCGGCGGTAGGGCGGTGAAGGGCGGCGGCGCTGGAAGGCGGGGAGGAGGCGCGGGGCGTGGCGGAGAGGCGGGCTGCGGGGGCCGGCCTCGGGCCCGAGCGGGCTGGCGGCGGTGGGAGGTGGCCGGGCCACGTGGCGGCAGGCGGTTGGCCGCAGCGATGCGTCCGGCCGGGATCGGACGTGTCCGGCGCGACGCGGGTGGATTTTTAGGGTTAGGGAGGAGAAGATCCGGGAATTGGAAATGGGGGTCTATTTATAGAGGTAGAGGGAGCCAGGAGTGTCCAAATGAGGTGCGGTTTTCGGCCACGCGATCGTGATTGAACGCTCTAGATGATGGAGAGGGTTTTGCTGGGTTTTGGGCCAAAATGGAGGGGTGTTGGGCTGCAACACACACGAGGCCTTTTCGGTCCCTCGGTTAACCGCTGGAGTATCAAACAAAGTCCAAATGGTACAAAACTTGACAGGCGGTCTACCGGTAGTAAACCAAGGCTGCTTGGCAAGTCTCGGTCCAATCCGGAAATGTTTAATCCCCACACACGAAAGAAAGTTAGAAATGACCCCCGGAGGAGAACGAAGCACCGGAATGCAAAACGGACAACAGGGAAAATGCTCGAATGCATGAGACGAACACGTATGCAAATGCAATGCACATGATGACATGATATGATATGCATGACAACGACAACAACACACGGAGACAAAAACCCGAACCCAAGAAAATAAAATAACTTAAGGCCGGAAATGGAAAGAGTTGGAGTACATATTGGGTAAATCATATGTGGGGTGTTACAACACTCCACCACTACGAAAGGATCTCGTCCCGAGATCTAGGACTGAAAGAACGCCGGGTACTCAAAACGGAGGTGATCCTCGCGTTCCCAGGTAGCTTCACGGTCGGAATGGTGTGACCACTTGACTTTGATTGACTTGTTGCGAGTCTTGCGTTCAGTCTCTTCAAGAATAGCAACTGGGTGCTCATGATAAGAGAGATCTTCTTGGAGCTCAATGTCCTCGAAGTTGATGGTGTGGTCAGGAGTCTTGAAGCACTTTCGTAGCTGAGAGACATGGAACACGTCATGAACATTTGCAAAGTTTGAAGGAAGCTCGGGTTGATAGGCGAGATCGCCCCTCTTGCTGACGATCTTGAAAGGTCCCACGTATCTAGGGGCAAGCTTCCCTTTGATACCGAAGCGACGAGTACCTTTCATAGGAGAGACGCGGAGGTAAACATGATCTCCGATCTCGAAAGCCAAATCACGGTGCTTACTATCATAGTAGCTCTTCTGGTGCGATTGGGCTGCTTTGAGGTTATCTCGAATGACTTTGCACATTTCCTCTGCCTCTGGGATTAAGTCATTACCCAAAAGCTGACGTTCACCTGTTTCAGACCAGTTGAGAGGGGTACGACACTTCCTGCCATACAGAATTTCAAATGGGGCCTTGCCCGAACTTGCTTGAAAACTGTTGTTGTAGGAGAATTCAGCATAAGGAAGACAATCCTCCCACTTCATGGCGAAGGAGATCATACAAGCCCTGAGCATATCTTCAAGAATCCGATTGACACGCTTGACTTGACCGCTAGTTTGAGGATGGAAAGCTGTACTAAAGCGGATGTTGGTGCCCATGGCCTTCTAAAAAGAATCCCAAAACTTGGAGGTAAAGATGCTGCCACGGTCTGAAGAGATCACTCGAGGAATACCGTGCAGAGATACAATCCGAGAGGTATAGAGTTCCGCAAATTGAGCTGTAGTGATTGACTCTTTGATAGGCAGAAAGTGAGCCACTTTAGTGAGTTTGTCGATAACAACGAATATAGCGTCATTGCCACGTTTGGACTTTGGAAACCCAGTCACGAAGTCCATCTCAATGTGGTCAAACTTCCATTCTAGAATGGCAAGAGGTTGGAGGACACCAGCTGGCCTTTGGTGTTCTGCCTTCACTCTTCTGCAGACATCACACTCATTCACGAATTGAGCAATCTCGCGCTTCATTTGAGTCCACCAATAAGCTTGCTTGAGGTCCTGATACATCTTCGTGCTCCCAGGGTGGATGGAGAGGAGAGAATTGTGAGCCTCGTTCATGATCACTTTACGAAGGTCACCTTTTGGCACAACAATACGATCCTCAAAGAAGAGAGTATCCTTGTCATCAAGGCGGTAGCACTTGTACTTGGGTTGACTCTTGGCAATCCCAATCTTCACCTTTTTCACCATAGCATCAAGAAGCTGGGCTTGGCGAATCTGGTCTTCCAAGGTAGGAGAGGCTTGAAGGTTGGCGAGGAAACCTTGAGGAACAACTTGCAGATTAAGTTTGCGGAAAGCTTCACAAAGCTCGGGTTGATAAGGCTTGAGAATAAGACTGTTGCAGTAAGCCTTCCTGCTCAATGCGTCAGCAATCACATTGGCCTTGCCTGGAGTACACTCGATACTCGGATTATACTCTTGAATCATTTCGACCCATCGAGTCTGCCTGAGGTTGAGATTAGGCTGAGTGAAGATGTACTTGAGACTCTCGTGATTAGTGAAAATGTCCACTTTTCTTCCCAATAAGAGATGTCTCCAAGTCAAAAGAGCATGCACAACTGCCGCCAACTCAAGATCATGAGTGGGATAGTTCTTCTCATTGGGCTTCAATTGGCGAGAGGTATAAGCAACAACTTTCTTCTCTTGCATCAACACTGCGCCAAGACCTTGGAGAGAGGCATCACAAAAGACCTCGTATGGTTTGGATTCATCAGGCGGAGTCAGAACTGGAGCAGTGATCAATTTCTCTTTCAAAGTGTTGAAAGCAATGTCACACTCCGGAGACCAAACGTACTTGATGTGCTTCTGGAGAAGATTTGAGAGAGGCTTCGCGATCTTAGAAAAGTTTTCAACGAATCTTCGACAATAGCTTGCGAGACCGAGGAAGCTACGGAGTTGCTTCACGTTCTGAGGAGGTTCCCAATTCACAATTGCAGACACCTTCTCAGGATTCACCGCAATGCCCTTGGCAGAGATGATATAACCAAGATAAAGAACCTCATCGAGCCAAAATTCGCACTTGGAGAACTTGGCGTAGAACTGGTGTTCCTTGAGCTTATCGAGTACCAAATGCAAGTGCTTGGCATGATCTTCCTTATTCTTCGAAAAGACCAGAATGTCGTCGAGATAGACCAAAACAAAGTCATTGGTGTAGGCGTTGAAGATGATGTTCATCATGCGAGAGAAAGTCGGAGGAGCGTTGACGAGGCCAAAAGACATGACAGTGTACTCATATGAACCATAGCTTGTCCTGAAAGCCGTCTTGGGAATATCTTGCTCACGAATTCGAATCTGATGATAACCCATATGGAGATCAAGCTTGGAGAATACTTGGGCACCTTTGAGTTGTTCGAACAGCTCGTTGATGTTGGGAAGTGGGTATTTGTTCTTGATGGTCTTCTTGTTCAATGGACGGTAATAAACACAAAGTCGGTCCGTTCCATCCTTCTTCTTCACAAAAAGAACACCACAACCCCATGGAGAAGAACTAGGCCGGATGAGACCCATTCTCTCTTGAATATCGAGTTGCTTCTTCAGCTCCTTCAACTCTTCAGGTCCGAGCTTGTAAGTACGCTTGCACACGGGTTCCGTGCCAGGCTCAAGATCGATGACGAATTCAACTGGCCGGTGCGGAGGCATTCCTGGAAGCTCTTCTGGAAAAACGTCTTGATATTCGCAAATGACTGGAATTTGCGAGATAGCATCCAGTTCACCCTTCTCATTAAGAGAAAACAGACGGATAGTATTATCCCGAGCGGCAAAGACAATTACATCCTCAGACGAATGAGTCAATTGAATCTGCCTGGCTGCACAATCAAGCTGAGCCTTGTGCTTAGATAGCCAATCCATCCCGAGAATAAGATCAATATCCGAGTTACCAAGAACCATTGGAGAAGCCAGAAACTTGAAATCACCCATCATAATAGAAATATCCGGAATCTCGTGGTTAGCGAGCAAACATTTACCCGGAGAGACAACTGCTAATAGTTTATGCATAACTTGGGAAGTCAACTCATGCTTAGATGTAAAAGGTTTCAAGATGAAACAATGCGATGCACCAGTGTCAAAAAGAACTTTAGCTGGAACATCGTTAATAGGAAGGTTACCCATGATGACATCTGACGAGTCCTCTGCTTGAGCTGCATTCAGCAAGTTGACCTTGGCGTGCTCGGGGTTATGCTTGACCACAGCTGTACTTGCCGATCTCACAGGAGGAGGAGGAAGACGCCTTTGATTGAAGCATTTGTTGGCATAGTGACCCTTCTGTTGGCACTTGTTGCACGTGACCTCTGAAAGCAGACGGTGATACGGAGCACTTGATCTTGGAGCTTGAGACGAACTCTTGTTCTGAAAGCCAGGGTTGGGTGGGTGGGAAGATCCACTGCCATCTTTGCTCTTCTGCTGATACGGCTGACGGAACGGAGGAGGAGGAAGCCAATACTTCTGCTGCTTGGCCACTTGAGTAGAGGAAGAAGTAGTGTCTCTGACTCGCTTCTTGGAAGCATCACATCTCAGTTGAGCGGCCTCTTGCTTCAGTGCCATGTTGTAGAACTCATCGTACCTTAAGGGCTCAAAGAGAACAAGAGCTAGCTGAATTTCTTCTCTGAGACCACCCCTGAACTGGTATATCACGCTCTTCTCATCAGGGACGTCCTTCTTAGCAAAGCGGGCGAGCTTCTGAAACAACTTGTTGTAGTCATAGACAGACAAAGAGCCTTGCTTCAGGTTGCGGAATTCCTCACGCTTGCTTTCAACCACACTCTGAGGAATATGATGAGCTTTGAAGTCTTGGCGGAATTCATCCCAGGTAATGACACGTCCACCTCTGGAGTCATTGTACTGCTCGAACCATTCTGCAGCTTGATCTTTGAGTTGGAAGGATGCGAACTTGACAAAGTCCTCAGGCCTGACGTTACTGCACTCGAAATGCTTGCACAGATCCACAAGCCAATCGTCAGCATCAGTTGCCTCAACACAATTGCTGAAAGTCTTTGGCCCGTTAGCAAGGAACTGGTTGAGTGTAGCAAAGTGATTCTGATTGTTGCCTTGGTTGCCTTGGTTCGCTTGATTGCGCTCTTGAAGAATTTGCATGATCAACTGTGTGTTTGCATTGGTTGCGGCCATCACATCTTGCCATGCCTCTGGAGGAGGTGGAGGTGGTGGCGGATCTTGATTTTGATTCTGATTGGTGCTCTTAGCGGGAGCCATCCTGAAGAGGTTGACCACCGTTAGCACATAGACAGATAAAATGAAGCTGAATCCAACGGAATGAAAATTGCAACATAAAGTCTTCACATCCGAACAAAATGAACGAATGCATTCCACTTGAAATGGTCACATATCCATAAATTGAGAAGCCACTTAGAATTTAGGTAGAGAAATAAATCAACAAGGTACGGATCAAGAACTAATAATTGGTAAGAAATCCCAATCTCAAACCAAATATCCGTGGAAGAAGAGCTAGAGCTACTTGAATTCCCACCTATGAAACTCCCGAACCTTTCCGGTTATGCAATCAGGTGTTGGCAATACAGGGGAAGCATAATATCTCACCCAAATCTAGCAAATCCTACATCCAGTTGTATCCATCCTTCAACACATAACCGAGAAAAACTTCGGAAACCATCTACCTCAACCTTCGAAAAGCATCCGTTATACAAGTTATGGCGATACTCCCGAACTCCCGCCCCAGTACTGGGTGGCGTCGAGGTTATCTCACCAACGAACTACATAAAAGAGATTTTCGACGTCGGCATACTAAACTCAGGTATTCCAGAACTGCAACGATAAAATTATGACGACAAAACCTCGTAGCTCAACTCCCCGGGACACTGCCACAAAACCCCTGACAGGAGGCACCAAGACAATGTTCTCGTCACAAAACCATCGGAACGATTCCAAGATACCCGCGTGATCATAATTTTTTTAGTGAAATTTGAGAAGAGAAGAGTCAAAACTCTACGTCAGGATGCCTTACCAGAGCGATGAGGAGACTGGGGAGTAAAAAGAATTCCTAAACTCTCCGATATATAATTCCTAAATGACTCAAAACATTTCTCTAGACACAACTCGGCTGCTAAAACGATCAAGCAATGGGGCTCCTAAGGTCGGGGAAGGCTCTGATTACCAACTTGTAATGCCCTCGATGCGGCTATAGCTCCCACGTGTCGAGGCACGACTTAGAGACATAACCGCATTGAAAGCAATGTCGCAAGTTAGGCAATCTTCACAACATCCCATGTAATATAAATAATAAAGGGGAGATACATAGTTGGCTTACATTCGCCACGTCAATCAAAGTGCATAAATAACATTATAACATTCAAACACTCATGGCCCGACTACGGCGCCAAAATAAAAGATAACCCAACATGCGACACGGTCCCGATCACCCCAACTGGGCACCACTACTGATCATCAGGGAAAGACACGTAGTATCGTTGAGAGTCCTCATCGAACTCCCACTTGAGCTCAAGCGCGCCATCTAGAGCGGAATCATCAGGCCCTGCATCTGGTTTGGAAGTAATCTGTGAGCCACTGGGACTCGGCAATCTCGCACCCTCGCGATCAAGACTATTTAAGCTTAATAGGTAAGGCAAGGAAATATGTGGAGCTACGGCAAGCGACTAGCATATATGGTGGCTAACCTACTCGCAAATGAGAGCGAGAAAAGGAGGCAAAGCGCGAGCGAGTAACTAGAGGACAACCTGCAGCAAGCGTTACTCCAACACCGTGTTCACTTCCCGGACTCCGCCGAGAAGAGACCATCACGGTAACACACACTGTTGATTCATTTTAATTAAATTAAGGTTCAAGTTATCTACAACCGGACATTAACAAATTTCCATCTGTCCATAACCGCGGGCACGGCTTTTGAAAGTTCAAATCCCTGCAGGGGAGTCCCAACTTAGCCCATGACAAGCTCTCACGGTCAACGAAGGAATAGACCTTCTCCCGAGACATTCCGATCAGGCTCGGTATCCCGGTTCTTCAAGACACTTCGACAAGTTAAAACCAATCCAGCAACACCGCCCGAATGTGCCGACAAATCCCGATAGGAGCTGCACATATCTCGTTCTCAGGGCACACTCAGATTGTCCAAACTTCCGGTAGGCCAGCCCAGAGTCGCCCCTGGTGGCCACCGGCGGCTGACGAGGTGGACCAACACTCAGAGGAGCACTGGCCCGGGGGGGTTTAAATAAGATGACCCTCGGGCTCCGGAAACCCAAAGGAAAAAGAGGCTAGGTGGAAAATGGTAAAACCAAGGTTGGGTATTGCTGGAAAAGCTTTAATCAAGGCGAACTATCAAGGGGTTCCCATTATAACCCAACCGCGTATGGAACGCAAAATCCCGGAACATAACACCGATATGACGGAAACTAGGGCGGCAAGAGTGGAACAAAACACTAGGCGGGAGGCCAAGCCTTCCACCCTTTACCAAGTATATAGGTGCATTAAGATAACATGGCAATATAATGATATCCCAACAATTAAAATAATGTTCCAACAAGGAACGGTCTCCAATCTTCACCTGCAACTAGCAACGCTATAAGAGGGCTGAGCAAAGCGGAAACGTAGCCAATCAACGGTTTGCTAGGACAAGGTGGGTAAGAGGTTTGGCATGGCAATTTTGGAGGCATGATAAGCAAGTGGTAGGCATCGTAGCATAGGCATAGCAAAAGAGCGAGCATCTAGCAAAGCAAAGATAGTAGTGATTTCGAGGGTATGATCATCTTGCCTGCAAAGTTGTCAGAGTTGACTGGATCCTCGAAAGCAAACTCAATGGGATCCTCGTTAGCGAACTCATCTCCCGGATCTACCCAAAAGAGACAAACAAGCAAACGGAACACAATCAACCACGTGCAAAGCTCAAACAATATGATGTAAGGATGGTATGCTATGCGGGATGCGATGCGGGATGCATATGCAAGATTTGGCCAGGTAGGAATGAACCTGGCCTCAACTTGTAAATCCAAGTGTTCCACTAGAAAGATGAGATGAGATCGCTTAAAAACGATATAAAGAACGCCGGAATCGGAGTTACGGTTTGGAAATGGCAAGCAATTCAAATATGACCATGTTCTGTGATTTACAGCAAGTAGCCATCTAAATGCAACAAGATGAACATGCTACAGCACCCAAACATGGCATTAAAATACATGTCAGGAATCCATTCATGAAGCTTAACAAAAGTCTAGCACTGAGCTACGGCCAATTCATCCATTAACAGGTTCAAACAAGCATGGCAAAAATGCATTTGACAAACAGATTTCAGACTTAGTGAAATTAACACTTGTCTGGAATTTCAGATCAGATAGCACTCTTTGGAGCATGAAAACAATATGCTACAGGATCTGAACATGGCAAAGTAAAGCATGGCATGGAGCCACTCAAAGAGCTTAACAAAAGTCCCTTAGTGACCTTGAGCCAAAAGGGATTAGAAAATACATTTGCAAGCATGTGAACATGGCAAAAACATAATCAGTTCTCAGACTTAGTGAAAACTGGAGCATGCTGAAACAGATATCAAGTAGGCATGTTTACGAGCTCGATGCACTCACTACAGAGCAAGTCATGACAATCTAAGCATACACCCATCAAGAATACACAAAATTCAAACTAGACATGGCAAGAACAATACCATAGCATGCACGGATCAACTACAACATCATCGGCAAAATCGCTAACAAGTAGACAATCTGCCCAGATTCACGAAATGACAAAAGTAGAGCTCGATTGACTCAAGCTAGGGTGCTGCATAATTGCAAAAAAAGACATGGATGGATAGAGCACTACAAGATTAACAAAACATCCTTACTGATCACCCTCAAAAGAGGCACGGATCACTAGGAAACAACATGAACATATGGCATATTGAGATAAACAGGTCAAGGACTTAGAAATCAGCATTAACGAATGCTCCACTTTGCAAGCTTGTGCTAGTCACCACACACATCACAAAAATACATGGTTTGCACCTCTGGATAGATGGCAAAACATATAACAAAACACATGTAGAGCTCAGGGGCATGGCATGCACACATTAACCATGGCAAAAATGACAAATATCTAATTGGAGCAGCAGATCTGACAATTATCTCAAATAGCACTCTTCTAACAACATTTTGGGCATCAAGATGAACTCAAATGAAAATGACGCAATGAGATGAAATGATGTGCTCTCTGAGAAGAACATTTTGATATGCTATATGCCCAAAACGGAGCTACGGATGCAAAGTTACGGCATTATGAAAAACGCAAAATAACTAGGGTTTCGGGGGAAAGTCAACCGTCTCAGATCCAGATCTAGATCCAGCCGGCGCGGATCCCGAGGTTCGCCGGAGTTACTGTTCACCGGAGGTCGTCGGAGATGGTGGTGGTGGCCGGAGCTCACCGTAGTCGAAGGAGGACGCCGGAGAGGGTGGTGGTGGCCGCGGGCGTCGGTGGGGTGGCCACGGGCGCCGGTGGCTGAGGCGGCACGCACCGATGGCCGGAGCTGCGGAGCTCGCCGGCGCCAAGGTCGGTGGCAGGGCGGCGAAGGGCGGCGCCGGGCGGGCGCGGGCAGCGCTGGAAGGCGGGGAGGAGGCACGGGGCGCGGCGGAGAGGTGGGCCGCGGGGGCCGGCCTCGGGCCCGAGCGGGCCGGCGTCGGTGGGAGGTGGCCGGGCCATGTGGCGGCAGGAGGTTGGCCGCGGTGATGCATCCGGCCGGGATCGGACGTGTCCGGCGCGGCGCGGGTGGATTTTTAGGGTTAGGGGGGAGAAGATCCGGGAATTGGAAATGTGGGTCTATTTATAGAGGTAGAGGGAGCCAGGAGTGTCCAAATGAGGTGCGGTTTTCGGCCACGCGATCGTGATTGAACGCTCTAGATGATGGAGAGGGTTTTGCTGGGTTTTGGGCCAAAATGGAGGGGTGTTCGGCTGCAACACACACGAGGCCTTTTCGGTCCCTCGGTTAACCGTTGGAGTATCAAACGAAGTCCAAATGGTACGAAACTTGACAGGCGGTCTACCGGTAGTAAACCAAGGCCGCTTGGCAAGTCTCGGTCCAATCCGGAAATGTTTAATCCCCACACACGAAAGAAAGGTAGAAATGACCCCCGGAGGAGAACGAAGCGCCGGAATGTAAAACGGACAACGGGGAAAATGCTCGAATGCATGAGACGAACACGTATGCAAATGCAATGCACATGATGACATGATATGAGATGCATGACAACGACAACAACACACGGAGACAAAAACCCAAACCCGAGAAAATAAAATAACTTAAGGCCGGAAACGGCAAGAGTTGGAGTACATATTGGGTAAATCATATCCGGGGTGTTACATAATATCCAAGAAGTATATAGTACTTGAGCTGAATAATCAAGTGTTTGTACAAAAAATAATGTACAGAACATACCTCCTTGAGTGAGCAAACGTACATACAGCAAAGGCATTTAACACCAACCCGATACATTTGATAGTCTCATCTTTCACAATGCCGGTCTATCTATTAAACCGGACCGGTATACCTACCGGATTTTCGTCATAATACTGGTAATCTAGTCAAACCATACCGGGTCGGTGACCACCGGTTTATAACTGATCATGAACCAACAGCTGGTGGTTGGAAAGCAAGCCGGATCAATGATGTCGGTTTAACAGAAAATACTTATGATTGTCAACAAACAAAATTCAAATAAGAAAATATGCGAGGCTTTTTACGAGCTGCCAGGCTCCAAATCAAGGCTTTTCATGGGCTGCTAGGCCTCTGAGTTAAACCATTTAACAAAGCCTTTTAAGATGGGCCTCCAATTAACCAATCACCGTTTTAACTATGACAAGTTCAGGGTCTATAAAAGATTGACTTGTCAAGCGTTCGATGGGTCATGCCAGGATTACCTGGATATGAGTGGCTTACTTGATGAGGCAGGTTAACCCGGGGTTTTAGGTGAATACACCAGGCTTCCAAGCCATGGCTTGATAGCCAATTACGAGGGTCCTTTCAAACTCTTTATTGCTTTGCAAAAAAGAGCCCCCAAGTAACTTTGTGAGCGATGCTCAACGTGTGCCTATGTTTGAGTTTGTACAGTGCACAATACTCTCTTTGGATCCACAAATTTTTCCTTGCGTGGCTGAAATGCCTATCAAGAGGTGTAGCTGTGGTTCCAACATGACCAAGCCCCCTAGTGATTTTGTTTATCTTTATGCAGTTGCTAAATCCGGTTTGACAAAGACTCCACTTTGACCGTTAACTTGTAAAAGCACACATATGATATAAGAAAGAATAGATACCCCGCTTATAACAGAGGCTCCGGTTTATTATATGGTATATACACTGTCATAAATATGTACAGGTGAAAAAGCCTATGGCTTCAAGTATAGTAAGGCCGAAGGAGAGCTATGTTCCATGGCCGCTTTGTCTCCTCCTCCGATTGACGTGAGTCTTCATGCTCTCGAACATCAATGAGGTAGTAGGATCCGTTGTGCAGATTTTTGCTGACCACAAAGGGTCCTTCCCAAGGGAGGATAACTTATGCATATCAGTCTGATCCTGGATGAGCCGGAGCACCAAATCACCTTCTTGAAAGGTTCTAATTTTAACCGGCGGCTATGATAACGCCGAAGATCTTGTTGATAAATCGCTGAACGCGCTGCTGCAAGATCCCGCTCTTCATCCAACAGGTCCAGAGAATCCTGACGTGCCTTCTCATTATCAGCTTCAACATAAGCTACCACACGGGGCGAATCGTGACGGATGTCACTAGGAAGAACCGCCTCTGCTCCATAAACCATGAAGAAAGGCGTGTAAACCGTAGACCTATTGGGTGTGGTATTGATGCTCCATAACACAGAAGGTAACTCCTCGACCCAACAACCTGGCGTCCGCTTTAAGGGAACCATAAGCCTTGGTTTGATACCCCACAGAATTTCTTGATTTGCCCTTTCCGCTTGACCATTAGATTGGGGGTGAACCACTGATGCTAGATCAAGCCGGATGTGCTCACGTTGATAGAATTCTTCCATCTCTCCTTTTGACAAGTTAGTGCCATTATCTGTTATAATGCTATGTGGAAAGCCAAACCGGAATATCACCTTTTTGATGAATTGAACCGCTGTGGCTACATCACACTTGCTGACTGGCTCTGCCTCTACCCATTTAGTGAATTTATCAACTGCTACTAACAGATGGGTCTTCTTGTCCTTGGAGCGCTTGAAGGGTCCAACCATATCCATCCCCCAAGTGGCAAACGGCCACGTAATTGGAATCATCCGCAACTCTTGAGCCAGAACATGCACACGGCGGGCAAACTTCTAACATCCATCACATCTTTTGACCAAATCCTTCGCATCAGCATGCGTCGTCAACCAGTAAAAACCGTGGCAAAAAGCTTTAGCAACCAACGACTTTGAACCGGCGTGATGACCGCAATCCCCTTCATTAATTTCTCGCAAAATCTCACAACCTTCTTCAGGAGAAACGCATCGTTGAATCGCTCCTGAAACACTGTAATGATGTAACTCCCCATTGAGTATGGTCATGGAATTGGAACGCCGGATTATCTGTCGGGCCAACATTTCCTCAGCTGGTAACTTGCCCCGGTTCATGTAATCCAAATATGGGATTGTCCAATCCGGTATGGCATGCAAAGCTGCCACCAATTGAGCCCCCGGATCAGGAACAATCAAATCCTCTTCGGTTGGTATTTTGGCTGACGGATTGTGCAACACGTCAAGAAATACATTGGGCGCAACCGGTTTACGTTGGGAACCAAGACGACTTAAAGCGTCCGCCGCTTCATTCTTCCACCGGTCTATATGATCCACCTGATATCCTTTAAAGTGACCAGCCACTGTGTCCACCTCTCGCCGATATGCAGCCATGAGCGGGTCCTTAGAATCCCAAGTGCCAGATACTTGCTGAGCCACTAGATCTGAATTGCCGAAGCACTTAACCCGGCTCAAGTTCATCTCTTTAGCCATCCGAAGACCATGGAGTAAAGCCTCATATTCAGCTGCATTGTTAGTACAAGGGAACATTAAATGAAGGACATAACAAAACTTATCACCTCGTGGGGAGGTTAATACGACTCCAGCCCCCGAACCCTCTAGCTGTCTGGACCCATCAAAATGAATAGTCCAATATGTATTATCTGGGTTCTCCTCAGGTGCCTGTAGCTCCGTCCAATCGTTGATGAAATCTACGAGTGCCTGGGACTTGATCGCCGCGCGGGGTATATATCTGAGCCCGTCGGGTCCAAGCTCAATGGCCCACTTGCCAATCCGACCGGTTGCCTCTCTGTTTTGAATGATGTCACCCAGAGGAGCTGAACTGACTACTGTGATAGGATGGCCCTGAAAATAATGTTTGAGCTTCCGGCTTGCCATAAACACCCCATACACCAGTTTCTGCCAATGCGGATACCTCTGCTTTGATTCAATGAGCACCTCACTGATATAATAAACCGGCCGTTGAACCGGATACTCTTTGCCAGGCTCTTTGGGCTCTACCACAATGGCTACGCTGACAGCCCGGGAATTAGCAGCCACATATAATAACAAGGGCTCTTTATCAATCGGTGCTGCCAGTACGGTCGGTTCCACGAGCTGTTTCTTCAAATCTTCAAACACCTTATCAGCTGCTTCACCCCAGACAAAGTTATCCGTTTTCTTGAGCATCTGATATAAGGGAATGGCCTTCTCTCCAAGGCGGCTGATAAACCGGCTCATGGCTGTAATCCGGCCGGCCAGACGTTGCACATCGTTAATACACGCCGGTTTAGCCAAGGACGTAATCGCTGCAATCTTTTCCGGATTAGCCTCAATGCCTCTATTTGAAACCAGAAAGCCTAAGAGCTTGACTGCCGGGACATCGAAAACACACTTCTCCGGATTGAGCATCATTTTGTAGACCCGGAGATTGTCAAAAGTTTCCTGTAGATCATCTATCAACGTCTCCTCCTTTTTGGATTTGACCACAATATCATCTACATACGCATGGACATTGCGCCCAATTTGCTTATGAAGGCAATTCTGAACACATCGCTGGTAAGTTGCCTGGGCACTCTTGAGTCCAAAGGGCATGGAAACATAGCAGAAGGCTCCATAGGGAGTTATAAAGGCTGTCTTCTCCTGGTCCTTAACTGCCATTTTGATCTAATGATAACCAGAGTAAGCATCCAAAAAACACAAACGGTCACAACCCGCCGTAGCATCAATTATCTGATCAATGCGAGGGAGAGCAAAGGGGTCTGCAGGGCAAGCCTTGTTTAAATCTATGTAGTCCACACACATGCGCCAAGTGCCGTTTTTCTTAAGAACCAGCACCGGATTAGCTAACCACTATGGATGAAAAACTTCAACAATAAACCCAGCAGCCAACAAACGGGCGACCTCTTCACCTATAGCCTTGCGCCTTTCCTCGTTGAAACGGCGGAGGAACTGTCAGACCGGTTTGAATTTCGGATCAATGTTGAGTGTGTGCTCAGCGAGTTCTCTCTGTACACCTGGCATGTCAGAAGGTTTCCATGCAAAGATGTCCCGATTCTCATGGATGAACTCGATGAGCACGCTTTCCTATTTGGGATCCAGGTTAGCGTTGATGCTGAACTGTTTGGATGAATCGCCAGGGACAAAGTCAACCATCTTAGTATCTGTAGCTGATTTGAACTTCAATGTTGGATCATGTTCTGTGGTTGGCTTTTTTAAGGAAGTCATGTCTGCCGGATCAACTTGCTCCTTATAGAATGTTAACTCCTCCGTGGCACAAACCGACTCAGCATAAGCCGCATCACCTTCTTCACACTCCAAAGCAATCTTTCTACTTCCATGTACTGTGATAGTCCCCTTATGGCCTGGAATTTTAAGCTGCAGATAAACATAACATGGCCTTGCCATAAACTTAGCATAAACCGGCCGCCCAAACAGAGCGTGATACAGACTTTTGATCTTCACCACCTCAAATGTCACTGTTTCTGACCTTGAATCTTAGTCATCTCCAAAAGCTACCTCCAAAGCTATCTTACCAACAGGATATGCAGACTTTCCAGGCACCACACCATGAAATACCGTGTTCGACGGTTTAAGATCCTTATCTGTCAACCCCATACGGCGGAATGTATCATACAATATTGATACTACTTCCCCCATCCATGAGTACTTTAGTGAACTTGTATCCCCCAACTTGAGGGGCTACCACCAAGGCCAAATGACCTGGATTATCAACCCGGGGCGGGTGGTCCTCTCTGCTCCAAAAAATAGGTTGCTCCGACCAGCGTAAATACTGAGGTACTGCCGGCTCAACAGAGTTGACTACCCTTTTGTGAAGCTTCTGATCACGTTTGCACAAACTAGTAGTGAAGACATGATATTGCCCACTGTTCAGCTGTTTGGGATTGCTCTGATAACCCGACTGCTGTTGCTGCTGATTCCCCTGATGGTTGTAACCTCCCTGGTTGCCTTGGTGTCCTTGATTGACGTGTCCGGTTTGATTGCCTGGAAACCCTGAAACGGAACCACCGCCTCCGTAACCCGGCCCGTGGAAACCTCATCCTGAACCGCCGGGCGGGCCGTTGTCATATTGGAACATATTGGAATTCTTGAACGCATGATATAACAATCTTTCCAGAGATGTGATGCCGGTTTCTCCTTTGATCCATGCTTTGTACAGGGCTGATTTAACAAACGCTCCAAATTGTTTCCTGGACCTCCACCCCTCTGGGGCTGTTTGCCTTTACGGTGCTGGCCATTCTCCTGCGCGTTGGTATTTGCGACAAAGTCCAAACCACAGTCGGCCTTGCGCTTACCAGCGTTTCCATGGCCCGCCGGATTGTGTTGTTGGCCTTTTGCATTGCCGGTCTTCTTACCCTTCTCTGGTTTGTCCTCCTCTGAATCCGGATCCTTGGTATTATCTGAATCGGCGTATTTAACCAAAGCAGCCATGAGTGTTGACATGTCGTTGTAGTGACGTTTGAGCCTTCCCAACTTCTGTTTCAACGGTTTGAAACCACAATTACCCTCTAACGTTAACACTGCGGTGTCTACGTTGATACGATCTGACGAATGCAAAATCGCCGATACCCGTTTGACCCAATGGGTCGTGGACTCCCCTTCCTCTTGGACACAAGCGGCCAGATCTACAATTGACATCGGCTGCTTACACGTATCCTTGAAGTTCTGGATAAACCGGTGCTTCAATTCGGCCCATGATCCGATAGAGTTGATCGGCAAGCTCTTCAACCAAGTGCGAGCTATTCCTTCCAACATCATGGTGAAATATTTAGCACACACCGCCTCGTCCACATCTAACATCTCCATTGCCATCTCATAGCTCTCCACCCACGCCTCTGGCTGCAAATCGGCGGTATAATTTGGTACCTTACGAGGTCCCTTGAAATCCTTGGGTAGTCGCACATTACGCAAAGCAGGAGATAAACACGGCACCCCTAAGGAACTGAACATCGCCCCTGGCTCCACGGAGGCAGTGGGGTGAACCGGAGTATGTTGTCGTGCCTCGTGTCTAGCTGTCAACTCGGCCTCTCGACGTGCGCGACCATGATCCACAACATCTTGCGCATTAGCACCTCCCCCAGCCGGGTTGTTCCCTCATGGCGAATTTCGGCGGCATGCACTACTGGACACGGCCGGTTCGTCTTCCACGTGTCTGCTATAACTCCGGCTTGGGCGGGGAGTGGAGTGAATCCTCTCACGGCTGTGTGAATATGCTTTCTGTTGATTTAGTGCTGTCTGAAGGAGATCCCTGGCCCAACGTGCTTCCACTGCCACCGGTGACTCACTGTTAGTTGGGAGGGCCGCCAGGCGTGACGCAGCGGCCACAATGTTGTCCAATTGGTTGGAATAATGCCCGGGCGGTGTTGATGGTACAACGTTGTTCCGGCAAGGCAGGTCCGTCATGCGCGGCTGAACCGGCGCTCCTGCTCCCGGCGCCCCCGCCTGGTTTAGTGTGGGTTGGTTGCCAGCTCCTGCACCTGGCGCGTTGAAAAGATTCTGCGGCTCATAAACCGACGGGAGACGTGATCGGTACCTTCTTCTCATGACTTCCTCTGAAGCATTCTGATCTAGTCTAATCCGGTAAGCATGTGCTTCCAACTCGGCCCGCTCCGTAGCCATCCTGACGTTCTCTGCTGCCAGGTCCGCTTTGGCCTGGGCTATCTGATCTTTCACCTTTGCAACCTCCGCATCGTGCTGATCCCTGGCTGCTGCGTCTACCTCCGCGGACATCAATGTTGCCAGAGCATCGAACAAATCAGATAAGACTTGGGCCGGAGGTGGCGCCAAGCTTCCTGCCCCTGCTGGCGTGGTCGTTGTTGAACCGGAGAGCATTGCTACAGCGGTAGATGAATGAGGCGCCGATTGTGTGCCGGCCATGAAGATGGCGGCCCGGTTTGGCAAATCGGGGGAATCCGGAATACTGTTGCCCTCGGATCCTCCCTCAATCCGGCCGTCCTACAACTGGTAAAGCGATTCGGTTTCTCCAGAAGACTCGTCATCAGAGCAGACTACGGTTTCTCCTTCGGACACCGGTCCGTCCTCGTGCCCTGATCCATGGATGACACCTACGAAAACATGCCTTCCCTTGAGCTGAATCGGCGAAGGACTTGCACGCCGAGCCGTTTCGATGATGTCGGTGCAGATGTCCGGCTCGGGGGCCGGTTCGCCGATCTTGCCGATGAAGACGTGAATCCCACCAAGGGGGACCCGGTACCCGTATTCGATTGAATCGACCTCGGGACCCCATCCTGCGTTGTCGATGTAGAGCTTGCCGCGGTGACTCTTCGTCATCTGGCCCATAGCGTATCCCTTAAGTCCATCGAAGCTGCCCTTCAAGAACTCGAAACCATCGTGCGATGGCCCCATGGTGGGCGCCAACTGTCGTGGGTTTGTCACGGCAGATGTCCTTGTGAAAGGACTTAGTCGTGGAACCATCGTGACGGGTTAGCTTAAAGGGGTTAAACCAGACAAGGGGACACGGGAGTTTATACTAGTTCGGCCCCTTCGATGAAGGTAAAGCCTACGTCTAGTTGTGATTGGTATTGCTAGGGTTTTGAAGGCCAGGGAGCGAATCTGCTTTGTCTGGCTTTCAAGTTGTTGTTCTCTGTCCCTAAACCGCGGCTGGGTCGTCCCTTTATATACATAGGTTGATGCCCGCCGGGCTACAGAGTCCCAAAGCCGGTTTATAAACGTATCCGGTTCGGTCTCTCTCTTTCTATCTTACTATACAAGTTACATGACTGGGCCGGTTTACATTTACATATTGTACTCGCCTCTGGGCCCTCCGTAAAGCGCTAGCATCTTTACATCTTCGTGGGCTTCTAATCTTCAAAGAGTTAACCCGGCTACCCAAGGCCGGTTTACCACCAATAGTAATATCCCCAACAACCTCCGAGTCAGACGTGTCATCAAGGTTCATTATATCTTCAATAGTGGTTTTCTTCTTCTTCTTCTTCGTTCTCCAGGTCGATTTCTTGGCATTCATGGCGGCAAGTTTCGCCTTCTTGGCAGCTTCGCGATCATATTTCACTTTCCAAAAGTCAGAGTTGGCCTACAAAGACAAGAGGAAGGATCAGTGATAAACAATACGGCTGGAAAAAATACAAAGGAAAAAAGATCAGAATATCCTTACTTCTAGTACCGGGTTAAGCTTACAGAAAGGATTTAACCCAACAACACTGCAGTCTTCATACTTTGCATTCACCAGAAGGTTTGACATTGCGACAATGTCCTCCTTGGTTAGTTGAACCGGGGTATGACAGAGAGAGTCGTCCGGTTCTCCACCATATTCATACATCAATTTTGAACGACGACTTAATGGAATAATCCGCCATGAGATCCAGCAGCGGGTTAGATCGAATCCGGTTAAACCATTCCCCAACAAACCGTTGATTCTTCTGATAGATGGAAGCAGCTTCTTGCGTTCAGCAACGGTAAGTTTATCTGGCAGGGCGAACTTGGGGTCAAGACGATCGGGGTGGTAACCCGGCAGTGGCTTCTCATTGGCGGGTGAGATGTCCTGACAGTAAAACCAAGTTTGGTTCCAGTCCTTTGGGTGACTTGGTAAAACTATGAGAGGGAAGACAGCACCTTGCCGGCGCTGAATTGAGATGCCTCCATGTTCTAAGCTAAGGCCATTGGTGCACTCGTTCTGCCGGTTCAGATAGAAGTACTCTCTAAATAGTTCCACAGTCGGCTCTTGCTGAAGATATACCTCACAGAGCACTTGGAAGTTACAGATATTGGATATGGAATTAGTCCCAATATCCTGAGGATGGAGTTTGAAAAAGTGAAGAACTTCTCTAAAAACTTTGAACCGGGCGGTGAAAAGCCCCGGTTCATGTGGTCAGTAAAGACGATCACTTCGCCGTCTTTTGGATTGGGTCGTTCTTCTTCTTGGTCAGGAGCACGATAAGACATGATGCTTCTTGAGAGCAGAAGCCCAATGAGGAAGAACTCTTTTAAACACTCCTCAGTTATGGTTGAGGGGACCCAATTGCAGATGGTGGGTGTCTTTGACGGCATGACGTGTAAGGGACTGAAAAAGGAAAAAACAACATGCCGGTTCAATTTACAGTTAAAGGTTGAAGTTGTAAAACAAGTAACGGCGGCTTAAACTAAGGGCTAATGACATATAAGGAAAAGAAAGCCGGAGTGGTAAGCCGCCATGACTACAGATTTTCTCAGAAAACAGATTCAGCTAAGTGTTGGCATAAACAAGTTTCACCAAGCTATCAATACTATTTTGGATCAAATGGTTGTCCCAAAAAGAAAATATTCTAGACCTAAAAATCCAGTACATATGAGTTTATCAACTAACAAAGCATCTATACAGGAGAAAGAGGTCTACTGCTATAAAAAATGAATGCCAAACAGCTACCGCAGCAGTTCTACACTATCGGACGATCAGGAAAGGGCATCGGAGGTGAAATCTACCAAGAGTCTGTGACGAACACTGATGAACACCGACGGAATCGAGAAGCCGTAATGCAGATCTAAGGCAGAGAAGGAAAGGGACTTACATATGCAGGGCTACTGCGGAGGTTCGTCACGTTTTCTCTGGTCAAATCAGGTCGATGCAGCGGCCTGAGGTGAAGAAGACGAGGAGATCTGTGGCGGCGGCGGCAGAGCTCGAGCGGCAGCGAAATAGCGAGAGGAGGAAGACGACCAAAGGGGGAGAATGAAAAGGACCTAGGTCGTACCTATTTATAAGGGAGTGCATGAACAGGCGGGCGCGAAAATCAAGGAGACCTGAATAATGATTATCCAACTAAACGGACGCCTCGATTCTCGGAAGGCATTAAAAAATGAAAGATCCGTTGGAAGACGACGTCATGAAAGTTTTTTTGTTTTCAGAAGATGACATCACGGCAGGTTACAGAAGTTTTCAGACAGAGGATGGATTCCACCTAAGTATTGAAGATTGACAAAGAACAAAGTTCAAAGTCAACCTGGGGCCAAATGTTGGGGATATTACTACTAGTATGACCCACCCAGGAGGGGCCGGGTCAGCCCTAATGGCGGGTTACATAAGAAGCCCGATAAACATTCAAGATGATAGTTTACTAAACGTATAGAAGGCCCAAAGGCCTGGGGTTGGCTTAAGGCCTGATACTATAAACCACCGTATGTAAGGAAAGACTTGTAAAGAAAGGCATGTAAAGGAAGCCACCGAGCCGGACACGATTATGAGCCGGCCGAGACTCTATAGGCCACCAGGCGTCAACTCGTGTATATAAGGGGATGACCCGGTGGCGGTTTAGGACAAGAAATAACCAAGTCGATAACCAAGCCGGCGAGTTAAGCCTCTTGGAGATCGAAACTTTAGCAATACCAATCCCAACTAGAAGTAGGCTTTTACCTTCATCGTAAGGGGCCGAACTAGTATAAAAACTCTCTTGTGTGTCCATTGTCCCGATTAACCCCTTTAAGCTTCCTAGTGCGATGGCCCTATGACTAAGTCCTTGCTCTAGGACATCTGCCAGGTCAACTCCACGACAGAACTGCTAGAGACTTTTTAGCTTGCAATGATAGATATGATCTTAACAAATTGTTAGTTAAGCTGAAAGAAAAATCCTTGAATGCTAGAATGAAATATGACCCTGCTTTTGGTACTTCACCTATCTGTATCTTTGATAAGGATTATGATTTCTCTATCGATGTGACGCCCCGAGACCGATGTGCCAGGTGTCTTCTAGTTATTCGCTGTTGTTGCCTTGTCATTTGTTTGGTTCTTCGCATTCATCATTGCATCATGTGCATTGCATCATGTCATCATGCCATCATGTCATTTCTTTTCTTAACTCAACTAAATAAATGGCATGGACCTTTGATCCATTTAAACCGAGGGAATTCACCTGCTGACTTCTCTTTATAACATACCCTCCCGATAGTAGGGAGCTATATTAAATATTCCATTTGTTGGAATTCACCGGAACATACTTGCAAAATAAATCTCAATGCCTTTGTTATCACAACTCTTGGGCTCTAATTTTGCTATTTATTCTTTCATCATATTCTGAGGTTCCTCCAAAAAATCCAAACATTTTTGGATACTCCTAAAACCTCGTCCTAGTTCAAATCTTTTGTATTAAATCTAAATGAGTTTGTTTTAAACCCTTCTTTTTCGCGTGAAACTTCTTTTCTTGGGCTAAGTATAATTCTTAGACTCAGTAGGAGTAGTTTCAACATTTTTCTAAAAACCCCTAGCCTTTTATTTCCTTCCTTTTTCCTCCTATCTACTTCTCTGTAAATGGGAAATAGCAAAAGGTTGTTTTTTTATCCGAAGCAGCAACTGGCCGGCCCATCTGCAGGTCCAGCCGACCCCCCTCCTAATCCCTCTCTAAGGCCTGGCCTTTTTCGCCTCTCCACTAGGCCGACCCCCTAGGCCCATCTCCCGCAGCCCCCGCTCTAACCCTAGCACCCTGGCCCGATCCCCCTTTTCCCACGATCTCCTTCCCTTTGTCCGCCTCCAGCGCTGCACGCACACGCAGACATCGCCAGGAGCGGATCCCCTTGCTCGCCCCCGCGCTCGGTTTCCCCCTCCCTCGCCAGCGCGCCCCATCGCCCTCACCGGATCCAGCAGGCCGCAGCCCGGCTCCCTCGCACCCCCGCCGGATCTCCTCCCTCGCCGCAAGCCTCCAGCACCACCGCTCCTCCTCTGCCTCGCGTCGCCCTCTGCCGTCAAGTGCCGCCTCGCCGCCGGCCATCCTCGTCGCTGCCCGGGTTCCGCCTGCACCTCAATCCCGGTGCTCGATCCCGTGACCTCCGCCACCTCGACATCCCAAGGCACCTCGCCGGCCGATCTGGCCCCGTCGTCCAAACTTCTCCATCGCCGCCCTCGCCGAAGAGGCAAGCCAGGCCGGAGCCCCGTTGGGCGCCTCGCTGTGCCCGCCGTCGTGTCATGTGCCGCAGCTCTTACCGACGGCTTTTCGCGCCTCCTCGTGGTCATCTGCGTGCCCAGGGCCGCGTCAGAGCCGTCTCCCTGGCCAAGCTGCTGCCATGATCTGGCACCCCCTCTCCTGCATTGACTCCATCGCCTGGACATGCTTGCTGTCTGCCATCTCCAGATTGCAGCACCGCCGCCCGTGGTGTTCGTTGCAGGGGCCATCCCCGTCGCCATCACTGCCCCACACCTCACCCCGTGGCCAAGCCGTGCTGTCGCCGCTGCTGCACCTCCAGCCTCTTGTCTTGCTTCTTTTTGGACCAACCAGAACGTCGCCAAGAACCATACGCGGACGCTTCGTCTCCAGGATTTTCGCCAAGTACCTCTACATGCAAACTCGCCAAGTACGTGACCCGGAGGCTTCAAGTTTGACTATGAATGGCTGCACGTCCGACCCCGTATTCGAACCTCAAGCGTCAAGTTCCACTACCGTTGTCGTGAATCCGACAAGACTAAGTGTACGACTACAACGTGAACAAGTACCATGACGACCTCCGAAGAACTCGGTTTCACCAAGTCCCACTACCGTCGCCTCCAGAAGCCTCGGATCCGTCAAGTTCCTCGACGACAAGTGCATGACTATGCGGATTGTACCAAGTACCCCTTCGGGTTGACGAGATTGGCAAGTGTGAAACACCAAGTACCACGACGACCATCGACATGTACCCCTACACCGCACCGAAACGCCGAGTACCTCGCCATGACCCCGAACATATACAAAAACTTGTGCGACTACGAACATGAACAACTACCGTCGCCGTGGATCCGACAAGTTTGCAAGTACAACTACTTCCTCTACGACCCGCGAGAACCGCTACTTTCACTACCGTCGCGAGAACAACTACCCTCGACGTACCCGAAACGCTCCGAGAATGCACCTTTGGATGGTATAACCGCCGGAACGATGCCCGTGAACAAATGCATGTTGTATGGGATGCACCCTTGTTCACCTCGAGTCCGAACTATCGGTGCACGTTGCCCCTCTTTTGCCGTCCACCCGTGGGAACCTGGTAACCGGGATCACCGCTCTATCTCTACCATGTCTCGCACACTTGCTTCTTTTGCACCGATATCTCAATGAGTTGTCGGAACCAATATGTTGCCGTGGCATCATTTTAGGATTCATCTTCGTGGCACCCCTTTTTGTTTCCACCACGGTGACAAATGCTTCATATGCTCATGTCAAAATTTTCTTAAAATTGCATAAAACTTGAACATGTCATCCACACCATGTTAACAATGTTTGGATTAATTTACTAATGCATATGGGGATTTACCAGATTTGTTGTTTTCTTATCCGGCCCCATTTAAATTGTTTAGATAGATAATCCCTTTATGTTTCACCTCTTGACATGCTTAACAACATTTAATATTGTTGGGTACATAAACGAGATCGAACTAAATAACTTGAATGTGGCATTTCGTCAATATGCAACGGAGTTGCATATTGAGCTCCACTTAATTTGTAGGGTTGTTTGTGCACTTTTCCATGCCATGCCTCTTTAAACCGGACATGCATCATACTTGTTTGCGCATCGTGCCATGCTTATGTGATGATTGTTTACTATGTTGTTTGCTTTCTTTCCGTTGTCTTTCTTTGGGTTAGTTCCTGGTAATGTCGCGTTTTGTGAGGATCGTTCGTCTACGTCCGTTTATTCTTCATGGACTCGTTCTTCTTCCTTTGCGTGATTTCAGGCAAGATGACCATACCCTCGAAATCACTTCTATCTTGGCTTGTTAGGTTGCTCGCTCTTTTGCTATGCCTATGCTGCGATACCTTAGCACTTGCTTATCATGCCTCCCATATTTGTTAAGCCAAGCCTCTAACCCACCTTGTCCTAGCAACCGTTGTTTGCTATGTTACGCTTTTGCTCAGCCCCTCTTATAGCGTTGTTAGTTGCAGGTGAAGATTGGAGCTTGTTCCTTGTTGGAACATGGATATTTTGTTGGGATATCACAATATCTCTTATTTAATTAATGCATCTATATACTTGGTAAAGGGTGGAAGGCTCGGCCTTATGCCTGGTGTTTTGTTCCACTCTTGCCGCCTAGTTTCCATCATATCGGTGTTATGTTCCCGGATTTTGCGTTCCTTACGTGGTTGGGTTATAATGGGAACCCCTTGACAGTTCGCCTTGAATAAAACTCCTCCAGCAAGGCCCAACCTTGGTTTTACCATTCGCCACTTAGCCTTTTTCCCTTGGGAGTCGCGCATCCCGAGGGTCATCTTTATTTTAACCCCCCTGGGCCAGTGCTTGTCTAAGTGTTTGTCCGAACTAGAGTCCTTTGCAGCGCCACCTCGGGGAAACTTGAGGGCTGGTTTTAGTTATCCGGAGCGCTCATCCGGTGTTGCCCTGAGAACGAGATATGTGTAGCTCCTATCAGGATGTCGGCACATCGGGCGGTCTTGCTGGTCTTGTTTTACCTGTCGAAATGTCTTGTAACCGGGATTCCGAGTCTGATCGGGTCTTCCCGCTAGAAGGAATATCCTTCGTTGACCGTGAGAGCTTGTGATGGGCTAAGTTGGGACACCCCTGCAGGGATTTGAACTTTCGAAAGCCGTGCCCGCGGTTATGGGCAGATGGGAATTTGTTAATGTCCGGTTGTAGAAAACCTGAAGTTGACCTTAATTAAAATACATCAACCGCGTGTGTAACCGTGATGGTCTCTTCTCGGCGGAGTCCGGGAAGTGAACACGGTGTTGGAGTTATACTTGACGTAGGTTGTTCTAGGATCACTTCTTGATCATAGATTTCTCGGCCGTGCTTTTGCCTTCTCTTCCCGTTCTCATTTGCGTATGATAGCCACCATATATGCTAGTCGCTTGCTGCAGCTCCACCTCATACCATTACCTTACCTATAAGCTTAAATAGTCTTGATTGAGAGGGTGTGACATTGCTGAGTCCCTGTGACTCACAGATACTTCCAAAACCAGTTTGCAGGTGTCGTTGAACCGTGCAGATGACGCAACCAAGCTCAAGGAGGAGCTCGATGAAGATCTTGTCCTTTGTGTTGTTTCGTTCTAGTTGATCAGTAGTGGAGCCCAGTCGGGACGATGGGGGATCTGTGTAGCATTTGGGGTAGTCTTCTTTTATTTTGGTTCCGTAGTCGGACCTTGATTGTATCTGGTTGATGTAATGCTTTATTCATGTAATTGTGTGAAGTGGCGATTGTAAGCCAACTATGTACCTTTTCCCTTATGTATTACATGGGTTGTGTGAAGATTACCTCACTTGCGACATTGCTTTCAATGCAGTTATGCCTCTTAGTCGTGCTTCGACACGTGTGAGATATAGCCGCATCGAGGGCGTTACAAGTTGGTAATCAGAGCCTTCCCCGACTTTAGGAGCCCCCTGCTTGATCGAATCACTGGCGTTATTGAGTCTAGAAAAATGTTTTGAGTCATTTAGGATTATATATCAGAGAGTTAGGAATTCTTTTTACTCCCCAGTCCCTTCGTCGCTCTGGTGAGGCATCCTGACGTAGAGTTTTGGCGCTTCTCTTCTCAAATTTCACTAAATTTTTTTAGGATCACGCGGGTATTTTGGAATCGTTCCGATGGTTTTGTGACGAGAACATTGTTCTTGGTGCCTCCTGACATTTAGGGGTTGTGGCAGTGTCCCGGGGAGTTGAGCTCCGAGGTGTTGTCGTCACAATTTTATCATTGCAGTTCTGGAATACCTGAGATTAGTTTCGCCGACATCGAAAATCTCTTTTATGCAGTTGTTGGTGAGATAACCTCGACGCCACCCAGTACTGGGGCGGGAGTTCGGGAGTATTGCCATAACTCGTATAACGGATGCTTTTCGAAGGTTGAGGTAAATGATTTCCGAAGGTTTCTTGGTTATGTGTTGAAGGATGGATACAGCTGGATGTAGGATTTGTTAGTTTTGGGTGAGATTATTATGCTTCCCCTGTATCCCCAACACCTGATTGCATAACCGGAAAATTTCGGGAGTTTATAAGTGGGAATTCAAGTAGCTCTTAGGATATCTTTCCGACAGATGTATGATATGAAATTGGTGTTCGACGTCTAGTGGTCCTCCTACCCACGGTTGGTTTTACAGTGGTCTCGTTGTGTCTTAAAGAGTCCTTGGCTATGCCGACTCGGGGACGCTTCGTATGTCATGTGCAGTGCCTTGTACATGATGGTCCTTCGTTTTGTTTTGAGTTGTGGTATTCGAGTTGCTTCATTGTCAAGTGTTGATTCCATACCTTCCCCAAATAGTGTTCTCATACTCCGATGTGAATACCAATCATTCATGATAATCGAGATTGTCATGTCAATCTTGTTCAACCGGTGTGTCTCTCTTCAGGTGAATCCGATCACGTCAACATCCGCAAGATCAATTATCAGTTCTTCTCAACGGTGTTCGTTTCATCCGTCCCAAGCTGCCTTTGTTTTTTCCCACCCACCCAATCCCTTATTTTCAAGGATTCAGATTTCTTAATCAAGTATCCATCTTATTGATGCGAGGCCTTTTCATTCTTTTTCCGTCAATATCCTTATCCGGTGATTCTCATGAAGATTCTAACGGAGCTTCAAGTTCGTCACTCGTCACTTGTTTTCTTCTCCGGTGGAACAAATTCAAGCTTTTGGCGTTGATCATACCCTTTTTCCTTGTTTTAAATACCTTCTCATGCCGGTGCATCTCTTAATCATCCACTTCTTGCTATTCTTTTGTTCCGGAGTGCTCAAGATATTTCGAAGATTCATGTTTCTACTCTGCTTTCGTTCAAGATCTTTCGAGGATGTTATCTCATTCAAGACATTTAAATCAACCGGCGCAATCTATATTTTAAATCATCAACGGTGTTTCTTTTGAGTGGGCCCTAACCCACAGGCCTTTTCCCAGGATCTTACCTGACTCTTCTTATTTTACCGGAGCTTCTCAAATTCTTTTCAAAGTTTGCCGTAAGAATGATTCATCATCAGTCATATGTATTTCTCCAAGATCTTTCAAATTCTTTTCATCGTTGGTTCAACTTTTCCATTCTTCTTTATTCCGGAGTATCTCAACAATTTGGTGGTGTTTCTCGTCGTAATTCTTAGATTTCGATGACCGAAGAAGAGTTCCTCTTAAATCCTTATCTGCTCTCTTGAAGATTCGTGATTCTTGCTTCTTGTCGTCCTCTCATAATTGTTTTGATTGTGAGAATTATTTTTCCCCATCCGAATCATTTCAGGAACCTTTGCTAGTTTGATTCTTCGGAGCCCATCATCTCAGAATTATTCATTCTCAGCTTTCAGCTCTTGTTATCTAAATTTTACCAGTGCATCGATCAAATATCCTCTAATCAGTGCATGATCTCTTCGTTCTCTCATATATAAATTCTCTCAAGCATCTTCATTCATTTGCTAATTCTTCCCGGTGTTTTCTTTATCTTCTCTTCGTTCATTTTAATTCTTACGGTGGTTCGTGCAAGATTCCTCTTCTTTCGTTATCATATATATTCTTTCGTTGTTTCGATTCTACCGGCGGTTCGTTGAAGACATTCTCAAGTTTATGTTATATCTCTCTTAATCTTTTCTACGAGAATTAGTAATATGTCAAATCCGTTGATTGTCATCAATTTAATTGGTGAAGGATAAGCATAATGTAATTCTTATTCTTGCTTCATCGAGTAAATTCAATTCCTTATTCCGGAGGTTCATCATGTCACATACTCGGTTCGAGATGCTTTATCTTTTCTATTCCCGGAGTTCCAAGCTCTCTCAATTATCTCGTCGCATAGCTCCATCTAAATCATTGCAAGGATTCACCTGGTGTTTTCAACTTCTCTTTCCTTCCGTTTGATCATTCTTTTGTTTAACGGAGTTCTTCATGAAGGTTCTACATGATGGTTCATCAAGGATTTAATTCCTTCTCGAAGTGTTCATTGAGATTCTTTTCAAAGGAGCTCAAGCATTCTCCATCTTGCAATCCGGAGTGCAATTCTTTCTATCGTATCATTGAAGGTGGTATTATGTCATTCTTGATAATTTGAGTTCATGTTTCATGATTCACAGGTTGTTAAGAATGGGGTATTTTAAATCCATCAACCTCTTCGTTGGAGTTATCTTGTGTTATATTTCACCTAAAGCCTTCCCTAAGGTTTGTTACAATTATGGTGCTTATAAATGATCCAAGTTCTTCATTTATCCTACCAGTGAATAATCTTTTCGTCTCCTTGTTCATATCAATCCAATTTATCGTTTCCGTTAGTGGCAGAATTTCACCTCGTAGTTTTGAGATGTTCTTCATAAGCCCACTACAAGCTTACTCTTTTCGTTGTTGGTTTCCAACAACTCCGTTCGACCCTTCTCCTAAAGAGGCTTTTTCAAGCTCATTTGAGGTACATGATGTTGTTTTCTCCTTCGTTCTTTTGATTCCATTCCTACATTTGTTTCAGAGGCATTGTGATGTTTCTCTCTTCGACCCATCATCTTGTTTTGTCAAGTTCAGATTCTATGCCTTCCATTTCCAACCGGAGTGTTGTCATAATTGATCCTTATCGTTCTTTGTACATCTCTTTTCAACCGGAGTGCTTGCATGTACTTCTTGTCCATTGCAACCCTTTTTTATGTCATTCAACCTACAAGGTTCTCGTAATGTTCCTTGTTACTCTTTCTAGTGGAGTGTTTTCTACGTCGATCATCTCCGTTATATTCTTTTCTCAAAATTGTTTAACCTCTCAAGGTTCTTTGGTTTCACTCGTTTGTCAAAGAAGCAACTTAGTTTTACCTCTTCTCTTTCTCTCCCGTTTTCCCTTCGGTGCCATTCTAGATCTCGGGACGAGATCCTCTCATAGTGGTGGAGTGTTGTGACACCCCGAGACCAATGTGCCAGGTGTCTTCCAGTTATTCGCTGTTGTTGCCTTGTCATTTGTTTGGTTCTTTGCATTCATCATTGCATCATGTGCATTGCATCATGTCATCATGCCATCATGTCATTTCTTTTCTTAACTCAACTAAATAAATGTCATGGACCTTTGATCCATTTAAACCGAGGGAATTCACCTAGTGACTTCTCTTTATAACATACCCTCCCGATAGTAGGTAGCTATATTAAATATTCCATTTGTTGGAATTCACCGGAACACACTTGCAAAATAAATCTCAATGCCTTTGTTATCACAACTCTTGGGCTCTAACTTTGCTATTTATTCTTTCATCATATTCTGAGGTTCCTCCAAAAAATCCGAACATTTTTGGATACTCCTAAAACCTCGTCCTAGTTCAAATCTTTTGTATTAAATCTAAATGAGTTTGTTTTAAACTCTTCTTTTTCGCGTGAAACTTTTTTTCTTGGGCTAAGTATAATTCTTAGACTCGGTAGGAGTAGTTTCAGAATTTTTCTAGAAACCCCTAGCCTTTTCTTTCCTTCCTTTTCCTCCTGTCTACTTCTCTGTGAATGGGAAATAGCAAAAGGTTGTTTTTTTATCCGAAGCAGCAACTGGCCGGCCCATCTGCAGGTCCAGCCGACCCCCCTCCTAATCCCTCTCTAAGGCCTGGCCTTTTTCGCCTCTCCACTAGGCCGACCCCCTAGGCCCATCTCCCGCAGCCCCCGCTCTAACCCTAGCACCTTGGCCCGATCCCCCTTTTCCCACGATCTCCTTCCCTTCGTCCGCCTCCAGCGCCGCACGCACATGCAGACATCGCCAGGAGTGGATCCCCTCGCTCGCCCCCGCGCTCGGTTTCCCCCTCTCTTGCCAGCGCGCCCCATCGCCCTCGCCGGATCCATCAGGCCACCGCCCGGCTCCCTCGCACCCCCGCCAGATCTCCTCCCTCGCCGCAAGCCTGCAGCGCCGCCGCTCATCCTCTGCCTCGCGTCGCCCTCTGCCGTCAAGTGCCGCCTCGCCGCCGGCCATCCTCGCTGCTGCCCGGGTTCCTCCTGCACCTCAAGCCCGGTGCTCGATCCCATGACCTCCGCCACCTCGACATCCCAAGGCACCTCGCCGGCCGATCTGGCCCCATCGTCCAAACTTCTCCATCGCCGCCCTCGCCGGAGAGGCAAGACAGGCCAGAGCCCCGTTGGGCGCCTCGCTGTGCCCGCCGTCGTGTCATGTGCCGCAGCTCTTACCAACAGCTTTTCGCGCTTCCTCGTAGTCATATGCGTGCCCAGGGCCGCATCAGAGCCGTCTCCCTGGCCAAGCTGCTGCCATGCTCCGGCACCCCCCTCTCCTGCCTTGACTCCATCGCCTGGACATGCTTGTTCTCTGCCATCTCCAGATTGCAGCACCGCTGCCCGTGGTGTTCGTTGCAGAGGCCATCCCCGTCGCCCATCACTGCCCCGCACCTCACCCCGCGACCAAGCCGTGCTGTCGCCGCTGCTGCACCTCCAGCCTCTTGTCTTGCTTCTTTTTGGACCAACCAGAACATCGCCAAGAACCGTACGCGGACGCTTCGTCTCCAGGATTTTCGCCAAGTACCTCTACATGCAAACTCGCCAAGTACGTGACCCGGAGGCGCCAAGTTTGACTATGCATGGCTGCATGTCCAACCCCGTATTCGAACCTCAAGCGTCAAGTTCCACTACCGTTGTCGCGAATCCGACAAGACCAAGTGTACGACTACAACGTGAACAAGTACCATGACGACCTCCGAAGAACTCGATTTCACCAAGTCCCACTACCGTCCCCTCCGGAAGCCTTGGATCCGTCAAGTTCCTCGATGACAAGTGCATGACTATGCGGATTGTACCAAGTACCCCTTCGGGTTGACGAGATTGGCAAGTGTGAAACACCAAGTACCACGACGACCATCGACATGTACCCCTACACCGCACCGAAACACCGAGTACCTCGCCGTGACCCCGAACATCTACGGAAACTTGTGCGACTACGAACGTGAACAACTACCGTCGCCGTGGATCCGACAAGTTTGCAAGTACAACTACTTCCTCTACCACTCGTGAGAACCGCTACGTTCACTACCGTCGTGAGAACAACTACTTCCCTCGACGTACCCGAAACGCTCCGAGAATGCACCTTTGGAAGGTATAACCGCCGGAACGACGCCCGTGAACGAATGCATGTTGTATGGGATGCACCCTTGTTCGCCTCGAGTCCGAACTATCGGTGCACGTTGCCCCTCTTTTGCCGTCCACCCATGGGAACCCGGTAACCGGGATCACCCCTCTATCTCTAGCATGTCTCGCACACTTGCTTCTTTTGCACCGATATCTCAATGAGTTGTCGGAACCGATATGTTGCCGTGGCATCATTTTAGGATTCATCTTCGTGGCACCCCTTTTCGTTTCCACCACGGTGACAAATGCTTCATATGCTCATGTCAACATTTTCTTAAAATTGCATAAAACTTGAACATGTCATCCACATCATGTTAACAATGTTTGCATTAATTTACTAATCCATATGGGGATTTACCGGATTTGTTGTTTGCTATATCCGGCCCCATTTAAATTGTTTAGATAGATAATCCCTTTATGTTTCACCTCTTGACATGCTTAACAACATTTAATATTGTTGGGTACATAAACGAGATCGAACTAAATAACTTGAATGTGGTGTTTCGTCAATATGCAACAGAGTTGCATATTGAGCTCCACTTAATTTGTAGGGTTGTTTGTGCACTTTGCCATCCCATGCCTCTTTAAATCGGACATGCATCATACTTGTTTGCACATCGTGCCATGCTTATGTGATGATTGTTTACTATGTTGTTTGCTTTCTTTCCGGTGTTGCTTCTTCGGGTTAGTTCCGATAACGTCGCGTTTGTGAGGATCCGTTCGTCTACGTCCGTTTATCTTCTTCATGGACTCGTTCTTCTTCCTTGCGGGATTTCAGGCAAGATGACCATACCCTCGAAATCACTTCTATCTTGGCTTGTTAGTTGCTCGCTCTTTTGCTATGCCTATGCTGCGATACCTACCACTTGCTTATCATGCCCCCATATTGTTAAGCCAAGCCTCTGACCCACCTTGTCCTAGCAAACCGTTGTTCGGCTATGTTACCGCTTTGCTCAGCCCCTCTTATAGCGTTGTTAGTTGCGGGTGAAGATTGGAGCTTGTTCCATGTTTGGAACATGGATATTTTGTTGGGATATCACAATATCTCTTATTTAATTAATGCATCTATATACTTGGTAAAGGGTGGAAGGCTCGGCCTTAAGCCTGGTGTTTTGTTCCACTCTTGCCGCCCTAGTTTCCGTCATATCGGTGTTATGTTCCCGGACTTTGCGTTCCTTACGCGTTTGGGTTATAATGGGAACCCCTTGACAGTTCGCCTTGAATAAAACTCCTCCAGCAAGGCCCAACCTTGGTTTTACCATTCGCCACCTAGCCTTTTTCCCTTGGGAGTCGCACATGCCGAAGGTCATCTTTATTTTAACCCCCCTGGGCCGGTGCTTGTCTAAGTGTTGGTCCGAACTAGAGTCCTGTAGCGACCAGACCTCAAACAGTCTGATCTCTGTGCTCCGGTGTCATCCCTGGATCAGTAATGCTGACACCACACAGTACTCGGAGGATTTATAGCAGAGTAGCAATCACACACTTATTACATCGAGTGTCTCATAAGAGAACTTATTACAACAAATATGGCTTAAGGCCATCTAATAACTATAATAGCGGAAGGCTTGGAAGATAAGTGAGTCCATCAACTCCAACGGCATCACTGCGTGTAGAACCACGACCCAAAAACTCCTTAATCATCGTCTGAAAAGTCTGCAACATTAACGTTGCAGCCCGAAACGGGTCAGCACAATGCTGGCAAGGTAACACATAGAGAGTAATGGAATGAAACAGCTATACTATATGCATATTTGGCTGGTGGAAAGCTCTATGGTTACAGTTTTGCGTAAAGCCAATTTTTCCCTACTTCAAAGGAATAAAATTTAATTACTATCATGGTAGTTGTTAAATATTGAGAATGGTTGACAGCATTCTCAATCCCAATTAAGCATCAACATTAAAACCCAACAATATTAATTTAGAGTAACATGTTGAGATTCACATGATAATCCAGGTACTAGATACTCAAGATGTCCATAACCGGGGACACGGCTAACCATGATTAGTTTAATAAACTCTGCAGAGGTTTGCGCACTTTTCCCCACAAGACTCGATCGCCTCCGTTTGGTTTCACACACTACATGGTGTTTGAGAAAACGGATGACCGAGACATAGTCTTTCAGAAGCGCTAGCACCTTACGATCGGGTAGACCGTACCACCTACATCCCCTACATCTGCTAGTCTACCACTGTAAGAGTTCACACGACTTAGTCAACTATGCTAGAGCCCATAATAGCTTGTGGCTGCACACAGAAGTTTCTAGCATGAATAATCTCATGATCCCTTTGAGCCTGGATGGCGGTCCAAAAGAAAACAGGCAATCCTGGAATACCCAGGTACCTCAATCCACCCAGATGTGTGTTTAAGTTGCCACCTTAAATAAACCATTAATTAACAATACTCACATCTGTCATGGATATCACTCACCCAATCCACGTCTACTAGCATAGCATGGCACAATAAGCAAACATAGAAGTAACTCCCAAAGGTTTGATAATAAACAGGTAATAAGTTCTACCTCAACTACTCCCCAAACCCATAATTTAATTGGATCCTAATCATGCAATGTGTGAGGATTGATCTAATGCAATAAAACTGGGTAGTAGAAAAGGTATGATCAAAGTGTTACTTGCCTTGCTGATGATCCGCGAAACCTAGCGATTCGAAGTAACAGGCGGCGCACTCCGGGTATTCTATCACAGACAAACAAACAAGCATACAATAAGCACTCATCTAATGCACAGGTAAAACTCAAATAATGGATCTAACCATAAGGTTCAACTTAAGAACTCCGGTTTGCAAAAAGAATCAAATCGAACGAATCAACGAAAGTCAAACGGCGAAAGGAAACAACTTCGTTCTACTAATCTGGATCTAAGTCATATTTTACAGTAGCAAAAACTTGTTTAAGTTGGTTAAACGGATAGAGGGTTTCGAGACGAAACTCCAGGCGCTTGAATCGCCCGATTCCGATAAACGAGCGAAAAGTTATACTAAAATGAAAATCGGATCAGAAATCGCGATCAGAAAAATCGCGGATTTAATCCGAGAAAAAGAAAAACGACGAACGCCTGAATTTTTTTTCTTTTTTTCGGCACAAAATCGAGGCGCGACGAACCTCGGGCGCGGGATCGTCGGCGGCGGCGGCTCCGGCGGCGCACGCGGATCGAGGCGGCTGATGGGCTGGGGCGGCTCGGGGCGGCGCTATTTAAAGGCTGCCCCCGGGCGGTGTCCCGCTCGGGTACGGCCCGAAGTCGGTTCGTTTTTTAATTATTCCGCTCGGAAGAAAAATAAAAAGAAATACTAAACGGACTCCAAAAATTCCGAAATAAATTTTCACGGGCTTCTAAAATCAAGCCGCACAAGGTGAACATTTATTGGGCCCTAAATGCAATTTTGAAAAACGCACATTTTTCCTAAATTCAAATAAAACACCGAAAAACTCCGAAATAAAATCTTATTTGATTTTATTATTAAATCCTCAATATTTCTTTATTTTGGGAAAGTCATTTTATTCCCTCTCTCATATTTTTGTAATAGAAATAATTGATGATAAAATAATTAAAATCAAATGATCCTATTCTCAAATTTGAGGAAACTCAAATATGAAAATAACGAAATCCCCATCTCTCTCCGTGGGTCCTTCAGTTGCGTAGAATTTCTAGGATCGACCAAAATGCAAAATAAAATAGATATGCATGATGATCTAATGTATAACATTCCAAATTGAAAATTTGGGATGTTACAAACCTACCCCCCTTAAGATGAATCTCGCCCTCGAGATTCGGGTTGGCTAGAAAATAGGTAAGGGTGGTCTTTGAGCAAATCCTCCTCTCGCTCCCAGGTGGCTTCATCCTCCGTGTGGTTGCTCCACTGAACTTTGCAAAACTTGATAACCTTGCTGCGAGTAACTCGGCTGGCAAACTCGAGGATCTTAACTAGTTTCTCCTCGTAGGTCAAATCGTTATCCAACTGAATAGTTTCCAAAGGCACTGTATCTCTCAACGGTACGTCAGCCATCTCCGCGTGACACTTCTTTAACTGAGAAACGTGGAACACATCATGAACTCCTGACAATCCTTCGGGCAATTCCAATCTGTAGGCTACTTCCCCCATACGTTCCAATACTCGATATGGTCCTACAAATCATGGTGCTAACTTCCCTTTAACTCCAAAACGCTTTGTTCCCCGAAGTGGAGATACTTGAAGATAAGCTCTATCTCCGACTTCGTAAACTGTCTCCTTGCGTTTAGAATCCGCATAACTCTTCTGTCTGGACTGGGCTACCTTGAGTCTATCGCGAATCAATTTCCCCTTCTGTTCAGACTCTTTAATCAAGTCAAGTCCAAATAACTGGCGGTCTCCGACTTCGTCCCACGACAGCGGTGTCCTGCACCTCCTTCCGTACAATGCTTCGAAAGGGGCCATCTTTAAACTGGTTTGGTAACTGTTGTTGTAAGAGAACTCTGCATATGGCAAATTATCGTCCCAACTAGATCCGTAATCTAGCGCACAAGCTCTCAGCATATCCTCCAAAATCTGATTTACTCTCTCGGTCTGTCCATCTGTCTGTGGATGAAAAGCTGTACTGAATTCTAGCCTGGTACCCAAAGTTTCGTGCAACTACTTCTAGAACTTTGAGGTAAAGTGGGTTCCTCTATCCGATACGATACTTCTTGAAACTCCATGAAGACATACGATCCTGGTCATGTATATCTTTGCCAACTTAGCACTGGTGTAAGTGGTCTTTACTGGGATGAAATGAGCTACTTTCGTCAATCGATCAACTACAACCCAAATCGAGTCATAGCCTGAACGAGTCCTGGGTAATCCCGTGATAAAATCCATGCCTAGCTTATCCCACTTCCATTCGGGTATCGACAATGGTTGTAACAATCCCGCTGGCTTCTGATGCTCTGCCTTTACTCTCTGACATACATCACAAACTGCTACATACTCTGCTATATCCTTCTTCATTCCGGTCCACCAGAAAATATCCTTCAAATCCAGATACATCTTGGTATTTCCTGGGTGAATTGAATACGGTGAGTCGTGTGCCTCTTGCAAAATCAATTTCCTGATCTCCGGGTCATTGGGCATGTAAACACGGTCTTCAAACCATAGGGTGTCGTGTTCATCCTCACGAAATCCCTTAGCTTTTCCTTTGCTAAGTTTCTCCTTTATAGCGGCAATCTCTTTGTCAGCTTTCTGAGCTTCTCTGATTCTATCCATCAAAGTTGACTGAATCTCCAATGCTGCTACGTAGCCTCTCGGAACTATTTCCAAACATAGTTCACGAAGATTTTCTGCTAACTCCCTTGGTATTTCTCCCGTCATTAACGTATTGACATGGCTCTTACGGCTTAATGTGTCAGCTACTACATTAGCCTTTCCGGGGTGGTAATGCAATCTCGTATCATAATCCTTGATGAGCTCCAACCATCTCCTTTGTCTGAGATTTAACTCCTTCTGTGTGAAGATGTATTTCAAACTCTTATGATTCGTGTACACCTCACAATGGTTTTCAATGAGAAAATGTCTCCATGTCTTCAATGCATGCACTACGGCTGCTAACTGCAAATCATGCATAGCATAATTCAACTCATGAGGCTTCAGTTGTCTTGAGGCATATGAAACATCTCTCCCTTCCTGCATAAGCACTGCTCCAAGTCCTCGACGTGAAGCGTCACAATACACCTCATAATCTTTGGTCTGGTCTGGCAAAATCAACAATGGTGAGGTAACTAAGCGTTTCTTCAACTCCTGGAAACTAGCCTCACATTCCTCCGTCCATATGAACTTGGTATCTTTCTTCAACAACTCCGTCATAGGCTTCGCAATCTTTGAGAAATTCTCAATAAATCTCCGGTAGTATCCTGCGAGTCCAAGAAAACTCCGGATCTCTCCAACCATTGTTGGGGCTTCCCACTTGGTCACGGTTTCAACTTTAGCGGGATCTACTGCTATACCTTCTCCAGATATAACATGTCCGAGGAATCCTACTGCCTTCAACCAAAACTCACATTTGCTAAACTTGGCATATAATTGATGTTCTCTGAGCTTTCCAAGTACCAAACGCAAATGCTCCTTATGTTCCTCTTCATTCTTCGAATAAACCAGGATATCATCAATGAACACTATGACGAACTTATCCAAAAACTCCATAAACACTTTGTTCATCATGTTCATAAAATAGGTAGGTTCGTTAGTCAGACCAAATGACATAACGGTATACTCGTACAGCTCATACCTGGTGGTCAAAGCTGTCTTCGGAATATCTTGTTCTTGAGTCTTCAACTGGTGGTATCCTAATCGCAGATCGATCTTGGAAAATACTTTAGCTCCTTGCAATCGATCAAACAGATCATTGATCATTGGTAGCGGGTACTTGTTCTTGATCGTTACTTCATTCAATCCTCGATAATCAACAACCATCCTTAACGATCCATCCTTCTTCTCCACTAGAAGTACTGGCGATCCCCAAGGCGAAGAACTTGGGCGAATATATCCCTTATCCAGTAACTCCTTAATCTGCTTCTTAATTTCCACCAAATCCTTTGCTGGCATCCTATATGGTCTCTTTGTTATTGGCCCTGTGCCTGGCAATAGCTCAATCAAAAACTCAATATCTCTATCCGGTGGCATGCCTGGCAACTCCTCTGGAAATACATCAGGGAAATCTCTTACCGCTGGTACTTCCTCCTGCACAACTCCTGTTAAACAGTTTACTTGAGTCCTCTTTGGCACATGCCGGGATACATACTTGATCCTTCTCCCTTCTGGGATGGTAAGCAAAATTGACTTACTAGCACACTCAATATTCCCTTCATACTTTGATAACCAATCCATGCCTAATATCACATCCAATCCTTGAGATTCCAATACTATTAGGTCTGAGGGAAAAACATAGTTACCAATCCTTAATGGTAACCGATCACACCATAGACTAGCCACATATTCTGCTCCGGGCGAGGTTGCTAACATGGGTGACCTAAGGGCTTGGGTTGGTAGGTTATACTTATCCACAAATCCCCTTGAGATGTATGAATGCGATGCGCCAGTATCAAAAAGAACGAGTGCAGTAAATGACTTAACCAAAAACTTACCTGTTACTGCATCGGGCTGAGCTTCAACCTCCTCCACGCTAACGTGGTTCACCTGTCCCCTGTTAAAAGGGTTAGGCTTCTTCCCAGAACTTCCATTGCCATTTTGTCCTTCAGGACATTCATTGGCATAATGTCCGGTCTTCGAACACTTAAAGCAAGTGACTTGGCTCAAGTGCTTCTTGGCTGGGGTTGAGGGGTTGGTGCGGTTCTGGCTGTTGCTTCCTCCATTGCCATTACCATTCTTGGTGCCATTGTGATTGTGTGAGCTGCCTCCTCCATGAGTATGCTGAAAATGTCCTCCCGGTCTAGGGGTAAAACGTGGCTTCTGCTGAGCTCCTGAATTGTACTTTCCTTGTCCATACTTCCTCTTGCGATTCTCAATCTGCTGCTGCTTCCCTTCAATCATAAGAGCACGATCTACCAACTCCTGGTAGTTGTTGAAGGTTGCTACCATCAACTGCATGCTCAACTCATCATTCAGTCCTTCTAGAAACTTCTCCTGCTTAGCTGCATCCGTAGCGACGTCATCTGGGGCATAACATGCTAGCTTACTAAATTCCTCCACATACTGGCCAACTGTCCTTCCTCCTTGGCGCAAGTTGCGAAACTCACGCTTCTTCATGGCCATAGCTCCTGCTGAAACGTGTGCAGTACGAAAAGCCTGCTGAAACTGGTCCCATGTGATAGTGTCAACTGGGAAAGTGGCTGTGAAATTCTCCCACCATGATGCTGCGGGTCCTTCTAGCTGATGTGCGGCAAACTTCACCTTCTCCGCATCTGTGCATCCTGCTGTGGTCAACTCCCTAGCTGTCTTGCGGAGCCAATCATCTGCTACTATCGGCTCGGTGCTACTAGAAAACACCGGCGGATTCAATCTAAGAAAACGGCCTAAGTGGTCAACAGGTGGTGGTGGTGGTGGGTTGTTGTTGTTGTTGTTGTTGTTCCCCTAATTCTGATTCTGGACTAGCAACTGCATCAATGTGTTTTGCTGCTGAATCAACTGGGTGAGCTCCGGTGGAAAGGCAAATCCGGGGTCACGTCTCGGAGGCATCTGAGGGTTTAGAAAAGATGAGATATAAGAATAGAGGGGGTCTAAAGAGAAAACACTACCCATATGCACATGAGGCAAAAGCAAACAATTCACTTCAATCAATCAAACAAAGGCATACAATCGATCTAACTATCGCAAAAGTGCTCAGACTACTATATTTACATGGTGGACTACTACTACTACTGATGAGGTGGTCTACTAGAAATATTCTACGGTCGTTGACTCCATGATATCTGCTCCAGCTTCATCAACATAGTCATCATCGCTTCTATCTGCTTCTGAGTCGGTGCCGTCGATGATGATGTAGTCTTCCGGGCTAATCTCCTGGGGTTCTTCGTCTTCATCTACTGGCGTAGGGTCTCCCATAAATATTCCAATCTTCTTGATCAGGTCGTCATTCTTCTCCACCAATACTTCAATTTCCTCTTCATAATCTTCACGTGTAGCCTTGAGTTCTTCCTCCAGTTCCTTGATTCTAGTCTTTGCCTTCTTCAGGTCTATCATGTCGGCGCACATCTGGTTCTCCTGTCGTCGAATGTGCTGGTTTAGCTCCCGGATAAAAGCTGCGATTGATCTATCCTTCCTGGTGCTGATCATCTCCCAGTGTTCATCTCGGCGCCCACAAATCTGGTAGATAGTATCCTTGAGATCCTTGCGGTAGACTTCTCCAATGCGTCCCATGGCGATGTGAGCTGCCATGCTCTTTCCTAGATTCCAAGTTGGTGCATCAAAAGAAAATTCTATGGGCTCAGTGACTGGCATGAACGTCCTGCCTAGTACTTGAACTTGAATCATCCAGCGCTCTTCTTCAGGTAAAGTGGCGTTGTAGGTTCCCGTGAAGCTTGGTACTCCTATGTTCAGGTATCTAGTGACTTCCTTCAAGTGATGTCCAAAGGGTGTATCTTCATCCGGTTGTGTGAACTTGTTCCTTGCATCCGCCATCCTAAAGAGTAGAAAAGATGAGAGGTCAGAAAAGAAGAGAGTGAATAGTGATCTAGGTCTTGTGCTTGGTGGTTGTGTCCTACAGTCAGCGTGTGCTCTGATACCATCTCTATAGCGACCAGACCTCAAACAGTCTGATCTCTGTGCTCCGGTGTCATCCCTGGATCAGTAATGCTGACACCACACAGTACTCGGAGGATTTATAGCAGAGTAGCAATCACACACTTATTACATCGAGTGTCTCATAAGAGAACTTATTACAACAAATATGGCTTAAGGCCATCTAATAACTATAACAGCGGAAGGCTTGGAAGATAAGTGAGTCCATCAACTCCAACGGCATCACTGCGTATAGAACCACGACCTAAAAACTCCTTAATCGTCGTCTGAAAAGTCTGTAACATTAACGTCGTAGCCCGAAACGGGTCAGCACATGGAATATGCTGGCAAGGTAACACATAGAGAGTAATGGAATGAAACAGCTATACTATATGCATATATGGAATATGCTGGCAAGGTAACACAATTGAGAATGGTTGACAGCATTCTCAATCCCAATTAAGCATCAACATTAAAACCCAACAATATTAATTTAGAGTAACATGTTGAGATTCACATGATAATCCAAGTACTAGATACTCAAGATGTCCATAACCGGGGACACGGCTAACCATGATTAGTTTATTACACTCTGCAGAGGTTTGCGCACTTTTCCCCACAAGACTCGATCGCCTCCGTTTGGTTTCTCGCACTACAGGGTGTTTGAGAAGATGGATGACCGAGACATAGTCCTTCAAAAGCGCTAGCACCTTACGATCGGGTAGACCGTACCACCTACATCCCCTACATCTGCTAGTCTACCACTGTAAGAGTTCGCACAACTTAGTCAACTATGCTAGAGCCCATAATAGCTTGTGGCTGCACACGGAAGTTTCTAGTATGAATAGTCTCATGATCCCTTTGAGCTTGGGTGGCGGTCCAAAAGAAAACAGGCAAGTCCTGGAATACCCAGGTGCCTCAATCCACCCAGATGTGTGTTTAAGTTGCCACCTTAGATAAACCATTAATTAACAATCTCACATCTGTCATGGATTTCACTCACCCAATCCACGTCTACTAGCATAGCATGGCATAATAAGCAAACGTAGAAGTAACTGCCAAAGGTTTGATAATAAACAGGTAATAGGTACTACCTCATCTACTTCCCATCCCACAATTTAATTAGATCCTAATCATGCAATATGTGAGGATTGATCTAATGCAATAAAACTGGGTAGTAGAAAAGGTATGATCAAAGTGTTACTTGCCTTGCTGATGATCCGCGAAACCTAACGATTCGAAGTAACAGGCGGCGCACTCCGGGTATTCTATCGCAAACAAACAAACAAGCATACAATAAGTACTCATCTAATGCACAGGTAAAACTCAAATAAGAGATCTAACCAGAAGGTTCAACTTAAGAACTCCGGTTTGCAAAAAGAATCAAATCGAACGAAGCAACGAAAGTCAAACGGCGAAAGAAAACAGCTTCGTTCTATTAATCTGGATCTAGGGCAAATTTTACAGTAGCAAAATCTTGTTTAAGTTGGTTAAATGGATAAAGGGTTTCGAGACGAATCCCTAGGCGCTTGAATCGCCCGATTCCGATAAATGAGCGAAAAGTTAAACTAAAATGAAAATCGGATCAGGAATCACGATCAGAAAAATCGCGGATTTAATCTGAGAAAAAGAAAACGACGAACGCCGATTTTTTTCTCTTTTTTTTGGCACAGAAATCGAGGCGCGACGAACCTCGAGCGGCGGGATCGTCGGCGGCGGCGGCTCCGGCGGCACACGCGGATCGAGGCAGAGCTGATGGGCTGGGGCGGCTCGGGGCGGCGCTATTTAAAGGCTGCCCCCGGGCGGTGTCCCGCTCGGGTACGGCCCGAAGTCGGTTCGTTTTTTTAATTATTCCGCTCGGAAGAAAAATAAAAAGAAATACTAAACGGACTCCAAAAATTCCGAAATAAATTTTCACGGGCTTCTAAAATCAAGCCGCACAAGGTGAACATTTATTTGGGCCCTAAATGCAATTTTGAAAAACGCACATTTTTCCTAAATTCAAATAAAACACCGAAAAACTCCGAAATAAAATCTTATTTGATTTTTTATTAAATCCTCAATATTTCTTTATTTTGGGAAAGTCATTTTATTCCCTCTCTCATATTTTTGTAATAGAAATTATTGATGATAAAATAAATAAAATCAAATGATCCTATTCTTAAAATTTGAGAAAACTCAAATATGAAAATAACGAAATCCCCAACTCTCTCCGTGGGTCATTGAGTTGCGTAGAATTTCTAGGATCAACCAAAATGCAAAATAAAATATGATATGCATGATGATCTAATGTATAACATTCCAAATTGAAAATTTGGGATGTTACAAGTCCTTTGCAGCGCCACCTCGGGGAAACTTGAGGGCTGGTTTTAGTTGTACGGAGCGCTCATCCGGTGTTGCCCTGAGAACGAGATATGTGCAGCTCCTATCAGGATGTCGGCGCATCGGGCGGTCTTGCCGGTCTTGTTTTACCTGTCGAAATGTCTTGTAACCGGGATTCCGAGCCTGATCCGGTCTTCCCGCTAGAAGGAATATCCTTCGTTGACCATGAGAGCTTGTGATGGGCTAAGTTGGGACACCCCTGCAGGAATTTGAACTTTCGAAAGCCGTGCCCACGGTTATGGGCAGATGAGAATTTGTTAATGTCTGGTTGTAGAAAACCTGAAGTTGACCTTAATTAAAATACATCAACCGCGTGTGTAACCGTGATGGTCTCTTCTCGGTGGAGTCCGGGAAGTGAACACGGTGTTGGAGTTATGCTTGACGTAGGTTGTTCTAGGATCATTTCTTGATCATAGATTTCTCGACCGTTCTTTTGCCTTCTCTTCCCGCTCTCATTTGCGTATGATAGCCACCATATATGCTAGTCGCTTGCTGCAGCTCCACCTCATACCATTACCTTACCTATGAGCTTAAATAGTCTTGATCGCGAGGGTGTGAGATTGCTGAGTCCCCGTGACTCACAGATACTTCCAAAACCAGTTTGCAGGTGCCGTTGAACCGTGCAGATGACACAACCAAGCTCAAGGAGGAGCTCGATGAAGATCTTGTCCTTTGTGTTGTTTCGTTCTAGTTGATCAGTAGTGGAGCCCAGTCGGGACGATCGGGGATCTGTGTAGCATTTGGGGTAGTCTTCTTTTATTTTGGTTCCGTAGTCGGACCTTGATTGTATCTGGTTGATGTAATGCTTTATTCATGTAATTGTGTGAAGTGGCTATTGTAAGCCAACTATGTACCTTTTCCCTTATGTATTACATGGATTGTGTGAAGATTACCTCACTTGCGACATTGCTTTCAATGCGGTTATGCCTCTTAGTCGTGCTTCGACACGTGGGAGATATAGCCGCATCGAGGGCGTTACAGTCGATCCCGAGTTAATTACTTTGGTTGAATTTGATCCTTTTTAAGGCTATGCATCTGAAATTTTTGTGGCACATCTTACTAAATTAAATGATATAGCCACCCTATTCACTAATGAGGAAAAAAATTCGTTACTACTATATCCTTAAGTTATTTCTGTTCTCATTAAAGGGTGATGCTAAAACATGGTTTAATTCTCTTGATCCTGGTTGTGTGCGTAGTCCCCAGGATATAATTTATTACTTCTCTGCTAAATATATACCCGCTCATAAGAAACAAGTTGCCTTAAGGGAAATATATAATTTTGAGCAAATTGAAGAAGAGAGTCTCCCACAAGCTTGGGGGAGGCTTCTCCGATTACTCAATGCTTTGCCTGATCATCCTCTCAAGAAAAATGAAATACTTGATATCTTTTATAATGGACGAACCGATGCTTCTAGAGACCACATGGATAGTTGTGCTGGTTGTGTTTTCAGGGAAAGAACTGTTGATCAAGCTGAATTGCTATTGAAAAATATGTTAAGTAATGAAAATGATTGGACACTTCCTGAACCAACTCCTAAGCCAGCTCCGGAGAAAAGGGGTATTCTATTTCTCAGTCCCGAGGATATGCAAGAGGCAAAGAAATCTATGAAAGAAAAAGGTATTAAAGCTAAAGATGTTAAGAATTTACCACCTATTGAAGAAATACATGGTCTTGATAACTCGACACAGGTAGTAAAGGTAAATTCTCTCTATAGATTTGATGAAGATGATATTCCTCGTAATAAGTCCGCTAGCCAATGCTTGGATGAGTTCGATAATTTTATTGTTAAACAAGAGAACTTCAATGCTTATGTTGGTAGACAATTGAAACGTAATGCTTATATGATTGAACCCTTGAGTGATTATATGTCTAGAGTTAAAGGTGAGCTTAAACTTATTAGTAAACATGCTTCTATGATTACCACTCAAGTAGAACAAGTGCTTAAAGCTCATAATGATTTGCTCAATGAATTAGATAATAAGAAAAATGAAAATGCTGTTAGAGTTGTGACTAGAGGGGGTAAAATCACTCAGGAACCTTTGTATCCTGAAGGCCACCCTAAGAGAATTGAGCAAGATTCTCAGAGAACTAATGTTGATGCACCTAGTTCTTCTAAGAAGAAGAAAAAGGAAAATGATAGGACTTTGCATGCTTCTAGTGAACCCATTGTTGACACACCTGAGAATCCCAATGATATTTCTATTTCTAATGCTGAAAAACAATCTGGTAATGAACATGAACCTAGTGATAATGTTAATGATGATGTTCATGTTGATGCTCAACCAAGCAATAACAATGATGTAGAAATTGGGCCTGCTGTTGATCTTGATAACCCACAATCAAAGAATCAACGTTATGATAAGAGAGACTTCGTTGCTAGGAAGCACGGTAAAGAAAGAGAACCATGGGTTCAGAAAAAGGATGATGAGGATTTTGAGTGCTTTACTGAAATGATTAGAACTATCTTTTTGCATATGCGTTTGACTGATATGCTTAAAATGAATCCTTATGCCAAGTACATGAAAGATATTGTTACATATAAAAGAAAGACACCGGAAGCTGGAATTTCCACCATGCTTGCTAATTATACTTTTAAGGGTGGAATACCAAAGAAACTAGGAGATCCCGGAGTACCAACTATACCACGCTCCATTAAAAGAAACTATGCTAAAACTGTTTTATGTGATCTTGGAGCCGGTGTTAGTGTTATTCCTCTCTGTTCATATCGTAGACTTGATTTGAATAAGTTGACACCTACTGAAATATCTTTGCAAATGGCTGATAAATCAACTACTATACCTGTCGGTATTTGTGAGGATGTGCCTGTTGTGGCTGCAAACGTTACTATTTTAACGGACTTTGTTATTCTTGATATTCCTGAGGATGATAGTATGTCTATTATTCTTGGTAGACCCTTTTTTAATACTGTAGGGGCTGTTATTGATTGCAACATAGGCAATGTCACTTTTCATGTTAATGGTAATGAGCATATGGTACACTTTCCGAGGAAACAACCTCAAGTACATAGTATTAATTCTATTGGTAAAACTTCAACGATTACTATTGGAGGTTTTGAATTTCCTCTTCCTAGTGTCAAGAAGAAATACGATATTCTTATTGTTGCGGACATGCATATCCCCGTTGAGGTAACTTAGTGTTATACGAAAATTCTCCGGTTTCATGTTATTCGGAAAGAGTTTGTTAACAAGACTTGATCAACCTTGTTAGTGGATTCCTTTTGATGAGCATGAGATGGACGAAGTTAGAAATCACAACTCTCTGTACCCTCCTTTTACTTTCTGTTATTTAGATTAAATAAAGCAAAAACAGTATTTTCTCTCTGTTTTCTGAATTATCCTTGCAATAAAAAATACCCCCGAAAATAAAAGTTCTCCAAATGTCCTAAAACTTTTGGACGATTTTTTGTAGAATATTTAAGAATTATTGGCACTGAGAACACACCAGGGGGGCACACCACCTGGCCACGAGGGTCCAGGGTGCGCCCCTGCCTCGTGGACCCCACATGGGCCACCTCCACTTATTGTTGCACCCACACAGTTCGTCTTCCTCCAGAAAAAAATCATCCACCAGCTCAAACCCGAGTTCTAGCTCATCTTGCTGCCATTTTCGACCTCCTTGCTCAAAGCTCCATTCACAAAACTGCTTTGGGGGATTGTTCTTCGGTATGTAACTCCTCCAATGGTCCAATTAGTTTTTGTTCTAGTGCTTTATTTATTGCAATTTTTTGCTGCTTAGGTGACCCTGTTCTTGAGCTTGCATGTCACATTTATGTGGTCAAAAGTAGTTTTAATGCATGATATGGCCTCTAGGCACTTGTAGGAGTAGTTGCTATCAATCTTGTTAAGATTGGTTCACTTTTATTTTGAGTCACTAAAATTTTCAGAAATTTTTCAGAGGAAGAAAAATGTTTAAGAAAATGTACCAAGGTGGTTCCTCAAGGAAGCAAGGCCCAAGGCTCACGATACGTGAGCCAGACAGTGAACTACCAAGAGATGCTCAAGTGCGGCCTTGTGAATGGCCGTCAGAGGAGTTCATGGTCCAGGCAGGCATCAAGGATGAATTTGACGCATATGTGCGTAACGCTGATCATGAGAGCTTCGTGTCAGATAAGTACCGGCAATACCTCTATCTAACTGATTCATTTGTGAGAAGGTTTAAATTTACATCCTCGCGCAATTCTCACACTGTTTTATTTGATCTTTATGATAAATCATATACCATGGATCTAGAAGATTTTAATACTGCTTGTAAACTCCCGCAGTGGGGCAATGTTAGTGAACCTCGCAAATCTGAATATAAAGACTTTCTTGCTAGTATCACTGTGGGGGAATCTAGGAAATCACACAAGCTACCATAGGAAGCATTCATTTCCCTTCCATACATTATTTGGCTCTCTTCATTGGTAGACGCATTAACGGTAAAGATGAGGCTTGTCACATGTGTGTTCCAGATCTTAGTGTCCTCAAGAGTGCGGTATTAGGTGATAAACAATATAACTTGGGGGCTATTGTTGCACGTAGGTTGCATCACAATAGTATAAGTGGAGATTTGTTTGGTGGAATGTATGCAACTCGTGTAGCTAATTATCTTGATATACACATACATGGAAATGATATTGAGTTCCCTCCTGCTTATCTAGATTATGAGGCTATGGTTCGCCACCAGTTTCTTGAGAGGAACAATCAGTTCCTCCAGTACCGACTATTCTTTGATGGACGGCGCACCGTCCATGTTGCTCTCCCTGCTCCTACTTTCTTTGAATTTCAGGCAAAAAGGAGATATGTTATAACCAGGGAGGAGGCGAACGAGTACGGGACGAGGACGGAGGCAACTCGCCTCCAAGATGCAGCTCGTCAGGCAGTAGTTGTTGCATCCCAGTACGACCCCAGTTACAACTTTGGATATCCACTAGGCCAGCCGTGGCCCTAGACCAACTTAGGCCAAAAGCCTAAGCTTGGGGGAGTACGCATTTCTCACCGACATTACATTCATGTTCACACACTCATGCTAGTTGTCAGTGCTCATACTTTTTCACTGTACTATCCATGCTAGTTTATTTTCTTTTTAAGTCTTCTTCTTGTGTGTTTGAAAAACCTTAATAAAAACCAAAAAAATTAGTTGTGGCTTTTAGCTAGTTTACTTCTGATGCCGGTAGTAGTAGTAATTAAAAGAAAACCCAAAAAGATTTCTCGTTCTTCTTTTGCTTGTTGGGAGCTTTCTCGTGTAAATAGTTTTATTTCTTTTTGTTTCGTTGGGGGTCGAGAGGAGAAGACCACGATAAAAATGTTGAGTGGCTCTCATATGAATTATTGTTGATCTAACAAAGAGCCCATATTACCTTGTCTTCTGCCTTGTATTGTGTCGTGGAATTGTCACGGCAGATGTCCTAGTGTGATGACTTAGTCGTGAGGCCAACGCATCTTTGTAGTAGCTTGAGAGGGGTTGAGCGGAATCGAGAGACGCAATACAAGACATGGATTTAGACAGCTTCGGGCCCCGGGAAACATCATCCGGTAATAGTCCTACATGCTGTTTGTGGCTAGATCTCATTATGCTCATGAGAGAGCCGCCGCATAAGCCGGCTCCCCCTTTGTGTCTAGCCCTAGAGATTGTTTATTCTTGCTTGTACCTCTTGGGGTGCCTTGCCCCTCCTTATATATGTTGAAGGGGCGGTTTACATGGCTATTCCTAGTAGGATTAGGATTACTCTATGACAAGTGGAGTCCTAGTCTTGCTTCCTTTGTAGAAGAATATTCCTTGTGCTTTCCTCATAAACCGGCCCACCATTAACATGAATCGGCCTTCTGGGCCTTGGGCCTTGTCATCCGTCTGACCTGCCCGCCGGGTCACCAGTGAGTCATAATGTTTAGGCGGCTTGCTTGTAAACCGCCAGGTCAGGGCAGGTCACCAGTGAATCGCCAAGTGTCAGTCGGGTCTCAAGTAAACTGCCAAGCCCTGCCGGGTCATATTTCCGGCCGGGTCATACCGCGGGGTATATCCCTGACATTAGCCCCCAGTTTAATTTGGATTTATCCATGTTAAACTGATCCTGTAAAACAAACACAAGAACAAATTTGACAGTCGTACTCCGGGTTAAATATTCTTGTAAGCCGGCACCTGATCATCCTTAAGTCCTTGTCATTTCCTTCTAGAAAATCCGGGTCAATAGACCATCTTCATAACAATTTACTTGTAGAACAAATTTTGTAAATGAATAAATAATCCATTTGATTCGGCCTTCAATGCTCTGACTTGACAAAAATATGGGTTCTGAAATATTCAACTGATATTCAGCCGGCTTGTAGATCTTGCTGAGCTATGACTTCCAAAATCGCCGGGTTATAAAAACTGATAATTTCGGGTTATGATTGTTGCCAACGCCCGGTCATAATTATTGGTGACGCCGGGTCATGATTGTTTACTCAAAACTGAGAATTTAAAGATTTTTTCTCCCTTATATCCATATTACCTGTAGCCCCCAAGTCTTGAGCAAAATAAAGTGATGGCTTTAAGACTTGCTTCAATATAAATACTGCCACTTTGAAGAAATCCATGTTGTTCATCTCAATCACTAGTAAATACTGAATACTCCATATATGTAGCCCCCAAGTGCCGGGTTGTCATGCTTGGAGCAACCTGGGACTTGTAATTGCCTGATGTTCTTAAAAATTTCAACCAGTGTAGCCCCCAAGGGCCGGGTCATTATGCAATAATAAGCAGGGACTTTGTAGATATGATCATGTAGATTTTGAGCAGCAATGTGTAGCCCCCAAGAGCCGGCTTAGTAAGATAATACTGAGCTGGGACTTTATATATACTTCATTGACAATAATATCATATGATGTAACCCCCATCATGGGGCTTGAACCCACGTCCACAAGGTTAAGGGCCTTGTGCTTTATCAACTAGGCAGTGGATCCTTCAATATAATGGACTGAGGCTTGTGTACCTTGAATTTTTGACAGGAGAAATTGGTAGCCCCCAAGGGCCGGCTCATTTGGAATGTGATGAGTCAGGTCTTCAATAAGTTGAGCAAAAATTAACTTTGCATTAGCCCCCAAGTGCCATGGTGCATGCTGACAATGACATGGGACTTGCATATTTGATGTAATCTCAACTTGAATAATGTAGCCCCCAAGTGCCGGGTTGTAAGCCTGCAGCAACTCGGGACTATTCCTTCCATTGTAGAATATATTATATCCATTGATAAAATAATATCCATTGTGCTGAAGCGACTTTGAAAACCTCAATCGTAATATTGGTTATTGATAACCATAATAAAAATCCAGCCATGTTGGCTATTAAAGATTTGAATAATATAACCCGGTTTGAAAAACCGGTTCCTGTGATATTGAATCGTACTGTCGGTTTAGGATACCTGTGCAGTAAGGGTGATAAACCAATCTTTAGAAGCCAACAACTTCCAAATGTTTATGATTGTCATATATGGCGACTTATCATCCAAAGTCAAGCGGGGTTAATCGAAACCACATATATGCTTGAGATATGAACAAAAAGTCTCAAGACAAACCCAAAAGACTGTTTTCAAAAGACTTAAGCAAAAATAGAAAGAAGAATCTGAGGTTTCTGATTCGAATACGATCAGTAAACCGGACCAAAGGAGTTAAGCTAGTGTAACACCCACGATGCGGCTATATCTCCCACATGTCGGAGCACGACTTAGAGGCATAACCGCATTGTAGGCAATGTCGCAAGAGGGGTAATCTTTACACATCCCATGTACTGAATAAGAAAAGAGGGACATAGTCGGCTTACAATCGCCACTTCACACAATAGCATAAATATATCATTACAATCATCCAGATACAAACAAGGTCCGACTACGGAACCAAAATAAAGACAACCCCAAATACATAATGTCCCGGATCGCCCCAACTGGGCTCCACTACTGATCGTTTGGAAAGGAAACATAGTAACGTCGTGAGTCCTCATCGAACTCCGACTTGAGCTCAGTCGCATCTTCTGGAATGGTATCATCGGCACCTGCATATGGTTTTGGAAGTAATCTGTGAGTCACAGGGACTCAGCAATCTCACACCCTCGCGATCAAGACTATTTAAGCTTATGGGTAGGTAAAAGGTATGAGGTGGAGCTGCAGCAAGCACTAGCATATATGGTGGCTAACATACGCAAATGAGAGCGAGAAGAGAAGGCAAAGCACGATCGAGAAAGTATGATCAACAAGTGATCCTAGACCACTTACGTTCAAGCATAACACGAGACCGTGTTCTCTTCCTGGACTCCGCCGAAAAGAGACCATCACGGCTACACACGATGTTGATTCATTTTAAATAAGTAAAGTTTTAGGTTTTCTACAACCGGACATTAACAAATTCCCATCTGCCCATAACCGTGGGCACGACTTTCGGAAGTTCAAATTCCTGCAGGGGTGTCCCAACTTAGCCCATCACAAGCTCTCACGGTCAACGAAGGATATTCCTTATCCCAGGACGGCCCGATCAGACTCGGAATCCCTCGACAATGGTAAAACTAAACCAGCAAAGCCACCTGAATGTGCCGACAAATCCTGATAGGAGCTGCACATATCTCGTTCTCAGGGCACACCGAATAGGCAAGACGTCGGGTTGGCATAAACCCTGGTTGCCCAGGGGGCGCCGGACATCGCCCAGTTTGGACCAACACTTAGAGAAGCACTGACCCCGGGGGGGTGTTAAAATAAAGATGACCCTTGAGTCCGTGAAACCCAAGGGAAAAAGGCTAGGTGGCAAATGGTAAAACCAAGGTTGGGCCTTGCTGGAGGAGTTTTATTCAGGGCGAACTGTCAAGGGGTTCCCATTATAACCCAACCGTGTAAGGAACGCAAAATCAAGGCACATAACACCGGTATGACGGAAACTAGGGCAGCAAGAGTGGAACAAAACACCAGGCATAAGGCCGAGCCTTCCACCCTTTACCAAGTATATAGATGCATTAAAGTAAACAAGTTAATATAATGATATCCCAACAATAAACATGTTCCAACAAGGAACAAACTCCAATCTTCACCTGCAACTAGCAACGCTATAAGAGGGGCTGAGCAAAGCGGTAACATAGCCAAACAACAATTTGCTAGGACAAGGTGGGTTAGAGGTTTGACATGGCAATATGGGAGGCATGATAAGCAAGTGGTAGGTATCACGGCATAGGCATAGCAATAGAGCGAGCAACAAGCAAGCAAAGATAGAAGTGATTTCGAGGGTATGGTCATGTTGCCTGCAAAGTTCTCCGAGTTGACGTAAGCTTGATCCTCGTAAACGTTCTCAATGGGTTTCTCGTTCACGTACTCGTCTCCCGGCTCTACCCAAAGCAAGAACACAAGCAAGGGAGACACAATCAATCACGGTGCAATGCGCAAGCAACATGATGCAAAACATGGCATGATATGCGGGATGTGATATGCAATGCATATGCATGCTTCGGAAAGGAAAGATAGAACCAGGACTCAGCTTGGAAAACCAAGAGTGCCACTGGAAAGAAGATTTGATTTCGATCGAAATCGATATAAAGATCACCGGAATCAGATGCACGGTTTGCAAATGGCAAGCAAAACAATAATGGCAGAAAGCTGCGATTAACAGCACGAGGCCATCTAAATGCATCAAGAAAAATAAGCTACTGCACTCTAACATAGCAACAAGGCACATGGCAGTGATCCACTCAAGATGCTTGACAAAATATGAACACTGAGCTATGGCTAATTCACAAAAAAGCAGGTTCAAACAAGCGTGGCAAAAGAGCAAAAGATAACAGGTTCATAGACTTAGTGAAAATAACAACATGTCAGGATTTAACATCAGGAAGCGAAGTTTAGAGCAAGATAACTACATGCTACAGGAACATATGATGGCAAAGCAAGGCATGGCATGAAACTACACAAAGCATATAACAAAAGTCCCTGACTGACCATAAGCCAAAAAGGATCAGAAAATACAATGGCACCCATGTAAACATAGCAAGTTTCGTTAACAGATTCAGACTTAGCAGAAAATTGGAACATGGCAAAACAGATTTACGTAGGCATGTTTGCGAGCTCGATGCACTCACCACAAGGCATTGCATGACAAACTAAGCATACACCCAGCAATAAGACATGATAAATAAGTTAAGCATGGCAAGAACACTCTCATAGCATGCATGGATCAACTACAACAAGCTCGGCAAAATGGATTAACACATAAACAATCTGCCAGGAACATTTTATAGCAAAAGTAGAGCAAGATTGAGTCATGCTAGGGTGCTCCATAATTGCAAACAAAGACACGGATGGATAGATCATAACAATATCTCAAAATCATCCTTACTGAACATGCTCAAAAGAGGCATGGATCACTTTGTAGCAACAAGAATACATGGCGTAAAAATATTATCAGGAAATGACTTAAAAGAATTCTAAGTCCCTGAAATCAGCAACATTACGAGAGCTACTTTGCATGCTTGTGCTAGTCACCACAATGATCACAAAAATACATGGCATACACCCCTGTAAAGATGGCATGGCATATAACAAAACACATGTAGGGCTCAAGATCATAGGAGGCACACATTAAACATGGCAAAAATGACAAATGTCCATAATCTGTTAATAATCTGAAACTAACATCACATAGCACTCTTGCAACAGCATTTAGGGCATCAAGATGAACTCAAATGAACATGGTGCAATGGAATGAAATGAAGTGCACATCGAGATGAACAATTTAATATGCTACACGCCCAAAACGGAGCCACAGAAGCAAAGTTATGACATGATGAAATATGCTAAAAATGATGGAAAAACTGGGACAAAAGTCAACCGTCTAGGGTTTACTGTAGCCGATCCAGATCGGGCACGGATTTCAAGGCGGCAGCGGATCTCGCCGGATCCTCGCCGGAGAAGTGGCCGGAGGAGGCCGGGGAGGGCGGATCCGGTCGGATCCGGGCGGCGCCGGCGAGAGGAGACGACGGGGCGACGGGCACCGGGCAGCGGGGCGGTGCAGCACGAGCGCCGGAGCACGGCGCCGGACGGGGACGGCGGGGTCGCGGTGGGAGGTCGCCGACGGGAGTGGAGAAGGCGGCGGCGGGCGGTGGCGCTCGAGGCGCGGGCGAGCTGGAGGCCGAGGGGCGGCGGCGTGGCTGGATGGGCTGGGAGGGCCCGACCCGGGCCTTTGTGGGCCGGCGCGTGGGACGGACGGTGATGTGGGCGCGACGCCCCGACGAACGGTGCGACGACACGTGGCGGTGGAGAGGTGGATCGGACACGCCTGGTCGGCGGTTTTTCGTCCGGCGGCGCGAGGAGAGGGACAGGTTAGGGTTTGACTGCGAGATTTTCGGGGGTGGTCTATATTTATAGGTAGAGGGAGCTAGGAGGCTCCAAATTGAGCACAGTTTTTGGCCACACGATCGTGATTGAACGACCGAGAGGGTGGAGGGGGTTTAGGTGGGTTTTGGGCCACTTTGGAGAGGTGTTGGGTTGCAACACACACGAGGCCTTTACGGTTCCTCGGTTAACCGTTGGAGTATCAAACGAAGTCCAAATGACACAAAACTTGACAGGCGGTCTACCGGTAGTAACCAAGGCCGCATGGAAAGTCTCGGTCCAATCTGAAAACGTTTAACACCCGCACACGAAAATAGGTAAACGGGGACACCGGAGGACATAGGAGCGCCGGAATGCAAAACGGACAACGGGGAAAATGCTCGGATGCATGAGATGAACACGTATGCAAATGCGATGCACATGATGACATGATATGAGATGCAAGACAAAGACAAAATCAACACGAAGACAAAACCCAACAACGAGGAATATCATAACTTAGTGTCGGAAATGGCAAGAGTTGGAATACAAATATGGCAGGTTACATATGGGGCGTTACAACACTCCACCACTACGAAAGGATCTCGTCCCGAGATCTAGGACTGGAAAAACTCCGGATATTCAGAACGGAGGTGGTCCTCGCGTTCCCAGGTGGCTTCACGGTCGGAAAGATGTGTCCACTTCACTTTCAGGAATTTGATAGACTTGTTGCGAGTCTTGCGCTCAGTTTCTTCAAGAATAGCAACGTGATGCTCATGATAAGACAGGTCTTCCTGGAGATCAATCTCTTCGAAGTTGATGGTGCGGTCAGGAGTCTTGAAACACTTGCGGAGGTGAGACACGTGAAACACGTCGTGCACATTTGCAAAGTTGGATGGAAGCTCAAGTTGATAGGCGAGATCGCCTCTTTTTCCAATGATCTTGAAAGGACCCACGTATCTAAGGGCAAGCTTCCCTTTGATACCGAAGCGACGAGTACCTTTCATTGGAGAGACGCGGAGGTAGATATGGTCTCCGATCTCGAAAGCCAAGTCATGATGCTTGCTATCATAGTAACTCTTCTGGCGCGATTACGTGACTTTGAGATTTTCACGAATGACTTTGCACATTTCTTCAGCCTCTGTGATCAAGTCATTGCCAAGAAGTTGGCGTTCACCAGCCTCTGACCAGTTAAGAGGAGTACGGCACTTCCTGCCATAGAGAATCTCGAATGGGGCCTTGCCCGAACTCACTTGGAAGCTATTGTTGTAGGAGAACTCGGCATATGGAAGACAATCTTCCCACTTCATACCGAAAGAAATGACACATGCCCTGAGCATATCTTCAAGAATTTGATTGACTCGCTCGACTTGGCCACTATTTTGAAGATGAAAGGCTATGCTGAAGCAAATGTTGGTGCCCATGGCCTTCTGAAAAGAATCCCAGAACTTAGAGGTAAAGATGCTACCACGATCTGAAGATATCAACTGCGGAATGCCGTGCAGAGAGACAATCCTGGAGGTATATAGCTCTGCCAACTGAGCTGCTGTGATAGATTCTTTGATAGGAAGAAAATGAGCCACTTTAGTGAGCTTGTCGATGACAACGAAGATAGCATCATTGCCACGCTTGGACTTTGGAAATCCAGTCACGAAGTCCATCTCAATATGGTCAAACTTCCATTCTGGAATGGCAAGAGGTTGGAGGAGACCAGCTGGTCGTTGGTGTTCTGCTTTCACTCTTCTGCAGACATCACATTCATTCACGAACTGAGCAATCTCGCGCTTCATTCGAGTCCACCAATATGACTGCTTGAGGTCATGGTACATCTTTGTACTTCCAGGGTGAATAGATAGGAGTGAATTGTGAGCTTCGTTCATAATGACTTTACGAAGGTCACCCTTAGGAACAACAATACGATCCTCGAAGAATAGATTATCCTTGTCATCAAGGCGATAGCACTTGTACTTGGATTGGCTCTTGGCAATCCCAATCTTCGACTTCTTCACCATAGCATCAAGAAGTTGAGCCTCGCGAATCTGATCTTCCAAAGTAGGAGAGACTTGGAGGTTGGCAAGGAATCCTTGAGGAACAACTTGGAGATTAAGTTTGCGGAAAGCTTCACAAAGCTCTGGTTGGTAGGGATCGATAATCAAATTGTTGCAGTAAGCCTTCTTGCTCAAAGCATCAGCAATGACATTGGCCTTGCCTGGAGTATATTCAATACTTGAATTATACTCTTGAATCATCTCGACCCAATGAGTCTGCCTGAGGTTGAGGTTGGGCTGAGTGAAGATGTACTTGAGGCTCTTATGATCAGTGAAGATGTCCACTTTCCTTCCCAACAAGAGATGTCTCCATGTTAAAAGAGCATGCACAACTGCCGCCAACTCGAGGTCGTGAGTGGGGTAGTTCTTTTCATTGGGCTTCAACTGGCGAGAGGTATAAGCCACAACTTTCTTCTCTTGCATTAACACAGCACCGAGACCTTGAAGGGAAGCATCACATAAAACTTCGAACGGTTTGGATTCATCCGGAGGAGTCAGAACTGGAGCAGTAACTAACTTATCTTTGAGGGTGTTGAAAGCGATGTCACACTCAGGCGACTAGATATACTTCACATGCTTCTGGAGGAGGTTGGAAAGAGGCTTCGCGATCTTAGAGAAATTCTCAACGAACCTTTTACAATAGCTTGCGAGCCCAAGGAAACTGCGGAGTTGCTTCACATTCTGAGGCGGTTCCCAATTCACAATTGCAGACACCTTCTCAGGATTAACAGCTATGCCCTTGGCGGAGATGATATGGCCAAGGTAGAGAACCTCATCGAGCCAAAACTCGCACTTTGAAAACTTCGCATAGAACTGATGTTCTCTGAGTTTATCCAGCACCAATCTCAAGTGCTTGGCATGATCCTCCTTGTTCTTGGAAAAGACCAAAATGTCATCGAGATAGACCAAAACGAAGTCATTTGTGTAGGCGTTGAAGATGAAGTTCATCATGTGAGAGAATGTTGGAGGAGCATTGACAAGGCCGAAAGACATGACAGTGTATTCATATGAACCATAGCTTGTTCTGAACGCTGTCTTGGGGATATCTTCTTCACGAATGTGAATCTGATGATATCCCATACAGAGGTCAAGCTTGGAGAAAACTTGAGCACCTTTGAGTTGTTCATAAAGCTCGTTGATGTTGGGAAGTGGGTACTTGTTCTTTGTGGTCTTCTTGTTCAATGGATGGTATTCGACACAAAGTCGGTCCGTTCCATCCTTCTTCTTGACAAAAAGAACACCACAACCCCATGGAGAAGAACTTGGTCGGATGAGACCCATACGCTCTTGAATATCGAGTTGTTTCTTTAGCTCCTTCAACTCTTCAAGTCCCAGCTTGTAAGGACGTTTGCAAACAGGTTCCATGCCAGGCTCAAGATCAATGACGCATTCAACTGGCCGGTGAGGAGGCATTCCTGGAAGCTCTTCTGGAAAGACGTCTTGATATTCACAAACGACTGGAATCTGAGAGATGGCATCCAACTCGCCCTTCTCAATGAGAGAAAACATTCGAATGGTATCATCACGAGCGGCAAACATGATCACATCCTCAGACGAATGTGTCAATTGAATCTACCTGGCAGCACAATCAAGCTGAGCCTTGTGCTTAGAAAGCCAGTCCATTCCGAGAATAAGATCAATATCCGAGTTACCAAGGACCATTGGAGAAGACAGAAACTTATAGTCGCCCAACATGATAGAAACATCCAGAGCCATCATTTTGGTGTTCATGAACAAACCCGGAGAGGAAACCGCTATCGGCTTAGGCAAATCGACAGTATGCAAATCGTGCATGGATGCAAAAGGCTTCGATATGAATGAAAAAGATGCACTAGTATCAAAAAGAACTCTTGTAGGAATATCATTAACAGGAAGGTTACCCATGATCACTTCTGAAGAGTCCTCTACCTAAGCTGCATTCATCATGTTGATCTTGGCATGCTTGGGATTATGCTTGACCGCTGCATTGCAAGCAGATCTCATAGGAGGAGGAGGAAGACGCCTCTGATTGAAGCATTTGTTGGCATAGTGACCCTTCTACTGACACTTGTTGCACGTGACCTCTGAGAGCGGACGGTGATACAGAGCACTTGATCTTGGAGCATGAGACGAAGTCTTGTTCTGAAAGCCTGGGTTGGGTGGGTGCGAAGACCCATTGCCACCTTTGCTCTTCTGCTGATAAGGCTGACGGAACGGAGGAGGAGGAGGCAACCAATACTTTTGCTGCTTAGTTGCCACTTGAGTTGAGGAAGGAGTTGCATCCCTGACTCGCTTCTTGGAAGCATCGCACTTGAGCTGAGCGGTCTGTTGCTTCAGTGCCATGTTGTAGAACTCATCGTACTTCTTCGGCTCAAAAAGCACGAGAGCTAGTTGGAGATCTTCTCTGAGGCCACCTCTGAACTGATAAAACATGCTCTTCTCATCAAGGATGTCTTGCTTGGCGAAACGAGCGAGCCTCTGGAATAGGATGTTGTATTGGTAAACAGACAAGCTGCCTTGCTTCAGATTGCGAAACTCCTCACGCTTGCTCTTAACAACACTCTAAGGAATGTGGTGAGCTTTGAAGTCTTGGCAGAAATCATCCTAGGTAATCACACGACCTCCTCTAGAATCTTTGTATTGCTGATACCACTCTGCAGCTTGGTCTTTGAGTTGGAACGAAGCAAACTTGACAAAGTCCTCAGGCCTGACGTTACTACACTCGAAATGCTTGCAGATATCCACGAGCCAATCATCAGCGTCTGAGGCCTCGACACAGTTGCTGAAGGTCTTTGGCTGGTTTGCGAGGAACTGGTTGAGTGTAGCAAACTAATTCTGATTGTTGCCATGGCCTTGATTTGCTTGGGTGCGCTCTTGCAAGAGTTGCATAAGCAACTGCGCGTTGGCGTTGGTAGCGGCCATCACAGCTTGCCATGCCTCCGGAGGTGGAGGTGGTGGCGGCGGTTCCGGATTCTGACGCGTTGGAGGAGCCATCCTGAAGAGGGTGACATCTGTTAGCATCTTGAAAGACATATATTCAAGCTGAATCAAATGGATCGAAATTGCAACATATAGTCTCAACATTCAAACAAAATGAACGAATGAATTCCATATTAAATGGTCACACTTCCATAAATTGAGAAGCCACTTAGATAGAGGTAGATGAATAAAACAACAAGGTACGGACATGAACAAATTCTTGGTGAGGATTACCCAATCACAAACCAAATATCTGCGGAAGAAATACTAGAGCTACATGAATTCCCACCTATGAAACTCCTGAAATTTTCCGGTTATGCAATTAGGTGTTGGGGATACATGGGAAGCATAATATCTCACCCAAAACTAGCAAATCCTACATCCAGCTGTATCCATCCTTCAACACATAACCAAGATAACCTTCGGAAATCATTTACCTCAACCTTCGAAAAGCATCCGTTATACGAGTTATGGCAATACTCCCGAACTCCCGCCCCAGTACTGGGTGGCGTCAAGGTTATCTCACCAACAACTGCATAAAAGAGATTTTCGATGTCGGCGAAACTCAGGTATTCCAGAACTGCAACGATAAAATTGTGACGAGAACACCTCGGAGCTCAACTCCCTGGGACACTGCCACAACCCCTAAATGTCAGGAGGCACCAAGAACAATGTTCTCGTCACAAAAACATCAGAACGATTCCAAGATACCTGCATGATCCTAATTTTTTTAGTGAAATTTGAGAAGAGAAGAGTCAAAACTCTACGTCAGGATGCGTCACCAGAGCGACGAAGGGACTGAGGAGTAAAAAGAATACTACTCTCCGATATATATAATCCTAAAAGACTCAAAACATTTTTCTAGACTCAACAACGCCAGCGATTCAATCAAGCAGGGGGCTCCTAAGTCGGGGAAGGCTCTGATTACCAACTTGTAACACCCACGATGCGGCTATATCTCCCATATGTTGGAGAACGACTTAGAGGCATAACCGCATTGTAGGCAATGTCGCAAGAGGGGTAATCTTTACACATCCCATGTACTGAATAAGAAAAGAGGTACATAGTCGGCTTACAATCTCCACTTCACACAATAGCGTAAATATAGCATTACAATCATCCAGATACAAACAAAGTCCGGCTACGGAACCAAAATAAAGACAACCCCAAATGCATAATGTCCCCGATTGCCCCAACTGGGCTCGACTACTGATCGTCTGGAAAGGAAACATAGTAACGTCGTGAGTCCTCATCGAACTCCCACTTGAGCTCAGTCGCATCTTCTGGAATGGTATCATCGGCACCTGCATATGGTTTTGGAACTAATCTGTGAGTCACGGGGACTCAGCAATGTCACACCCTCATGATCAAGACTATTTAAGCTTATGGGTAGGTAAAAGGTATGAGGTGGAGCTGCAGCAAGCACTAGCATATATGGTGGCTAACATACGCAAATGAGAGCGAGAAGAGAAGGAAAAGCACGATCGAGAAAGTATGATCAAGAAGTGATCCTAGACTACTTACGTTCAAGCATAACACGAGACCGTGTTCTCTTCCCGGACTTCACCGAAAAGAGACCATCACGGCTACACACACTGTTAATTCATTTTAAATACGTTAAGTTTCAGGTTTTCTACAACCGGACATTAACAAATTCCCATCTGCCCATAACAGCGGGCACGGCTTTCAAAAGTTCAAATCCCTGCAGGGTGTCCCAACTTAGCCTATCACAAGCTCTCACGGTCAACGAAGGATATTCCTTCTCCCAGGACGACCCGATCAGACTCGGAATCCCGGTTACAAGACATCTCGACAATGGTAAAACTAAACCAGCAAAGCCACCCGAATGTGCCGAAAAATCCCGATAGGAGCTGCACATATCTCATTCTCAGGGCACACCGGATAGGCAAGACGTCGGTTGGCATAAACCCTGGTTGCCCAGGGGGCGCCGGACATCGCCTAGTTTGGACCAACCCTTAGAGAAGCACTGGCCCGGGGGGGGGGGGGTTAAAATAAAGATGACCCTTGAGTCTGCGAAACCCCAGGGAAAAAGGCTAGGTGGCAAATGGTAAAACCAAGGTTGGGCCTTGCTGGAGGAGTTTTATTCAAGGCGAACTGTCAAGGGGTTCCCATTATAACCCAACCATGTAAGGAACGCAAAATCAAGGAACATAACACTGGTATGACGGAAATTAGGGCAGCAAGAGTGGAACAAAACACCAGGCATAAGGCCGAGCCTTCCACCCTTTACTAAGTATATAGATGCATTAAAGTAAACAAGTTAATATAATGATATACCAACAATAAACATGTTCCAACAAGGAACAAACTCCAATCTTCACCTGCAACTAGCAACGATATAAGAGGGGCTGAGCAAAGCGGTAACATAGCCAAACAACGGTTTGCTAGGACAAGGTGGGTTGGAGGTTTGACATGGCAATATGGGAGGCATGATAAGCAGGTGGTAGGTATCGCGGCATAGGCATAGCAATAGAGCGAGCAACTAGCAAGCAAAGATAGAAGTGATTTCGAGGGTATGGTCATCTTGCTTGCAAAGTTCTCCGAGTTGACGTAAGCTTGATCCTCGTAAACGTTCTCAACGGGTTCCTCGTTCACATACTCGTCTCCCGGATCTACCCAAAGCAAGAACACAAGCAAGGGGAGACACAATCAATCACGGTGCAATGCGCAAGCAACATGATGCAAAACATGGCATGATATGTGGGATGTGATATGCAATGCATATGCATGCTTCGGAAAGGAAAGATTGAACCAGGCCTCAGCTTGGAAAACCAAGAGTGCCGCTGGAAAGAAGAGTTGATTTTGATCGATATCGATATAAAGATCATCGTAATCGGATGCACGGTTTGCAAATGGCAAGCAAAACAATAATGGCACAAAGCTGCAACTAACAGCACGAGGCCATCTAAATGCATCAAGAAAACTAAGCTACTGCACTCTAACATAGCAACAAGGCACATGGCAGTGATTCACTCAAGATGGTTGACAAAATATGAACACTGAGCTATGGCTAATTCACACAATAGCAGGTTCAAACAAGCGTGGCAAAAGAGAAAAAGATAACAGGTTCACAGACATGTCAGGATTTAACATCAGGAAGCGAAGTTGAGAGCAAGATAACTACATGCTACAAAAAGATATCATGGCAAAGCAAGGCATGGCATGAAACTACACAAAGCGCATAACAAAAGTCCCTTACTGACCATAAGCCAAAAGGGATCAAAAAATACAATGGCACATATGTGAACATAGCAAGTTTCATTAACAGATTCAGACTTGTTTACGTAGGCATGTTTGCGAGCTCGATGCACTCACTACAAGGCATTGCATGACAAACTAAGCATACACCCATCAAGAAGACATGATAAATAAGCTAACCATGGCAAGAACACTCTCATAGCATGCATGGATCAACTACAACAAGCTCGGCAAAATTGATGAACACGTAAACAATCTGCCAGGAACATTTTATAGCAAAAGTAGAGCAAGATAGAGTCATGCTAGGGTGCTCCATAATTGCAAACAAAGACATCGATGGATAGAGCATAACAATATCTCAAAATCATCCTTACTAAACATGCTCAAAAGAGGCATGGATCACTCTGTAGCAACAAGAACACATGACATAAAAATATTATCAGGAAATGACTTAGAAGAATTCTAAGTCCCTGAAATCAGCAACATTACGAGAGCTACTTTGCATGGTTGTGCTAGTCACCACAATGATCACCAAAATACATGGCATACACCCCTGTAAAGATGGCATGGCATATAACAAAACACATGTAGGGCTCAAGATCATAGGAGGCACACATTAAACATGGCAAAAATGACAAATGCCCATAATCTGTTGAGAATCTGAAACTAACATCACATAACACTCTTGCAACAGCATTTAGGGCATCAAGATGAACTCAAATGAACATGGTGCAATGGAATGAAATGAAGTGCACATCGAGACGAACAATTTGATATGCTACACGCCCAAAACGGAGGCACGGATGCAATGTTATGACATGATGAAATATGCTAAAAATGATGGAAAAACTGGGACAAAAGTCAACCGTCTAGGGTTTACTATAGCCGATCCAGATCGGGCACGGATTTCGAGGCGGCGGCGGATCTCGCCGGATCCCCGCCGGAGAAGTGGCCGGAGGAGGCCGGGGAGGGCGAATCCGGTCGGGTCCGGGCGGTGCCGGCGAGAGGAGACGCCGGGGCGACGGGCACCGGGCACCGGGGCGGTGCAGCACGAGCGCCGGAGGGCGGCGCCGGCCGGGGACGGCAGGGTCATGGTGGGAGGTCGCCGACAGGAGCGAAGAATGCGGCGGCGGGCGGTGGCGCTCGAGGCGCGGGCGAGCGGGAGGCCGAGGGGCGGCGGTGCGGCCGGATGGGCCGGGAGGGCCCAACCCGGCCCTCCGCGGGCCGGCGCGCGGGATGGACGGCGATGTGGGCGCGGCGCCCTGACGAATGGCGTGACGACACGTGGCGGTGGAGAGGTGGATCGGACACGTCTGGTCGACGGTTTTTCGTCCGGCGGCGCGAGGAGAGGGAGAGGTTAGGGTTTGAGTGCGAGATTTTTGGGGGTGGTCTATATTTATAGGTAGAGGGAGCTAGGAGGCTCCAAATTGAGCACGGTTTTTCGGCCACGCGATCGTGATCAAACGACCGAGAGGGTGGAGGGGGTTTAGGTGGGTTTTGGGCCACTTTGGAGAGGTGTTGGGCTGCAACACACACGAGGCCTTTATGGTTCCTCGGTTAACCGTTGGAGTATCAAACAAAGTCCAAATGGCACGAAACTTGACAGGCGGTCTACCGGTAGTAAACCAAGGCCTCATGGCAAGTCTCGGTCCAATCCGAAAACGTTTAACACCTGCACACGAAAAGAGGTAAAAGGGGACACCGGAGGACATAGGAGCGCCGGAATGCAAAACGGACAACGGGGAAAATGCTCGGATGCATGAGACTAACACGTATGCAAATGCGATGCACATGATGACATGGTATGAGATGCAAGACAAAGACAAAAGCAACACTAAGACAACACCCAACAACGAGGAATATCATAACTTAGTGCTGGAAATGGCAAGAGTTGGAATACAAATATGGCAGGTTACATATGGGGCGTTACAGCTAGGATTCGAATACGATCATGTAGCCCCCAGCGGCTTTGGCGTTGCGCCGATCAAGCGGGTACAGATAGCTATGTTCTCTTTGGTTCGAATACGACCTATGTTTTAACAGGAAGCCCCCAAATGACCTTGAGAGGTTTTTAACGACCCTGATTCGAATATGATCCAAGTTGGACCCAAAAGGGGTTAAGCTATGATTCGAATACGATCAAGAAGCCCCCTAGTGAGTTTGGCATTGTGCCGATCAATAGGGTACCGACAGCTATGTTCTCTTTGGTTCGAATACGACCTATGTTTGAGCAGGAAGCCCCCAAATGACCTTGAGAGTTTTTTAACGACTCTGATTCGAATGCAATCAAAGTCGGACCCAAAGGGGTTAAGCTAGATTCGAATACGATCAACCCCCAATGGTCTTGTAAGCCGGGTACCTATGTTTGAGTTGTGCTTTGCAACAAACTCTCTTTGGTCCTTTAATTTTTCCTAAGAACTCAAACTTTGCGAGAGATAAATTCTTCTTGAACCGGAATTTTGAACCAGATATTGAGAGCTTTAAAGCTTTGTGAGAGACAGATTTACCTTGAACCGGAATCCTTCGTGATAACCCGGAGTTCTTCTATTGAGCCGGAACTCTATGATTGTCAATCACTTTTTTAAGCCGGAAATTTTCTGACGGCCTTTAAATTTTCACCAATAGGGCAGTAGCCTCCAGGGCCGGGTTATTTTACCCTCCAATGACCCGGAGTTCTTGAATTTTGCTGAAACTCGCAATAATTGCTGGGTCCTGTCATCATAACCCCCGAGTCTCAAGGCGACTGGAGGAGTTGGCTTGAGATTCTCCATAATTGACCATGATATAAACCGGTAAGAGTCTTTCAACAACTCAGTGATATAACAGTCCTTTTTGCAGTAAACATCTTGTCCTGCATTAAAGAACTTGCAAGACAGAGTAATTGCTCTTTTTAAAGAACGCAATATGTAATATAAAAATATACTGGATGGATTTCACCTAATATGTTAGACCAGAAATTATTCACCGCGGAGTTGAGGGTCACCACGGTGAAGCTGAAATCAACCATGGCCGAGTCGGCCATGGGAGCAGACAGATAATCCGGCCACAGTGTTGTAAGCCAGTGCGGATGAGAGAGTCGGCCGCCGTATTGTAAGCCGGCGCGGAAAAGAGAGTTGGGTGTGGCCGCCACGTTTGTGAACCGGCGCGGACACACGAGTCGGCTGCAGGCGCAAAAGGATGAGTCGACCTCGTGTTGACATAAACTGAACGGCGGGGACGGCGACTTGCACACGTATCCGTCGGGCAGTGTAACACGTGCAGACACCAATACAGACGTCGCCAGCTCGTACTCCGTACTCGGGGTCTTGGCATCACTTTTATAGTGAATAATTGTCATGCGTATAATAACACTGTAGAACAGAGTAATTGTTCTCACATGAATTAACAAGTACAATAAAAATAATTTAGACAGATATCACCTGATATATTTGGACGATAGATGATTTCCATGTGATGCATTGTCCATCAAAATGTCTGAGCGTGCAACAATGAAATTGATACCGTGTGGGAATCTGACTTAACAGATTGTTCTTCGACAGGTAAACGACCACCACAACTCGTCTGACATGCGTACGGCAATTCGTACTAAATAGCACAAATTGATGATCACGTGCTTGTTCCTTGACTGATACAGCTGGTTATACTGTTTGATCAACTAGTAGTACTGGCTGCACTGCACGCAGCGGCATCTGAGCGCTGCAATCTTACCACACGCTTTTATCACGGTGATCTGCACATTCTGCACTGCTGGTCGGGAATTTAAGCAAGATACAAGGATGGTCCACAAAAAGTGTACAACTGATATGGTTCACAAAAAGTCATCTCTCTCTGCCACACTGGAGGTAGCGTGTACCTTTATGTGCAGGTCTGCACACCCGTCCCCACACATTGATTTAGAGACAAAGAGCTGACTTGGGTCATGGCTATGAGGTCTCGGGTGGAGCTTGGTCCGGCGGTCGGACAGGAGGCGGCAGCAGCCATGGCTGACGGGTGAGTGAATCCCTTCTTCTTCTCCTTCTCCCAGTTTGAGTTCCGTCTCACCCCCTTCTTACATGATGTTCTTTTTCCATGGTGTTTGAATGTCAGATTAGGCACTCATCATTCGTGTTCATGGAGCTGGATCGCTCGCCGACAGATTTGGGAATTTGCCATTCGTCCCCAAGCACGCAAGTGATTTAAGTTGTTTAAGCAGTGTTGGCGGCGGTCCTTCTCCAGGCGACGCCGTGTTCATGAACTGGCTGGATCTAGTACTTGGCGTTCATGCGCCGGCCTGCACGATCATTGGGAATGCGTACTGGTTCTCCCATAGTGAAAACTGGTCAGCTTGGTACTGACAAATGGAGCGTGTCTTTCCATTTGTGTCAGGGTCTACTGCCAGCATGTGTGCCTCGTATACTTATATACGCTGCTAAAACGATGCACCCACCCAACTCCACCGGCATATACTCTAACTAGCCAGCTATCTTTTTCCAAATCGTCAATACCCGCGCGCTGTCGATGGGGCGGGTTCAGATGCCACTGCGTCCAGAGGTGCATTTCTCCTACACTCGCCCCCTTCTTTTATGAGGAAACTTAGGACGGGATCCTGAAGATGTTGTGTACGCCTGCGGCGGCTATGCCGATTGATCTTCAAGTGAGACCAACATACCAAGACGGCGGTTTGAACGGCACGAGGCAGAGGCACGTCACAGGAGACTTGAATGCGACAACGAGTAGAACCACGGCGATGGGGCGGCTAGACGTGCGGCATGGTCGTGGCGGCTCGATGGCTATCGCGAGGCCACGACAGCGGCTCGGTACAGGCGGGTCACAGCAGGGCCTAATCCGGCTTGCTGCAGGGGCGGAAGCCAAGAACAACGGCGGCTCGGGGCCAGCCCGATGGAGATTAGTCAACTCGCCCGCAGAATCGCGCGGGGACATGCCGTAGTGGCAGGTTGATGTTAGGCCGCCTGGAGATAACGCGAGACGGAGATGGCTCTAGGCGACACCGCCGCGGCAGTTTGAGGCATCGGCAGAGGCCGCAACTGCGGAACGAAGCGGGGGTGACCGGCGGCTCAACACGGCGCGATGAAGCAGCGGCAGCCGCATCGGTGACGACGGTGGTTGATGGCGGGGCCGTGGAGACGGCGGTTCGAGATCAACCATGGCGGTTCGGCGGAGGCGAGATGCGATGACACGCGGGAGCCTGGCGCGACGGCTCACCGCAAACTGCGGAGGCGACTTGGTCCGAAGCGAGCAGCAGGGCGCATCGAGGCGAGGTGAAGGCGGCTTGGGCAGGCGGGCGCGTAACCCGCGGTTAGTAGAGGAACGGAGGGCTGGTCCGGCGACTCTGTGCGGGACGGCAGCGGAGGAGTGGAGACCTGGGGCACCCGGTCTGGCGACTCAGCGCGAGACGGAGGCTGCCCGGAGCGACGGAGCAACTCACAGGCATGGCCGTGAAGGAATCCTAATCCAACCCCCTTCCGGGTCCTTGGTCGGTCGCTGTCAGTTTGGAAATCCATCTTCATATCTTTCTGGTCACGGTCTCCCCCGTGTTTTCTTTTGGTCAACTCGATGCTTGACATGATAGAAAAAGGTAGTATACTTGAACTCCAATCGGATGTTTAACATGAGTTGTACTAGTTGCTGCCTCCGGAACTTGATCTTGGACATGAACGCTGGAGACGGAACATCTGTCAGACTCGACTTCGTAGGCAGTGCAGCAGCCGAAACGCAAATTTTGATCTGATTCGACAGAACGCCCAGAGCAGGCGGCGGCACACGCAATCCTAATCTCTCATCTTGAACGAATCTCGTATATGATGGCTCCTAAAATCAATCATGACTTTGATCACAAAACAACAAATTTACTGGCTGTGCCCGTGGTTGTTTGATGGCGGGTTATGCTGCATGGTTGTAATTGATCGGCTCTTTTTTAACCGATGAAATCGCCAGCTTCTTGATTCATTGAGTAGATCCCTTCAAAAACTCAACACCGCCATGCGCAGGCCCCACGGTGGGCGCCAACTGTCGTGAAATTGTCACGGCAGATGTCCTAATGTGAGGACTTAGTCGTGAGGCCAACACATCTTTGTAGTAGCTTGAGAGGGTTGAACGGAATCGAGAGACGCAACACAAGACATGGATTTAGACATGGATTTAGACAGGTTCGTCTTATAGGCTTCCGCAGTGAATGTTCGCTATTTAGCCTTTTCTTTTATTTCAGTTTTCGGCCAGGGACCCGTTTGTGAATACTTTATTTACAGAATAGTCCATGTTCTTCAAACAAGCACATCTTTTTACTCGTTAGTCCAAATTCAACGAAACCAACGCCCACTTCTTCGTTATGATCTCCTCTATCCAGTAAAACAACTCAAACATGTTTTTGAAAAGTTTAAAATTTGAATTAGATCAGATTTGAATTCAAACTTCGTTTGATCATAACTTGAGTTTCGTAGCTCCGTTTGAGTTGATTCTTTTTGCAAATCGAAGCTCTTGACCTAAACCTTCTAATAAGGCCAAATTCACATAATTTTGGTACTGTTAGAAATAGTTTTATGTTGCAAGAGTTATTTGCTTGGTTTTGATGTTTTCCGAATCGTCTTCTTCGTTCTTTCTGATCTTTTGAGTGATTGCTTATGTGTGGTTACTATTGCTTGCTTACGATAGATTAACCGGAGTGTGACAAGTAGATCTATCAAGAGTTTTGAGTGCGAATCATCTTCATCAACATTGCAGGCAAGTTCACACTTTGATCATACCTTTTTCTACAACCCAGTTTTATTGCATTAGATCAATCTTCACAGATTGCATGATTAGGATCTAATTAAACTGTGGGATGGGAAGTAGATGAGGTAGTACCTATTACCTGTTTATTATCAAACCTTTGGGAGTTACTTCTGCGTTTGCTTTATGCCATGCTATGCTAGTAGACGTGGATTGGGTGAGTGATATCCATGACAGATGTGAGATTGTTAATTAATGGTTTATCTAAGGTGGCAACCTAACACACATCTGGGTGGATTGAGGCACCTGGTTATTCTAGGATTGCCTGTCTAGGCACCTGGGTAATCCAGGACTTGCCTGTTTTCTTTTGGACCGCCACCCAGGCTCAAAGGGATCATGAGATTATTCATACTAGAAACTTCCGTGTGCAGCCACAAGCCATTATGGGCTCTGGCATAGTTGATTAAGTTGTGAGAACTCTTATAGTGGTAGACTAGCAGATGTAGGGGATGTAGGTGGTACGGTCTACCCGATCGTAAGGTGCTAGCGCTTCTGAAAGACTATGTCTCGGTCATCCGTTTCTCAAACACCATGTAGTGCGAGAAATCCAACGGAGGCGATCGAGTCTTGTGGGGAAAAGTGCGCAAACCTCTGCAGAGTGTATAAACTAATCATGATTAGCTGTGTCCCCGGTTATGGACATCTTGAGTATCTAGTTCTTGGATTATCCTATTGATCTCATCACGTTACTTTAAATGAAAATTGTTGGGTTTTAATGATGATGCTTAATTGGGATTGAGAATGTTGTCAACCATTCTCAATGTTCAACAACCACCATGATAGTTAATTAAAATGTATTCCTTTGCAGTAGGGAAAAATTGGCTTTTCGCAAAAACCTTATAACCATAGAGCTTTTCCACCAGCCAAATATGCATGTAGTGATAGCCATTGTTCATCATTTTCTCTATGGTGTGAATTTGCCAGTACATTCAATGTACTGACCCGTTTCGGGCTGCAACGTCTCATGTTGCAGGTTTCTTACGACGAGTAAGTGATACGTTAGGGTTACGATTTCTACACTCAACTTTGCCGTTGGTGTTGATGGGAATCCACAACCTTGTTACTTCCGCTATTTTGGATTTGAGGTAATAGTATTTACGTTACTTTTACATGTGATTTACCTCTGTTATAAATCCTCGAGTACTGTGTGTGTCAGCATACCGATCCAGGGATGACACTTAAGCACAGAGACTTGACCCATTCGGGTCGGGTCGCTACAATAGTCCTACATGATGTTTGTGGCTAGATCTCATTATGCTGATGAGAGAGCCGCCGCATAAGCCGGCTCCCCCTTTGTGTCTAGCACTAGAGATTGTTTCTTCTTGCTTGTCCCTCTTGGGGTGCCCTGCCCATCCTTATATATGTTGAAGGGGCGGTTTACATGACTAGTCCTAGTAGGATTAGGATTACTCTATTACAAGTGGGGTCCTAGTCTTGCTTCCTTTGTAGAAGAATATTCCTTATGCTTTCCTCATAAACGGACCCACCATTAACATGAACTGGCTTTCTAGGCCTTGGGCCTTTTCATCCGTCTGACCCGCCCGCCGGGTCACCAGTGAGTCATAATGTTCAGGCGGCTTGCTTATAAACCGCCAGGTCAGGGCAGGTCGCCAGTGAATCGCCAAGTGTCAGTCGGGTCTCATGTAAACCGCCAAGCCCTGCCGGGTCATATTTCCGGCCGGGTCATACTGCAGGGTATATCCCTGACATATTGAATGCTTGCAGATTCCGGCTTAGTCCAATGCACGTGCACTATTATTATTATCCACACCGTTCGGTCATGGAAGTGAAAGGCAATAATGACGATATATGATGGACTGATTGAGATGAGAAAAGCTGGCATGAACTCGACCTATCTTGTTTTTGTAAATATGATTAGTTCATCATTCCCGATTCAGCCTATTATGAATGAAACATGTTTGCAATGACAATTAGAGAGTATAGTTGCTCATGCCATGCTTAATTATCTAGGAGTTTATAATGGTTTACCTTGCATGCCAACATGCTATTAAAATGGTTGTGATGTGGCATGATAGGGTGGTATCCTTCTTTGAACAATTCGAGTGGCTTGACTTGGCACATGTTCACACATGTAATTGAAACAAAATCAACATAGCCTCCACGATATTTATGTTCATGGTGAATTATATCCTACTCATGCTTGCACTTATTGTTGATTAATTTTAATGCATGTTCATGACTGTTGTCGCTCTCTAGCTGGTCGCTTCCCTGTCTCTTTCTAGCCTTCACTTGTACTAAGCGGGAATACTGCTTGTGCATCCACTTCCATAAACCCCAAAAGTTATTCCATATGATTCCACCATACCTTCCTATATGCGGTATCTACCTGCCGTTCCAAGTAAATTTGTATGTGCCAAACTCTAAACCTTCAAATAAATTCTGCTTTGTATGCTCGAATAGCTCAAGTATCAACTAGGGTTGTCTATATCTTCCATGCTAGGTGGGTTATTCTCACGAGGAGTGGACCCCGCTCCTCATTCACGAGAAAATGGCTGGTAACTGGGATGACCAGTCCCATGCTTAAATTAAAATAATTGCAAACAAAACTCCCCCGGGATTGTTGTTAGTTGGAGGCTCCCGTTGTTTTGGACAAGCCATGGATTGATGTTTGTTGGTTGTAACACCCCGAGACCGTTGCGCCAGGTGTCTTCCAGTTATTCGTTGCTGTTGCCTTGTCTTTTGTTTGCGTGTCATGCGTTTCATATCATGTCATCATGTGCATCTCATTCGCATACGTGTCGTCTCATGCATCCGAGCTTTTTCCCCGTTGTCCATTTTGCGATCCGACACTCCTATGTCCTCCGGCATCCCCTTTTGTCCCTTTTTGTGTGCGGGTGTTAAACTGTCTCGAAATGGACCGAGATTTGCCAAGCGGCCTTGCTACACCACCGGTAGACCGCCTGTCAAGTTTCGTGCCATTTGGAGTCCGTTTGATACTCCAATGGTTAACCGGGGCACTGTAAAGGCCTCATGTGTGTTGCAGCCCAACACCCCTCCAAAGTGGCCCAATAACCCATCCAAACCCCCTCCATCCTCTCGGTTGTTCGATCACGATCGCGTGGCCGAAAACCGCACCTCATTTGGACTCTCCTAGCTCCCTCTACCTAAATATTTGTGCCTTCCCCCGAAATTTCGCGGATGAAACCCTAACTCACCCTCTCTCCGCGCCGCCGGACACGTCTGCCGCCGGCCGGACGCATCCGCGCCGCCCGCAGCCAACCCGCGCCTGCCACATGGCGCCACCGTGCCGTCCCCGCCGCAGGCCCGCCAGGCCCGGGCGGCCCCCTGAGCCCGCGAGCTCCTCCGCCGCCCGCGGCTCGCCCGCGAGTCTGCGCCCCCGCCACCGCGGGATCCGGTCGCCGTCCGGCTCCCCCGCGCCTCCGCTCTTCCTCACTGCGCCGCCGCCTCTACGCCCGCTAGCCGCCGCGCTCCACCATCCCCGCTCGCCGGTGCGCGAGCTCCTCGTGCCCGGCCGCCGCCCTCCACCGTCTCCGGCGACCTCGCCCGCGCCCGTCGTTCGCCGTCCTCACCGTCCCCTACAACTCCGGCTAGAGCTCCGATGATCCTCGAATTCTACGCGCCAGATCCAGATCGGGTCAAACCCTAGGTTGACCCCGTTTTCCCCTAAGTCCCTAACATTTTCTAGCTCTGTACATTGCATCATAACTCCGCATTCGTAGCTCCGTTTTGTGCATATGAGATATCAAAATGTTCACTAGGATGTCCTCTTCATTTTGTTCCATTGCACCATGCTTGTTTGAGACCATCTTGATGCCAAAATGACTGTTGCAAGAGTGCTATAAAATGTTAGTTCCTTATTCTTATCAGATTATGAGCATTTGTCATTTTTGCCATGATTATCGTGTGCTGCATATGGTCATGAGTTCTACATGTGTTTTGGGCAATGCCATGCCATCTTTATAGGGGTGTATGCCATGTATTTTTGTGATCAATGTGGTGACTAGCACAAGCACGCAAAGTAGCTCTCGTAATATTGTTGATTTCAGAGACTTAGAATTTCACTAAGTCATTTCCCTGCTGTTATTTTTATGCCATGTCTTCATGTTGCTACAGAGAGATCCATGCTTATTTTGAGTATGTTCAGTAAGGATAATTTGGACATATGGTTGTTCTTTATCCATCCATGCCCCTATTTGCATTTATGGAGTGCCCTAGCATGACTCAATCTTGCTCTAATTTTGCTACAAAATGTTCCTGGCAGATTGTTTACTTGTTAATCAATTTTGCCAAGGTTGTTGTAGTTGATCTATGCATGCTATGAGATTTTTCTTGCTTTGGTTAGCTTCATAATCATGTCTTCTTGCTGGTAGTATGCTTAGTTTGTCATGCAATGCCTTGTGTTGAGTGCATCGAGCTCGCAAACATGCCTTCATAATTCTGTTTTTGCCATGTCCAGTTTTCTGCTAAGTCTGAATCTGTCAACGAAACTTGCTATGTTTACATGGGTGCCATCATATCTTATGATCCTTTTTGGCTTATGGTCAGTAAGGGAATTTTGTTATATGCTTTGAGTAGATTCATGCCATGCCTTTGTTTGCTATGATCTGTTCCTGTAGCATGTTGTTATCTTGCTCTAAACATTGCTTCCAGATGTTAATTCCTGACATGTTATTTTTACCAAGTCTGTGAAGCTGAGATCTTTTGTACTTTCGCCATGCTTGTTTGAATCTGCTCTTGAGTGATTTAGCCGTAGCTCAGTGTTCATCTTTTGTCAAGAATCTTGAGTAAATCACTACCATGTGCTTTGTTGCTTTGTTGGAGTGCAGTAGCTTAGTTTCTTGTGGCATTCTAGATGGCATCGTGCTGTTGATCTTTATATCGATTTCGACCGAAATCATCTCATCTTTCCAGTGGCACTCTTAGATTGCCAAGTTGAGGCCTGGTTCAATCTTTTTCTTAAGGAGCACGCATATGCATTGCATATCACATACCGCATGTCATGCCATGTTTTGCATCATGTTGCTTGCGCATTGCATCGTGATTGATTGTTGGTCCTTTGCTTGTGTTCTTGCTTTGGGTAAAGCTGGGAGACGAGTACGTGATCGAGGAACCCGTTGAGTACGCTTACAAGGATCAAGCTTACGTCAACTCGGAGAACTTTGCATGCAAGATGACCGTACCCTCGAAATCACTTGTATCTTTGCTTGCTAGTTGCTCGCTCTATTGCTATGCCGCGATACCTACCACATGATTTACCATGCCTCCCATATTGCCATGTCAAGCCTCTAACCCACCTTGTCCTAGCAAACCGTTGTTTGGCTATATTACCGCTTTGCTCAACCCCTCTTATAGCGTTGCTAGTTGCAGGTGAAGATTGGAGTTTGTTCCTTGTTGGAACATGTTTATTGTTGGGATATCATTATTATATATTGTTTACTTTAATGCATCTATATACTTGGTAAAGGGTGGAAGGCTCGGCCTTATGCCTGGTGTTTTGTTCCACTCTTGCCGCCTTAGTTTTCGTCATACCGGTGTTATGTCCCTTGATTTTTCATTCCTTACGTGGTTGGGTTATAATGGGAACCCCTTGACAGTTCGCCTTGAATAAAACTCCTCCAGCAAGGCCCAACCTTGGTTTTACCATTTGCCACCTAAGCCTTTTTCAATTGGGTTTCACGGACTCAAGGGTCATCTTTATTTTAACCCCCCCGGGCCAGTGCTTCTCTAAGTGTTGGTCCAACCTGAGCGATGTCCAGCGCCCCCTGGGCAACCAAGGTCTATGCCAACCCGACGTCTGGCTCATCTGGTGTGCCCTGAGAACGAGATATGTGCAACTCCTATCGGGATTCGTCGGCACATCGGGCGGCTTTGCTAGTCTTGTTTTACCATTGTCGAAATGTCTTGTAACCGGGATTCCGAGTCTGATCGGGTCTTCCTGGGAGAAGGAATATCATTCGATGACAGTGAGAGCTTGTGATGGGCTAAGTTGGGACACCCCTGTAGGGATTTGAACTTTCGAAAGCCGTGCCTGCGGTTATGGGCAGATGGGAATTTGTTAATATCCGGTTGTTGAAAACCTGACACTTAACTTAATTAAAATGAATCAACAGCGTGTGTAGCCGTGATGGTCTCTTTTCGGTGGAGTCCGGGAAGAGAACATGGTCTCCTGTTATGCTTGAACATAAGTAGTTTCAGGATCACTTCTTGATCATGATAGCTTCTCGACCGTGCTTTGCTTCTCTTCTCGCTCTCATTTGCGTAAGTTAGCCTCCATATATGCTAGTGCTTGCTGCAACTCCACCTCACTACCTTTTCCTACCCATAAGCTTAAATTGTCTTGATCGCGAGGGTGTGATATTGCTGAGTCCCCGTGACTCACAGATTACTTCCAAAACCAGATGCAGGTGCCGATGATGCCAGTGCAGGGGACGCGACCAAACTCAAGTGGGAGTTCGACGAAGATTCAGGACGTTACTATGTTTCCTTTCTGGACGATCAGTAGTGGAGCCCAGTTGGGGCGATCGAGGATCTATTGCATTAGGAGTTGTCTTTATTTATGTTGGTTCCGTAGTCGGACCTTGATTGTATCTGGATGATGTAATGCTATATTTATGTATTGTGTGAAGTGGCGATTGTAAGCCAACTCTTTATCTCTTTCTTGTTCAGTACATGGGATGTGTAAAGATTACCCCTCTTGCGACATGCCTACAATGCGGTTATGCCTCTGAATCGTGCTCCGACACGTGGGAGATATAGCCGCATCGTGGGTGTTACAAGTTGGTAATCAGAGCCATCCCCGACTTAGGAGCCTCCTGCTTGATCGAATCGTTGGTGTTGTTGAGTCTAGAAAAATGTTTTGAGTCTTATAGGATTATATATACCAGAGAGTAGGATTCTTTTTACTCCTCAGTCCCTTCGTCGCTCTGGTGAGGCCTCCTGACGTAGAGTTTTGACTCTTCTCTTCTCAAATTTCACGATTTTTTTTAGGATCACGCGGATATCTTGGAATCGTTCCGATGGTTTTGTGACGAGAACATTGTTCTTGGTACCTCCTGACATTTAGGGGTTGTGGCAGTGTCCTAGGGAGTTGAGCTCCGAGGTGTTGTCGTCACAATTTTATCGTTGCAGTTGTGGAATACCTGAGTTTCACCGACATCGAAAATCTCTTTTATGCAGTTGTTGGTGAGATAACCTCGATGCCATCCAGTACTAGGGTGGGAGTTCGGGAGTATTTGTTGTAAATATGCCCTAGAAGCAATAATAAAATGGTTATTATTATATTTCCTTGTTCATGATAATTGTCTATTGCTCAAGCTATAATTGTGTTATCCGGAAATCGTAATACATGTCTGAATACATAGACCACAACATGTCCCTAGTGCGCCTCTAGTTGACTAGCTCGTTGATCAATAGATGGTTACGGTTTCCTGACCATGGACATTGGATGTCATTGATAACAGGATCACATCATTAGGAGAATGATGTGATGGACAAGACCCAATCCTAAGCATAGCGCAAGATCCTGTAGTTCGTCTGCTAAAGCTTTTCTAATGTCAAGTATCTTTTCCTTAGACCATGAGATTGTGCAACTCCCGGATACTGTAGGAATACTTTGGGTGTGCCAAACGTCACAACATAACTGGGTGACTATAAAGGTGCACTACGGGTATCTCTGAGAGTGTCTATTGGGTTGGCACGAATCGAGACTGGGATTTGTCACTCCATATGACGGAGAGGTATCTCTGGGCCCACTCGGTAAGACATCATCGTACTGAGCTCAATGTGACAAAGGGTTAGTCACGGGATGATGTGTTACGCAACGAGTAAAGTGACTTGCCAGTAACGAGATTGAACAAGGTATTGGGATACCGACGATCGAATCTTAGGCAAGTAACCTACCGATTGACAAAGGGAATTGTATACGGGATTGCTTGAATCCTCGACATCGTGGTTCATCCGATGAGATCATCGTGGAACATGTGGGAGTCAACATGGGTATCCAGATCCCGCTGTTGGTTATTGGCCGGAGAGTTGTCTCGGTCATGTCTGCATGGTTCCCGAACCCATAGGGACTACACACTTAAGGTTCGATGATGCTAGGGTTATTAGGAAGACTTGTATGTGATTACCGAATGCTTTTCGGAGTCCCGAATGAGATCCCAGATGTCACGAGGAGTTCCGAAATAGTCCGGAGGTGAAGATTTATATATGGGAAGTCATCATACGGTCACCGGAAATATTCGGGGGTATACCGGTATTGTACCGGGACCACTGGAGGGGTTCCGGGGGTCCACCGGGAGGGTCCACCTGCCCCGGAGGGCCTTATGGGCTATAGGTGGAAGGGAACCAGCCCCAAGTGGGCTGGGGCGCCAAAACCCCCTAGGGCCCATGCGCCTAGGGTTGGGGGGGACCCTAAAGGGGGCGCCCCCCTTGGCTTGGGGGGCAAGCCCCCTCCCCCTTGGCCGCCGCCCCCCCTCTAGATCCCATCTAGAGGGGCCGCCCCCCTTCCCCCTTCTCCCTATAAATAGAGGGGTGAAGGGAGGGCTGCAGCACCACATCCAAGGCGCAGCCCCTCCCCTCCCCAACACCTCTCCTCCTCCGCGTGACCTTGGCGAAGCCCTGCCGGAGAACTGCCACTCCATCACCACCACGCCATCGTGCTGCTGTTGGAGCCTTGTTCCTCAACCTCTCCCTCCTCCTTGCTGGATCAAGGCGCGGGAGACGTCACCAGGCTGCACATGTGTTGAACGCGGAGGCACCGTTGTTCGGTGCTTAGATCGGATTCGGCCGCGATCTGAATCGCTACGTGTATGACTCCTCCAACCGCGTTCTTGCAACGCTTCCGACTCGTGATCTTCAAGGGTATGAAGATGCACTCCCTTCTCTCTCGTTGCTAGTTACTCCATAGATTGATCTTGGTGATGCGTAGAAAAAAAATTAAATTTCTGCAACGATCCCCAACAGTGGCATCATGAGCTAGGTCTATGCGTAGTTTTTATGCACGAGTAGAACACAAGTTGTTGTGAGCGTCGATTTTGTTAATTTACTTGCCGTTACTAGTCTTATCTTGATTCGGCGGCATCGTGGGATGAAGCGGCCCAGACCGACCTTATACGTACTCTTACGTGAGACTGGTTCCACCGACTGACATGCACTAGTTGCATAAGGTGGCTAGCGGGCGTCTGTCTCTCCCACTTTAGTCGGATCGGATTCGATGAAAAGGGTCCTTATGAAGGGTAAATATAAATTTGCATATCACGTTGTGGTTTTGGCGTAGGTAAGAAACGTTCTTGCTAGAAACCTATAGCAGCCACGTAAAAACATGCAACAACAATTAGAGGACGTCTAACTTTTTTTGCAGCATATGCCGTGTGATGTGATATGGCCAAAAGGATGTGATGAATGATATATGTGATGTATGAGATTGATCATGTTCTTGCAATAGGAATCACGACTTGGATGTCGATGAGTATGACAACCGGCAGGAGCCATAGGAGTTGTATTAATTTATTTATGACCTGCGTGTCAACATAAACGTCATGTAATTACTTCACTTTATCGCTAACCGGTAGCCATAGCAGTAGAAGTAATAGTTGGCGAGACAACTTCATGAAGAGACGATGATGGAGAACATGATGGTGGAGGTCATGGTGTCATGCCGGTGACGATGATGATCATGGCACCCCGAAGATGGAGATCAAAAGGAGCAAAATGGTATTGGCCATATCATGTCACTATTTGATTGCATGTGATGTTTATCATGTTTTACATCTTATTTGCTTAGAACGACGGTAGCATAAATAAGATGATCCCTCATTAAAATATCAAGAATGGTGTTCCCCCTAACTGTGCACCGTTGCTAAGGTCCGTTGTTCCGAAGCACCACGTGATGATCGGGTGTGATGGGTTCTAACGTTCGCATACAACGTGTGTAAGCCAGATTTACACACGCAACACACTTAGGTTAACTTGACGAGCCTAGCATGTACAGACATGGCCTCGAAACACGGAAGACCGAAAGGTCGAGCATGAGTCGTATAGAAGATACGATCAACATGAAGATGTTCACCGATGTTGACTAGTCCATCTCACGTGATGATCGGACATGGCCTAGTTGACTCGGATCATGTTTCACTTAGATGACTAGAGGGATGTCTATCTGAGTGGGAGTTCATCGAATAATTTGATTAGATGAACTTAATTATATGAACTTAGTCTAAAATCTTTACAATATGTCTTGTAGATCAAATGGCCCACGCTAATGTTGCCCTCAACTTCAACGCGTTCCTAGAGAAAACCAAACTGAAAGATGATGGCAGCAACTATACGGACTGGGTCCGGAACCTGAGGATCATCCTCATAGCTGCCAAGAAAGATTATGTCCTAGAAGCACCGCTAGGTGACGCACCCATCCCAGAGAACCAAGACGTTATGAACGCTTGGCAGTTGCGTGCTGATGATTACTCCCTCGTTCAGTGCGGCATGCCTTACAGCTTAGAACCGGGGCTCCAAAAGCATTTTGAGCAACACGGAGCATATGAGATGTTCGAAGAGCTGAAAATGGTTTTCCAAGCTCATGCCCGGGTCGAGAGATATGAAGTCTCCGACAAGTTCTTCAGTTGTAAGATGGAGGAAAATAGTTCTGTCAGTGAGCACATACTCAAAATGTCTGGGTTGCATAACCGCTTGACTCAGCTGGGAGTTAATCTCCCGGATGACGCGGTCATTGACAGAATCCTTCAGTCGCTTCCACCGAGCTACAAGAGCTTTGTGATGAACTTCAATATGCAGGGGATGGAAAAGACCATTCCTGAGGTATATTCAATGCTGAAATCAACGGAGGTGGAGATCAAAAAGGACATCAAGTGTTGATGGTGAATAAAACCACTAAGTTTAAGAAAGGCAAGGGTAAGAAGAACTTCAAGAAGGACGGCAAGGGGGTTGCCGTGCCCGGTAAGCAAGCTGTCGGGAAGAAGCCAAAGAATGGACCCAAGCCCGAGACTGAGTGTTTTTATTGCAAGGGAAGTGGTCACTGGAAGCGGAACTGCCCCAAATACTTAGTGGACAAGAAGGCTGGCAACACTAAAGCAGGAGCTACGGAATAAGCGGAGACTGGCGAAGGACGAGGTGACGATGCGCGTCAGGAATGGTTCCAAGGTCGATGTGATCGCCGTCGGCACGCTACCTCTACATTTACCTACGGGATTAGTTTTAAACCTCAATAATTGTTATTTAGTGCCAGCTTTGAGCATGAACATTGTATCAGGATCTCGTTTAATTCGAGATGGCTACTCATTTAAATCCGAGAATAATGGTTGTTCTATTTATATGAGAGATATGTTTTATGGTCATGCTCCGCTGGTGAATGGTTTATTCTTAATGAATCTCGAGCGTAATGTTACACATATTCATAGTGTGAATACCAAAAGATGTAAGGTTGATAATGATAGTCCCACATACTTGTGGCACTGCCGCCTTGGTCACATAGGTGTCAAACGCATGAAGAAGCTCCATGCAGATGAACTTTTGGAGCCTCTTGATTACGAATCATTTGACACGTGCGAACCATGCCTGATGGGTAAAATGACCAAGACTCCGTTCTCAGGAACAATGGAGCGAGCAACCAACTTATTGGAAATCATACATACTGATGTGTGCGGTCCAATGAGTGTTGAGGCTCGCGGTGGCTATCGTTATGTTCTCACCCTCACTCATGACTTGAGTAGATATGGGTATGTCTACTTAATGAAACACAAGTCTGAGACCTTTGAAAAGTTCAAGGAATTTCAGAGTGAGGTTGAGAATCAACGTGACAGGAAAATCAGGTTCTTGCGATCAGATCTTGGGGGAGAATACTTGAGTCACGAATTTGGCATGCACTTAAGGAAATGTGGAATAGTTTCACAACTCACGCCGCCTGGAACACCTCAGCGTAATGGTGTGTCCGAATGTCGTAATCGCACTCTATTGGATATGGTACGATCTATGATGTCTCTTACCGATCTACCACTGTCATTTTGGGGTTATGCTATAGAGACTGCCGCATTCACTTTAAATAGGGCTCCGTCGAAATCCATTGAGACGACACCGTATGAATTGTGGTTTGGTAAGAAACCTAAGCTGTTGTTTCTGAAAGTTTGGGGATGCGATGCTTATGTCAAGAAACTTCAACCTGAAAAGCTCGAACCCAATTCGGAAAAATGCGTCTTCATAGGATACCCTAAAGAAACTATTGGGTATACCTTCTACCTCAGATCAGAAGGCAAGATCTTTGTTGCCAAGAATGGATCCTTTCTAGAGAAAGAGTTTCTCTCGAAAGAAGTAAGTGGGAGGAAAGTAGAACTTGATGAAGTATTGCCTCTTGAACCGGAGAGTGGCACAGCTCAAGAAAATGTTCCTGAGGTGCCTGCACCGACTAGAGAGGAGGTTAATGATGATGATCATGAAACTTCAGATCAAGTTGCTACTTAACTTCGTAGGTCCACAAGGACACGTTCTGCACCAGAGTGGTACGGCAACCCTGTCCTGGAAATCATGTTGTTAGACAATGGTGAACCTTCGAACTATGAAGAAGTGATGGCGGGCCCAGATTCTGACAAATGGCTGGAAGCCATGAAATCCGAGATAGGATCCATGTATGAAAACGAAGTATGGACTTTGACTGACTTGCCCGATGATCGGCGAGCCATAGAAAATAAATGGATCTTTAAGAAGAAGACAAACGCGGATGGTAATGTGACCATCTATAAGGCTCGGGTTGTCGCTAAGGGTTATTGACAAGTTCAAGGGGTTGACTACGATGAGACTTTCTCACCCATAGCGAAGATGAAGTCCATCCGAATCATGTTAGAAATTGCTGCATTCTATGATTATGAGATATGGAAAATGGACGTCAAAACGGCATTCCTTAATGGTTTCCTTAAGGAAGAATTGTATATGATGCAGCCGGAAGGTTTTGTCGATCCTAAGAATGCTGACAAGGTGTGCAAGCTCCAACGCTCAATCTATGGGCTGGTGCAAACCTCTCGGAGTTGGAACATTCGATTTGATGAGATGATCAAAGCGTTTGGGTTTACACAGACTTATGGAGAAGCCTGTGTTTACAAGAAAGTGAGTAGGAGCTCTGTAGCATTTCTCATATTATATGTGGATGACATACTATTGATGGGAAATGATATAGAATTCTTGGAAAGCATAAAGGCCTACTTGAACAAGTGTTTTTCAATGATGGACCTTGGAGAAGCTGCTTATATATTAGGCATCAAGATCTATAAAGATAGATCGAGACGCCTCATTGGTCTTTCACAAAGTACATACCTTGACAAGATATTGAAGAAGTTCAATATGGATCATTCCAAGAAGGGGTTCTTGCCTGTATTGCAAGGTATGAGATTGAGCATGGCTCAATGCCCGACCACGGCAGAAGATAGAGAAAAGATTAGTGTCATCCCCCTATGCCTCGGCCATAGGGTCTATTATGTATACCATGCTGTGTACCAGACCTGATGTAAACCTTGCCGTGAGTTTGGTAGGAAGGTACCAAAGTAATCCTGGCATGGAACATCGGACAACAGTCAAGAATATCCTGAAGTACCTGAAAAGGACTAAGGATATGTTTCTCGTTTATGGAGGTGACGAACAGCTCGTCATAAAGGGTTACGTCGATGCTAGCTTCGACACAGATCTAGATGACTCTAAGTCACAAACCGGATACGTGTATATTTTGAATGGTGGGGCAGTCAGCTGGTGTAGTTGCAAGCAAAGCGTCGTGGCAGGATCTACATGTGAAGCGGAGTACATGGCAGCCTCGGAGGCAGCACAAGAAGCAATCTGGATGAAGGAGTTAATTACAGACCTAGGAGTTATTCCCAAAGCGCCAGGCCCGATGACTCTCTTTTGTGACAACACTGGAGCTATTTCCCTTGCCAAGGAGCCCAGGTTTCACAGGAAGACCAGGCATATCAAGCGTTGCTTCAACTCCATTCGTGAAAATGTTCAAAATGGAGACATAGATATTTGTAAAGTGCATACAGACCTGAATGTCGCAGATCCGTTGACTAAACCTCTTCCTCGAGCAAAACATGATCAACACCAGAACTCTATGGGTGTTCGATTCATCACAACGTAACTAGATTATTGACTCTAGTACAAGTGGGAGACTGTTGGAAATATGCCCTAGAGGCAATAATAAAATGGTAATTATTATATTTCCTTGTTCATGATAATTGTCTATTGTTCATGCTATAATTGTGTTATCCGGAAATCATAATACATGTGTGAATACAAAGACCACAACATGTCCCTAGTGAGCCTCTAGTTTACTAGCTCGTTGATCAATAGATGGTTACGGTTTCCTGACCATGGACATTGGATGTCATTGATAACGGGATCACATCATTAGGAGAATGATGTGATGGACAAGACCCAATCCTAAGCATAGCGCAAGATCGTGTAGTTCATCTACTAAAGCTTTTCTAATGTCAAGTATCTTTTCCTTAGACCATGAGATTGTGCAACTCCAGGATACTGTAGGAATACTTTGGGTGTGCCAAACGTCACAACGTAACTGGGTGACTATAAAGGTGCACTACGGGTATCTCTGAAAGTGTCTGTTGGGTTGGCACGAATCGAGACTGGGATTTGTCACTCCATATGACGGAGAGGTATCTCTGGGCCCACTCAGTAAGACATCATCGTAATGAGCTCAATGTGACTAAGGGTTGTCACGGGATGATGTGTTATGCAACGAGTAAAGTGACTTGCCGGTAACGAGATTGAACGAGGTATTGGGATACCGACGATCGAATCTCAGGCAAGTAACGTACCGATTGACAAAGGGAATTGTATACGAGATTGCTTGAATCCTCGACATCGTGGTTCATCTGATGAGATCATCGTGGAACATGTGGGAGTCAACATGGGTATCCAGATCCCGCTGTTGGTTATTGGCCGGAGAGTTGTCTCGGTCATGTCTGCATGGTTCCCGAACCCGTAGGGTCTACACACTTAAGGTTCGATGACGCTGGGGTTATTAGGAAGACTTTTATGTGATTACCGAATGTTGTTCGGAGTCCCGGATGAGATCTCGGATGTCACGAGGAGTTCCGGAATAGTCCGGAGGTGAAGATTTATATATGGGAAGTCATCATACGGTCACCGGAAATATTCAGGGGTATACCGGTACTGTACCGGGACCACCAGAGGGGTTTCGGGGGTCCATCGGGAGGGTCCACCTGCCCCGGAGGGCCTTATGGGCTGTAGGTGGAAGGGACCAGCCCCAAGTGGGCTGGGGCGCCCAAACCCCTAGGGCCCATGCGCATAGGGTTGGGGGAACCCTAAAGGGGGCGCCCCCTTGGCCGCCGCCCCCCTCTAGATCCCATCTAGAGGGGCCGGCCCCCTTCCCCCTTCTCCCTATAAATAGAGGGGTGAGGGGAGGGCTGCAGCACCACATCCAAGGCACAGCCCCTCCCCTCCCAACACCTCTCTTCCTCCGCGTGAGCTTGGCGAAGCCCTGCCGGAGAACTGCCACTCCATCACCACCACACCGTCGTGCTGTTGTTGGAGACTTCTTCCTCAACCTCTCCCTCCTCCTTGCTGGATCAAGGCGTGGGAGACGTCACCGGGATGCATGTGTGTTGAACGCGGAGGCACCGTTGTTCGGTGCTTAGATCGGATTCGGCCGCAATCTGAATCACTACGTGTACGACTCCTCCAACTGCATTCTTGCAACCCTTCCGACTCGTAATCTTCAAGGGTATGAAGATGCACTCCCTTCTCTCTCATTGCTAGTTACTCCATAGATTGATCTTGGTGATGTGTAGAAAAAATTTTAAATTTCTGCAACGATCCCCAACAGTATTGCCATAACTCGTATAACGGATGCTTTTCGAAGGTTGAGGTAAATGATTTTCGAAGGTTCTTGGTTATGTGTTGAAGGATGGATACAGCTGGATGTAGGATTTGTTAGTTTTGGGTGAGATATTATGCTTCCCCTGTATCTCCAACACCTGATTGCATAACCAGAAAGTCTCAGGAGTTTATAAGTGGGAATTCAAGTAGCTCGTAGGATATCCTTCCAACAGACACATGATACGATATGGGATCTGTCATATGTTTGTTTCCGGGTTATTCTGCAAGCCAATCCTTTGTTTTGTTTTTGTTGTGGTATTCGAGTTGCTTCAATGTCAAGTGTTGATTCCATACCTTCCCTAAGCGATGTTCTCATATTTCTAGGTGGATGCTAATCCTTCGTCATCATCAAGATTGTCATGTCAATTCTTTCCAACTGGTGTGCTTCTCTTCAAGTGGATCCGATCATTTCAACATCAGGAAGATCAATTATCAGTTCTTCTCAACGAAGCTCATTTTATCTGTCCCAAGCTGCCTTTGTTTTCCCGCCCTCCCACCCTTTTTCTTTAAGGATTCAGATTCTTAATCAAGTACATATCTTATTCATGTGAAGTCTCTTCTTTCTTTCCTTTCAATGTTCTTATCCGGTGATTCTCAGGAAGATACTAACGGAGTTTCAAGTTATCATTCTTTGTTCTCTTATCTTCTACGATGGATTCAATGCAATATTTCGGTGTTGACCATATCCTTTTTCTCGTTTCAAATGTTTTCTCATGCCGGTGCACCTCTTAATCATTCACTTATCGCTATTCAATTTTTCCGGAGTGCTGAAGATATCTCGAAGATTCATGTTTCCACTCTGCATTCTTTCAAGCTCTTTCGAGGTTGTTATCTCATTCAAGCCATTTAATTCAACCGGTGCAATCTCTCTTTTCATGCAATCATTTCGACGGTGTTTCTCTTGAGTGGGCCCTAACCGATAGGTATTTTCCTAGGATCTTACCTAACTCTTCTAATTTTTTCTAGAGTTATTCTCAAATTCATTTCAAGTTTGACGTAAGAATGAGTTATCACCAGTCAAATGTCTTTCACCAAGATCTTTCAAATTATTTTCATTGTTGGTTCAACCTTTCTAATTTTCATCCCGGAGTATCTCAACAATTCATGGTGTTGTTTCTCATTGTCATTCTCAACATTTGAAGACTGAAGAGGAGTTTTTTCCTCCAAATCTTATCCGTTCTCTTAGAGATGCGTCGTTCAAGCTTGCTGCCATGCTCTCATAATTGTTTTCGATTGTGAGAATTCTTTTCAACCTTCCGGAGCAATTCAGGAGTCTTTTCAGTTTGATTCTCTCAAGGCCATCATTTCAGAAGAATTATTCATTCTCAGCTTTCAGCTATTGTTCTCCAAATCTTACCAGTGCATCGCTCAAGTATTCGTTAATCAGTTCAAGATCTCTTCATTATCTCGTATCTAATTCCCTCAAGTGTCATCTTTCGTTTTCTAATTCTTTCCGGCGAATTGTTCCTTTGCTACTTTCAATTCTTACGGTGGTTCGTTCAAGAGTTCTCTTCCTTCGTTTAACATAGCAATTCATTTGTTCTTTTCAAGTCTTATCGGTGGTTCGTTGAAGACCTTCCCAAGTTGGCGCTATATCTATCTTAATCCTTTCTACGAGAATAAGTAGTATGCCAAATCCGTTGCTTGTCATCAATTTAAATTGCTGAAGGATAAGCATAATTTAATTCTTATTCTTGTTTCATCGAGTAAATTCAATTCCTGCTTTCCGGAGTGGTTCATCATATCACATTCTCGGTTTGAGATGCTTTATCTTTTATTTTCCAAGAGTTCCAAGCTCTCACAATTATATCACCACGGAGATTCATCTAAATCATTGGAAGGATTCACCTTGTGTTTTCAACTTCTCTTTCCTTTTGTTTGATCATTCTTTTATTACCGGAGTTCTTCATGGAGGCTCTACATGATGGTTCATCAAGGATTTAATTCCTTCTCGAAGTGTTCATTGAGATTATTTTCAGAGGAGCTCAAGCATTCTTCATCTTGCAATCCGGAGTGCAATTGTTCTCCCTTATCTTTTGAGGTGGTAATATATCATTCTTCATTCACAAGAATGAGATATTTAAACCCATCACTTTCTTCCAGGGAGTTATCTTGGTATAAATTTCACCTAAAGCTTTCCCTAAGGATTGTTGCTATTTATGGTGCTTATAAACGACCCTAGTTCTTCATTTATCCTCCCAGTGAAATAAGTTTCTTGTCTCCTTGTTGATATCAATCCAATCTATTGTTTCATTAGTGGCAGAATTTCACCTCATAGTTTTGGGATGTTTTCCATAAGCCCACTTC